>NC_027753.1:18529781-18530302 GCF_000695525.1 Brassica oleracea var. oleracea | reverse complement strand
GTAACTAGTATTACTACGCCATGTACGGCCTCTTCATCATACTCAACTCCTCATATCTTTCTCTTCCCATATATTGATCTCATCTCAACACTCCCCCTCAAGCTTAGCTTTGTGAAAGTCTAAGCTTGGATAGCCATGAGATCTTCCTCATTAAAAACCTCACCAAGGAAAACCCATTGGAACGAAACCTTGATGAGGGAAAAAGAGTAAAGACCTCATGACTTAGGGGATCAGCTCCTTCTCTTCCCAAGATCTATGAGTCCCAATCTGATGTGAATGGACTCCATAGTCTTTTTTCTTGATGCCTTGGTGAACACACCTGCCAACTGATCTTCACTTCTTGAATAACATGGCAAGATCACTCCCAAGACTATCATCTGTCTCACCTTGTGGCAGTCTACTTCAATGTACTTTGTCCTCTCATGAAACACTGAGTTTGTAGCAGTGTGAATAGCTGCATGATTGTCACAATGTATAGTCATTGGTGTTGCTTGCTCAATCTCCAAGTGCCTAAGAATCCC
>NC_027753.1:18528375-18529439 GCF_000695525.1 Brassica oleracea var. oleracea | reverse complement strand
AGCTTCCCCACAAGCTTCCTATACAGCTTTGGATCATAGAACAGCTTGTTGTCTTCAATCTCCGCCTCACGTGGAACCTTGTACCCATCTTCCATGGGCATCTTGGCTGTTCTTCCTCCATACGCACCAGCATCCTTCAAGAGATCCAATGCATACTTCCTTTGAGAGATGAATAACCCTTCCTTGGATCTGCACAGCTCAATCCCAAGAAAGTACTTCATCTCTCCCAAATCCTTTATATCAAATACTGATTTCAGAAACTCCTTGGTGGCTCGGATTCCTTCCTTATCACTGCCTGTTATGATGATGTCATCCACATACACAAGCAAAACAATGATGCATGAGGGAGTATTGAGGGTAAAGAGGGTGTGATCAAGCTCGGACTTCCTGAAGCCTCTACCATTCAGTGTTTTGCTTAGCTTATTGTACCATGCTCTGGGTGATTGTTGCAATCCATAGATGGCTTTCTTCAGTCTAAGACCATTTCCTGGCTTCACCATTTCTTCAAGATCCGGAGGTGGTAGCATATAGACTTCAGCTTCTAGCTCTCCTTGAAGGAAAGCATTCTTCACATCCATTTGCCAAAGATCCCACCCAAAGTTGGTTGCAACTGATAGTACAATCCTAAATGGTATGGAGCTTTGTAACAGGTGCAAAAGTATCAATATAATCCTCTCCATAGGTTTGTGTGAAACCTCTTGCTACCAGCCTTGTCTTGCGCCTATCAATCTTCCCATTAGGTAAATACTTGATGGTGAAGATCCACTTGCATGACACAGCTCTCTTCCCCTTAGGCAACTCACTCTCATACCATGTATCATTTCTAATCATGGAATCAGCCTTATCATTGACTGAATCCCTCCACTCTTGAATCAGCATTGCTACTTCATAGCTTCTTGGCACATAGCTTTCATCTAAGCTTACCATAAAGAAGTAGTGCTCTTCCGGAAACTTAGCAAATGAGCACACAGCTTGGGAAGGATGCTCCACAGCCTGGGCATTGTAGTACACTCTCGTGTTTACCCAGTTTCTCGTGTTTGCCCACTCGGAAGCATCCCTCCTTA
>NC_027753.1:18527176-18528136 GCF_000695525.1 Brassica oleracea var. oleracea | reverse complement strand
TTCTCACAGTTCCAAAAATATAAACTCAACTCTTATTTTATTTCATGAAGATTACAACTTATTTATAGGATACTAAACTTGGTGTGAAAGCTAAATACTTATTACATGGAAAATGATAAAATGAGTGCATGGAGGAGAGAAAATGTTCTTGAAACAAGCATTCCTTGCATGCAAGAGAGAGAAGCTTTCCATGCAATGAAACACCAAATTTTCGTAACTCCTCTTGGACAGCAAATAAACCACTTGTTTATGAATCTTTTTGGGCTTGTAACTTGATAAAAATTGGTTGGACATGCTATCTAACATCATGGATCAAATTCTGAATGTCTTTCATGCCTATAGCTTCATATACCTGCCCATGATCACATCATACTCCTCCTCTTCAAAAAGATTTGTCCTCAAATCTTGCTCTCCAAAGAAATAAAAACTTGAGTATACACTTCCCAAACAATCTAGCAGATTTGTAGAACATAAATAACAAAACCTTTTTTTTTCTTTTTTTCTTAGAAGATGGATAGATGAGAATGGTGGATAACAGAAGTGAATATCGCTTTCAGAGTGGCTCTGATACCAAATGATAAAAAAACCTCCCAAGGAATACACTCTGAAATTGGTAAGGGATAAGCCTTGCACCGAATGAGCTAGAAAGCAACAAACGATCAAGGGATGTGGATCAAAATGTGACACAAGAGGGGAGGAAAGTCTCTTGATACTACCCTATAATGGCCGCCTCTAGATATGACACACAAGCAAGAAGAAAAGAGAAAACAAGGGTTTTTGATAAAAAAGATGGATAGTTCTATTAGGGTTTTCAGACACATATTTATAGAGAAGGCAAGGAACAAGCTTCTTGGTCTCTAAATGGGCCTTAAAAATAAACCTTATAAAACCTTATAAGGGTTTTCAAGTCTGACAGCTTAATTCTCAAGTCTAGCAGCCTAATTCTGCTTCATGTCAACA
>NC_027753.1:18524018-18527156 GCF_000695525.1 Brassica oleracea var. oleracea | reverse complement strand
AAAGTCTTGAACTGAGATCATCAAATGAGTGATAGGAAAGCAACATATGGCCTCATTAAAAACCTATCTTTAGAAAACCCAGTGGGACAAAACCAAAGGTAGAGAAAAAGAGCACACATATGTTACTTGCTCATTTGATGTCTATCTTGGAGCTGAGATGGCTTGAATTGTGGCAAGTATTTCTTGGTTGATCAAGCTTCTTCCAAGACCTCCATCAGCTGGATCATCCATGCTCTCATTATCTTCTTTGTTTGACTGGTCCATGATCATATCATCCCCTCCCTCTTGAAAAGGATTTGTCCTCAAATCTAGCTCATCTGCAACAAAAGGAGCCAAGTCAGTAACATTAAAGCTATTACTTATATCATACTTACCTTGAAGATCAAGCTTGTAGGCATTGTCATTGATTTTCTGGATGACTTCAAAAGGGCCATCAATCCGCGGCATGAGCTTAGATTTTCTTTCATTTGGAAACCTCTCCTTGCGCAAGTGAACCCACACTTTATCACCTACATCAAAGATCATCTCACGCCTGCCTACTTCTTTGATGAGGATGAATTAATTGACGTCCTCATGTCTCTCCTGGGTTAGATTAGGAGGCTTGAAACGTTTGTCTTCCTCACGTTTGTTCTTTGTCTTTGCATGCTTCAAAGCTTCTATATAATCTGCACATGACTCTTTTGACAAAAACAAGTGCATCATATCTGTGTAATTAATAAAATAACTCTTGAAAACATGATTAGTTACCTTAGCATGCTCACCTGGTCGCCATAGATAGGATTGAGATGTTCTAAACTCAGAAAAGTTCAGACAAAGCAAACACAGAATCACCCGACTTGTAGAACCCATAACTCTTTCATTTGAGAAGTTTTGGACCTGATTCCAATTCGATGTGAGACCCTGATGAGTTAGGTTTCCATTGCTGTTGATTTTGTTGCTTAGTTCCTTCTGGTTGCTGAGATATGATCCTCGGACTGCTCCTATGTCAAAGCTGGTGGCTAGACAGCTTCCAAGATTTGATTGTTGCATCTCCAATTTAGCCAAGGATCCATTCTTGGTACTCTGATCATTACCATAGCTTCTCCTTTCGAAAAGTATAGCACACAAAACTGTTTGACCTGTACCGATAGAAAGCAAATCAGGTTTCATGCGTTTCTTTGAATCTAGATAATTTCCTCGGGTTGGTTTATTTGGAGATTGTTTTAGACTGAGTCCATCTGGTGGTTTCTCCTTGATTTGAGAAGAAAACATGAGTTTTCCTCCTGCTCCAGTAATCACTTCACCATTTCCTCTAGTGAAATCTCCATTTCCACTGTTGGTTTTACAATCTCTGAAATGGTATTGAAGCTTTTGCAAATCTGGTGGCTTCCACACCTTGACATGATCAAGAAGCAAGACATTTTGATCAGCTTCCAACTCCTTATTACCCAATCTGGTTCTAGCACGAGCAGAGCACTCTCCAAAGATGATAAGTATGCTGTCATATGCTCCAGGTTTCCACAAGTAGATCTGTAACCTTCCAGCCCAATCTGATATAAGCAGCTCACAGAATTTAGCCAAACCGATATGTTTTGCAAAATTGACAATATCTTGATGATCAGGTGGCCATTTGCTGCGTTGTCTGATTTGTTGGATCCAGGAAAGAGTGGGTAACATTCTTCAATTGGTTTCGTAGTGAAACTCTTGCTGAGATGAGACGTGCAACACCTTAACTTCAGATGGTAAAAGATCACCAAAAACAATTGTTGTTGCTGCCGATTTCTTCTCAATCATTTTGGGATTGTTCCTGTGATTCCACAACTCTCCTCCAGGCTCAAATACAACATTTTCCATGCCCAGTTCGTGTCTTGAAAGCTCTACTGCTCTGGTCTTGTTCCAGACAAAGAGATGGATCAGAAAAGTATCCAAGAATGTCTTTTGGAGATCACACGGATCAAAGACAATCAGTTGTCCCTTTTTGCAAGCTGTCTGTGGTTCCCTGGGTGTCTCTTCTGGTACTATGGCTTGTTTGAAAGGAACCATGACGTTCTGAACAGGCTGCTCATCTTTCTGAATGGCAACTGATGATTCTTTGGCTTGATCTCCTTGAATAGAGGTAGTTGATACCGGCTCTGCTGAAATAAGTTCTGAGACTGAAGTGATTAACTCCTGGTTCTGTTCTTCTAAGGATGGACGTGTAGTATGGGTATCCCTGAATTGTTTCTCCACATCCATAATCACCTGAGACAGCTTCTTTATGTCCTCCTCACTGAACCAGCTCGTTGTCTTGCTAGGTAAACCAATAACACTGGTTGAACTTGATCTCATTCTGCTTTGTTGTTCCTGGACTGAGTTTGAAGAGCATGGCTTTGTTTCAGACTGTTTTCGAAGCACTTCCTTGTGGTACTGTCTTGGAACATACTTATGACGCATCAAAGCCCTTAATTTAAGCCAGGTTACAACAGGTTCTTTTCCATAGTGTCTCCTAGACGACACCAATTAATTCCACCAGCTTGAAGCATAACCACAAAACTCAGCAGTGGCTAATTGAACCTTCTTTACTTCATGATAGCTTTGATAGTCGAAAATCAACTCCATTTTCTCTTCCCATTCCACATATGCAGCAGGATCAGCCTTGCCATGAAAAAAAGGAATTTGATATTTCAATCCAGCATGCTTCCGGTTTCTGTCCATCTGATCAAACTCCTTTTTCTTGTACTCATCTCTGGATGATCTGCCTTTCCTTTGCTGCTGTATGTGTTGTCTGAATTTTCTCAATTGATCTTTGCAGGCTTTATCCAGACTGGCTGTGAATTCTTCAAGAAAAAGCTTTTCTTTCTTGCTGAGTTCTCCTTTTTGATCTCCTGCCATGGTACCTGAGACAAAAGAAAGAAGTAGTTCTATAGAGAAAACAAACAACCAATTTGCAAAATCAGAGATTCAAATTGAAGCTTAAAACTTTAGACGATTCTCAGAACAAATTCAAACTCAACCAATGATTTAAAACAGATCAAAACTAATCAGAACGGAATTGATAAATGTTAAGCCTATCAGATCAGATTGATTTCGAAACTAGAACACAAAAAATGGAGAGATAGATTTCGATTTCAGATTCAAGCACAGATTTTTCAAAAGAAAAATATCAAAACGAAATCAATC
>NC_027753.1:18522020-18523113 GCF_000695525.1 Brassica oleracea var. oleracea | reverse complement strand
CAGCCTCCTGACCTTCATTCTGAACTTCTCTTACTGATTCATCTCCACATTGGACAGGAGAATCTGAGCCTTGATCTTCTAGACCTCCAGCTTCTTCTGAGCCTTGATCTTTTAACCCTTCAGCTTCATATTTACTTCCCCCCTCATGTTCAAAGTGGATGGTTCTTCAGCGGCCACTTGAGTAGGCTCTTCACGCCTGCTCTGATCTTGGGACACGCCAATACTGAGTTCTTCTAGTATGTTTCTCAAACTAGCAGCTCTATCTAATGGTTGAGAAAGCTCTTCAAGCTCTTCCCAATTCTTTTCTTCACAATACCCTTTATCTTCCATGAACTTCACATCCCTAGACACCAAGACTCTTCTAGCAGTGGGATCAAAGCACTTGTATCCCTTTTGAGATGCGGAATATCCAATAAGCATAGCCTTGGTGCTCTTTGCTTCAAGTTTGTTTTTCATCTCTCCTGAACCAGTACATAGCACACACACACCCAAATGTCCACAAGTGATCCAGAACTGGTCGACTCTTGTTGAGTACCTCAAATGGAGACTGATCCTCTAGGATTCTGGTTGGTATCCTGTTGATCAGATAGCAAGCAGTCATCACAGCATCACTCCAAAATCTCTTAGGGACACTCTTGTGGAACATCATTGAACAGGCCACTTCCATAAGGTGTCTGTTCTTCCTTTCAGCAACTCCATTCTATTGTGGAGTGTAAGGACAGCTAGTCTGATGTAGAATCTCATGTTGAGCTAGGTGATCTTTGAATGCGTGGCCTATGTATTCCCCACCATTATCTGACCTGAAAATCTTAATCTTGGCATGATAATGGTTAGTAACATAGCTTTGAAAATTTTTAAATGCATCAAGATATCTTTTGTTTTAATGAGTGTTAACCAGGTGTATTTTGATTTTTCATCAATGAATGACATAATACTTATAATCATCCCTAGATAAACAAGGTGCAATCCAAACATCAGAGTGAATCAAATCAAAGCAATTCTCATAAATATTGGATAATCTTTGAAACACAGTCTTACAATGTTTACCCAAAATACATGCCTCACAATCATTATTTTTAAACATGACACCTGG
>NC_027753.1:18521179-18521833 GCF_000695525.1 Brassica oleracea var. oleracea | reverse complement strand
AAACTTAACATCATCAGGACTAAAGATAACATTCCATTGAAGATCAATGGTGCATCTTTTGACAGATAAAAGATTAGAAGTAAACTCAGGCATGAAAAATGCTTTAGAGTCCTTATTAAACAGTTTCAATTTACCAATTCCTCTAATAGGAATTCTATCTCCATTAGCAATCATAACATGTCCATGAGCCGGTTCTATGTCTTTAATCAGGTTATTATCACTAATCATATGATGAGATGCACCAGAATCAATGATCAAAGGTTTATGCATGTTTCCAATAATCTCAGTCCTTGATGGCTCATTTTGTTTTATCAGGTTTCCTAGTAATCCTAACATCTTACTAGTTATTCTCGGCTCACTAGTAGCAGTGTAAGCGCTTTTAAACATGTCTAGTAACTTATCAGTAGTACTAGGCAATGTATAAGCAGCATATGAGTATCCAAGGGTGTTTTCGAGAGTGTTACCAGACTCCTTAAGAGCTTTGAAGAAGGCTTCAAGGTCAGCTCTCTTGAATACCTCCTGATCCATACCCTTTCTAATTAGTTGATGAGATGCCAAGGCTCTACCTTCACTTTCACCCACCTTAGCGCCTGAGCTAGCTCCGGATGAACCAACACCATTTGCTTCAGCAGAAAGATGAGCCTTTGCTTCCCT
>NC_027753.1:18515797-18520768 GCF_000695525.1 Brassica oleracea var. oleracea | reverse complement strand
CGTGGCCTGAGGTGAGGATGTAGGATCCAACACTCACTCTTCTTGTGACAGGTCCTCTTGCAATGCTCACAGCTTCCCTCATACTTTTCATACTTCCTTCATGAGCCTCTGTATGCAACCTTGTTTGCTTGCATTCCTTCAGCTTGATGAGCCATAGTGAGCTCACCATTGCCTCCAAACAGGCCAAGAGATCCCTCTTCCTTCTGAAGTTGCGCGCATACTTTCTCCATGGATGGTAGGTTAGGCGATCTCAAGATGTGTTTGATGACATCCTTGTAGCAAGGATCCAATGTCATCAACAACCCAACCTGGCTCTGATACCATATGATTTTAGAGAATAGAGTAGGTATTGAGAGATTAAAGGTAGATTAGAGAAGATTAATGGGAGATTTGTAGAGATATTAGGTAGTAATCATGTTTAAGAGTATTTAAGAATCATCATGAACAAGAGAGAGAGTCTAGAGAGATAATCTCAAACTTCTTAATTATTAATCTGATCAGTTTACAATATATATGAGGAGGCAACACTAGGATGAGAGTTTCATAAAGAGGCACTATTACAAGATATAAGGTTTGCTTTAATTCAAATCATCCAATGAGCTTCTTCCTTGTGCATAAAGCTCATTTTGCTTTATCCAGCTCTTCTCCAGCCTTTCACATGCGCCTCCTCTTCCCTTGCAACGGTCTGATGCCTTAGCAAAGGGAATAGGGCTTCTATTCTTCATCCAAAGTTACCCGGGCAACTAGTATAACTAGTATACTAGGATAACTAGGGTAACTTTTAACCTTTGGAAGTTACTCGGGTAACTAGTATTACTACGCCATGTACTGCCTCTTCATCATACTCAACTCCTCGTGTCTTTCTCTTCCCATATATTGATCTCATCTCAACAACAATCACTTTCACTAAAAAGATGACATGACACACTTAACAATTATGACATGGTTTATGGCTATTATAACATAGATAATTCATTTAATGTTGATTTATATTTTTTGGTAAACTTTTTAGAATATTGTAATAATTCATATACTATTATTAAAATAAATATATCTAAATATAGCAATAAATAATATAATGATAAAAATATAACAAAATTTTTACAAATTTTTTTTTATAATCATACAATGTTTATTACTAAAACAGTTCTTCAAAGTTTTATGAAATTTTTTAAATATATATAAATTTTATCCTAATACCATTAATTTCCTTTTGATATCTAAATTTTTTGGAAATACCATTTAGCTTTACTTTTTGATAATTATACAATTTTATATTGTTATTTTTAATTTTTAATACAAGTTGATCTAATATATTTTAATAAATAATAAATTAAAATCTAGGGCTTTTTGCAAATATGATTCAAAATTTGAAGTCAAACACAAAACTAACCTATGTTTTTTTGGAACTTTGACTTGTCTCTTTCACTCACAAAGTTCAGATTATTAACCAAAATGCCTTCACTTTTTTTTCGAAAATGCATATTATACTCTATCACCCTCATTTTTCTCAAGTATTCACAATATTGTCATTGCCATTGATACACCAACCACCATGAACAACCAATTTGAAGCTCTTAATGCACCAAAAAATTGATTTACACTCTTTCTTTCTCAATTATTATGAACTAAAAACAACATCTCTTTGTTTTCTCTCCATATTCATCCAAAAAAAAAACTCAAGATTTTGATTCTAAAATTTATATGTTTCATAGAGCCATTGAAGGTTACGATTCTTGGTGGGTCACTTTTGTTTGGGATTCTGGGTGCTTGGAGAAGACTTTTGTGTGCTAAACAAGTTATCTCACTGGTTGAAACTATGAAATTAGTTTTTTTCAGATCTGTTCGTCCAGACAGCTTTCGAGTAAGTCGTGTGGCTGTAGACGACTTACATGGAAGTCTTCTGGTCAATGCATAGGTTAGTTTTGCAATTGACTTTTAAATATGTTTTTCTAGACGATTTACATGGAAGTCGTCCATCTTTGTTTGTTAAAAAAAAATCGAGACGACTTCCATGTACGTCGTCTAAGGAAAACGGGTTAGTTTTGCATTTGACCAGATTGTGTCAGAAATTTGACTTTTCATGGACGACTTACATGTAAGTCATCCAGTAGAAAAATAAAAAAAATCAATATTTTGTTATACCTAGACGACTTTGTCTCAGGTTAGTTTTGCAATTGAAAAATAAAACAAAAAAAGTTATTTTTGTCTAGACGACTTACACGGTAGTCGTCCATCAGACGACTTACACGAAAGTCGTCCACGATTTTATTCCGAGATTCTGGTCAAACCTTTCTTATCTTGGACGACTTCCATGACTTCCATGTAAGTCTTCGGACGGACGACTTCCGTGTAAGTCGTCTAAAAAAATAATATTATTTGTTTTATTTTTCAATTGCAAAACTAACCTGAGACGACTTACATGGAAGACATCTAGGTATAACAAAATATTAATTTTTTAATTTTCTACTGGACGACTTACATGTAAGTCGTCCATGAAAAGTCAAATTTCTGACACAATCAGGTCAAATGCAAAACTAACTCGTTTTCCCTAGACGACTTACATGGAAGTCGTCTCGATTTTTTTTTTTTAACAAACAAAGATGGACGACTTCCATGTAAGTCGTGTAGGTTAAAAATCAATTGCAAAACTAACCGAAATTGACGACTTCCTAGAAGTCTACCAGATGACCTCCGTAGAAGTCGTCTGCGACAATGTTTAATAAACTTTCATTTTCTCTAAAACTATAAAGACTTTTTAATTTTTTTTTTGTTAATTCATGTATATTAGTCAATATTGGGGCTACTGAAAGAAATTTATAACTTAATTGGTGATATTTATGAGGTTACTAACATTCATGTATAGTAAAGTTTCTATTAACAAATTTACGTTAGTTTTTGTAAATTTTTTAAGTAACTTTAAGATATTTTTATTTAATTTTCAAAAGTGTTAAGTAACTTCAAAAATATCAAGTAACATGGTTTAATGTGTCTTCTCATATTATAAGATATATTTTTTACTTATGTATCTAATGAAAGCGTTCTAGCTTTGAACTTATGTAATGTTTTATCTTTTTTGAATTTGACTAAGTTTTCTCGAGAATTCTTCTCCTATAATTGTAATAAATTTGATTAATTTTTTGTGTTATTGTGTTTTGCTATTGAAGTTGTATCAATAACTTCAATTATGTCAAGTAATTTTTGCAAAATAATATTGTGGAAAATGAACATATTTACCAAACTTTTTCATTAATATCTCTTCAAATTTACAAAAAAAAATGTCACTACTAAAGGAGTACACATGCAAATCACAAAATAGATCACAAACAAAACTATTATAGATCATTCCTCTACAAAGACAAGTTTAGACTCCACTTGATATGGATGAAGACCCCGTCATAAGACTTCCTGGAAGTCGTCTGGAAGTCTTCTAGCCCAGAAGTCTTCCAGATCTGAAAAACCTGCATATCCAAATCCAGATCTGAAAAACTTGCATCTCCAGAAACGTTCAAATGGCTTAAAAACAGAGAAAATGAGTGAAAAATTAGATAGATATACTTTTATAGAACACACAAAGTACATATCCAAGTGTAAGATGAGAACCATCAAATTAAAAACCTGCAACAAAAAGATAGATTAGTGAGAAAGACATGAGACAAAAATGAAAAATTCATATAAAGTTTCGTGTTTTCAAGTCAAAGAGAATAGAGTGGGTTTGGAGAGTTTTAGTTTGGGAAAAATGTATGAACTTTATGCAACAGGAGGTTACCAAATAAAGAAAAATCAGACATAAAAACTTACCAAAACGCTCAAATCTATTATGAAAGGGAGACATGGGATTAAGATCCCGTCATAAGACTTCCTGAAGTCTTCTAGCCCAGAAGTCTTCCAGATCTGAAAAACCTGCATATCCAAATCCAGATCTGAAAAACCTGTATCTCCAGAAACATTCAAATGGCTTAATAACAGAGAAAATGAGTGGAAGATTAGATAGATCTATCTTTATAAAACACACAAAAATACATATATAAAATTAATAAATCTACCTTTAAATGAGTGGAAGATGAGAACCATGTGATGAAAAACCCGCAAAACAAGATAAACTAGTTAGAAAGACATGAGACAAAAACAATAAATTGATATAAAATTTGATGTTTATAAGTTCAAAGAGATTAGAGAGAGGTTGAAGAGTTTTAGAATGAGGAACATACCATTTTTGTTGCAGCCATTTGAGAGGAGGAGAGAGAAAGTGTAATTTTTTCTCTATATATGGAGACAACATTCCAATAAGGTTAAATATTTTCGATCAGAAGACTTACTAGACAACTTACTAGACAACTTCCTAGACGACTTACTTGTAAGTCGCCCAGAAGACTTCAATATTTTTAGCGGGAAACTAAAATGTTTTTAGGGGGAGTTAGAAGACTTTCAGAGAAGTCTTATAATCGCCAGACGAATTACATGTTAGTCGTCTAGACCCTAAACATAACCCTTAAACTAAATTAACTAACTAAACACTTCATAAAATCAAATTAAACTTAAAAAATGTTTACTATACATAGAAATAATCACATGTAGGCAAAAAATTAACTTTTCAAAAAAACATTAAGCTTTCCAAAATCTAACCCTAAGAATACATACAATACTACAACATATGTTCCCAAACCCTTGACCAAAGAATATCATGATTCACTGAAATGTTTTTCGCTTATTAAAATATTTTTTACAAAATTTATAAATTATTTTTAAGATCAATTATACCAGAAGACTTATGTGGACGTCATCCAGAAGCACTACAAGAAAACATCGACATACTGAGGGAAAAAATCGTCGGTATGTCGTCGGAATAACGTTATTCCGATGACATACCGACAAAACAAGTCCTCGGAAATAACTCCTCGGATGTGGACGTCATCCAGAACCACTACAAGAAAACATCGACATACTGAGGGAAAAAATCGTCGGTATGTC
>NC_027753.1:18515244-18515723 GCF_000695525.1 Brassica oleracea var. oleracea | reverse complement strand
AAATTCCATTTTCCTCGGAAATCCCTCGGAATTTTCTGACGGAATTCCGAGGAAACTCCGAGGACCACCAGTTCGTCGGAAATCTCCTCGGAATATACCTAGGGAGAATGTCCCCGGAATTTACCTCGGAAGTTCCGACGAAATGTTTCTTAGAATTTTCATCGGAAAATTCCGAGGAAATGAACCCTCGGAAAATTCCGAGGAACTAGTCCCTCGGTATATTCTAAGGGTTCATTTCCTCGGAATTTGAACCCTCGGAAAATTTCGAGGAACTAGTCCCTCGGTATATTCCGAGGGTTCATTTCCTCGGAATTTTAAAAAAAATAATTTCCTTTTTAAAAAATAAAATTTTTGAAATTTAAATTCGAAAATATAAAATTAAAATTAAAATTAAAATTGAAATCATATTAGTTAATATTCAAAGTTGTACAAATAAAAATAAAACATTCCGAGTTTTAGAAAAAAAAAACTACGGGTCT
>NC_027753.1:18514268-18514898 GCF_000695525.1 Brassica oleracea var. oleracea | reverse complement strand
ACGGATTCAACGATTTCGTTGATTCGAAACTGGGCAAGTTGGTCGAAGCCGTTGAAGCGTCATCCTCGGTTTGAAGCTGAGACACTTCGTCCTGCACCTGAGTTTGGACCAGGATGACCACTTCCCTCACAAGACCGTCATCAATCTGGGCGGTCTTCTTGTTGGTATACGCCCTCTTCGTTAGGGCGAGATCATCAACCGGCTCGCCATCATTTTCTTCCGCCTTGAAAAAAACATAAATTAAACAAACATTAGAAATTAGAAGAAATGCACAAAAGATAAGAATTTCGAAATTTAGATAATTGAAGAAAAAGCGACTGAACTTTCCATGCGATCTCCCAGAGATGCAATAGATTGAGCACCCAAGTTATGCTTGAAGACGCCCTTCCCTTTGCGGTCGCTCCTGCGGTTGGTGGAGTTGGTGGAAGAAGTTTCTTTCGTCTCTTCCTTATCCCAATGCGCACACAACTCCGTCCAGACCGTGTTGTTTATCGACTTTGGGATCTTTTAATAAAAAAAAAAGAAAATAGTTAAATAAATTAAAAATCGTTTAATAAATTTAAAAAATAGTTAAATAAATTAAAAAATCGTTTAATAAATTTTAAAAATTGTTTAATAAATTAAAAACAA
>NC_027753.1:18493114-18514167 GCF_000695525.1 Brassica oleracea var. oleracea | reverse complement strand
ATAAGTAAAAAATTAGAATACTTACCGCAAACTGACGAAACCACAGATGCTGCTTGTCGGTAGGGAAGTGAGTGAAAGTCGGATCTCCCCTGTCGAGGGTCGAGTACATCATACGGTTGATCCATGCGTTGATCTCGTTCCCGAATCGGTTGAACCTAATAAAAAGAACAAACGGTTAATAATGAATCAAATTTTAAAGAAAAAAAAATATGTTTAATTACCATTTTTGACTCCGTCCATGTGGATACGGAGTGAGATAGGGAAGATGGTCACGACCGGGATGTCGAACCAACTCCGCAACACTCATCACTCCCGGAGGACCCGGAGGAGCAGGAGCGGGTGCAGCAGAGGGAGATGTATGCTAGGAGCTGTGGGGCAAAGGGGAATCCTGAAAATGACTGAAATCCCGAGACTGGCTCCCCGTACCACCACGACCACGACGCTGTCGAGGCCGGGTCTGATCATCGTGAGACCTGTAAATTAAAAAAAATATTTAATAAATATAGAAATATATAAATTAATTTTTTTTTTTAAAAAAAATCTCAAATAATAGTTTTTAATCACAAAAAAAGTTTTATAGATATTAAAAATGTTTAATAAATATAGAAATTTATATAATATAAATATATATATATATTTTTTAAAAAAATAAAAAAATCCCAAATAATAGTTTTTAACCACAAAAAAATTTTTATTGATATTAAAAATGTTTAATAAATATATAAAATTAGTTCTAATAAAAAAAAATAGTTTAATAAATAAAAAATAGTTTAATAATTACAAAAAATAGTTTTAATAATATTAAAAATGTTTAATAAATATAGAAATTTATAAAATATATATATATATATTTTTTTAAATCCCAAATAATAGTTACAAAATCTCGGATATGACTTCACAACAAAGTTTGGTCCAACGACCATCTCACGTATCCAATCGTCAAATGTTTCACCTCTGGCCAAACCAGCAGACACCTATTAATAGCACATATATATATATGTTATATCAATAAATGTGAATTAGTATAAATATGTGATAAAATATATTTTAATTTGTTTAAAGCACTCACATAAGTAAACATCCATCCAGTAAATTCTCTCTGCTTCATTTCTTCTAGTTCGTCCTCTGTGGCGTATCTATACTCGAACCGCTTTTCTGCCATGAAAATCCTGTATATGATGACAATAATGTAATTAATTAAGATTTAAATTTCAACTTGTTAAAATAAAAATTTGTAAGCTCATTTATTTACCTCTCATATTGAAGAACGTCTTCGCAGTTGGTGAGCAAATATGTTTGCAAATTACTGCGCTCCTGCTCAGTAAGTCGACGGTCCTTTGGTTTTCCGCTAAGTCGTCCAACGTCTGTGAAAATGTCTGGAACCGTAACATGATATGTTGCCCGTTCGCCTCTATCATCATGCCGAGCAGGTCTTCTGTTTTTGGTCTGAACTTCTGCTGGAAAGTAGTACTCGGCAAAGTTTGAAGTTTCTTCATTGATCATCTGTGCGACTATAGAACCTTCCACCCTACTTAAATTTTTCACCATCTTCTTCAAATGGAACATATACCGCTCATACAGATACATCCATCTATACTGCACAGGACCACCAAGTTCCAATTCTCTTGCCAGGTGAATAACAAGATGCTCCATAACATCAAAAAATGAGGGAGGAAATATCTTCTCAAGGTTGCACTGAATCACGGCTATGTTAGTCTTCAAATTTTCAATACCTTCAAGAGTCACTGATCTCGTGCATAAATCGCGGAAGAAACCACTTATCCCTGCAATTGCTTCATGAACATTTTGTGGTAATAGTTCCTTGAAGGCGAACGGAAGGAGGCGCTGCATCATTACATGGCAATCGTGGTTTTTCAAGCCAGTAAACTTTCCTTCCTTTCTGTCGATACAGTTACGCAAATTTGATGCGTAACCGTCTGGAAATTCCACATCGTTTGAAATCCAATCAAAGAACGCATCTTTTCCCTCTGCATCAAGTCGGTATATGGGAAAAGGAGCCCTACCATTTTCATCAACATGAAGTTCTGAACGAGCACATATATCGACTAAATCCAGTCTTGACTTCAAATTATCCTTTGTTTTACCTTGAACATTAAGGATCGTGTTCATGAGATTGTCAAAAAAGTTCTTCTCAATATGCATGACATCTAAATTATGCCTTAGCAGATGATCCTCCCAGTATGGCAGATCCCAGAAAATACTTTTTTTGTGCCAGTTATGTAGTTCTCCAACAGCATCTACCGGAAAACGCTCATGTCCACCGACTTCTGGCGTCCTTTCTGCACCAAAATCTCTTAGTTGTATCTTCAAATCTTTCCCACAAATTTCCGGAGGTGGACTGTCAAACACCCTCTTGTTCTTCGTAAACAAATTCCTACTCCTACGATATGGATGATCAGGTGGTAGGAATCTCCTGTGACAGTCAAACCAACACGTTTTCCTTCCGTGTTTTAGTTGGAAAGCATCAGTGTTATCTTGACAATATGGACATGATATCCTTCCATGCGTTGTCCATCCAGACAACATATCATATGCTGGAAAATCACTTATTGTCCACATTAGTACTGTCCGCATTTGAAAGTTTTCTTTACACGAAACATCGTATGTTTCAGCACCTTGAGCCCATAGTTGTTGCAACTCATATATTAGTGGCTGAAGAAACACATCAAGTGATCTCTTAGGATGCTCTGGTCCGGGAACGAGAATCGAGAGAAACAAAAACTCTCGTCGCAAGCACAAGTTTGGGGGGAGGTTGTATGGTGTAAGAATGACGGGCCATAGAGAATATTGTCTTCCACTCTTGCCAAACGGACTAAAACCATCAGTACATAATCCAAGGTAGACATTTCTTCTTTCATACGCAAAGTCGGGATACTTTGATTGGAAATGCTTCCACGCTTTTGCATCTGAAGGATGTCTGATCTCACCATCTGTTGAGTGCTCCGCATGCCATCTCATTGGTTGCGCTGTGCGTTCAGATAGATACAACCTCTGCAACCTTTCCGTCAAAGGTAAATACCACATCCTTTTATATGGCACTGGAACTCTTCCACTCGTATCTTTATAATGAGGCTTTCCACAAAATTTGCATGTAACCCGCTGTTCATCCGCCCTCCAATAAATCATGCAGTTGTCGCTGCATACATCTATTACCTGATACGATAAACCAAGACCAGCTACGAGTTTCTGAACCTCGTAGTATGAACCAGGAGCTACATTATCCTCGGGTAGAATACCTTTTACAAAATCAGCAATCGCATCCACACAGTCTTCAGCCAAATTATAATCTGTTTTAATGCCCATCAATCTTGTAGCAGATGATAAAGCTGAATGACCATCTCTGCAACCTTCGTACAATGGTTGCTTTCCAGCATCCAACATATCATAAAATCTCCTAGCTTGTGCATTGGGTAAATCTTCCCCTCTAAAATGATCATTTACCATCTGCTCAGTACCTACACCATAATCTACATCCGTTCTAATTGGTTCTTCTAATCTAACCGCTGGCTGAGGTTCGCTAGTACTACCATGTTCATAATCAGTTTCCCCATGATGATACCAAATTTTGTAACTTCGTGTAAACCCACTCAAATATAGATGAGTCCAAACATCCCACTCTTTAATAACCTTTCTATTTTTACAATTAGAGCAAGGACATCTTAACATACCTGTTTTTGCTTCCGTTTGTCGGTGAACTAACCCCATGAATTCGGTTATACCTCGTTGGTATTCTTCCATAAACAATCTCGTGTTTGGATCCAAATGAGGTCGATCGATCCAAGAATGAAAATAATTTGAAGAAGACATTTTTTTTATGAATCAAATTCGTGTGTAAAGAGAGGAAGAGGGAGGATGGAGATATGGAGTGAATGAAAAGGAAGAGGGGTGCTTGTATTTATAGCTGAAATCCTACCGACAGCCCGAGGAAATTCTGACGAAATTCAGACGCCAACGGCTAGTTCGTCAGAATTTCTTTGGAATTTTAAAAATCCCCCAACGGCTCTCTAACAGCTATAATATATCCTCAGAATTCATCGGTTTTTTCCGAGGAATATGTTTTTCCTCGGTATTCCATAAGAATATTCCGACGGATTAGTATTTCCTCGGAATTCCGTCGGTATATTCCGAGAAAATTCCGAGGAAACCAAATTTTGTGTTTCCTCGGAATTTCCTCGGAAATTCCTCGGGATATTCCGAGGATTTCATTTTCCGTCGGAATGTCCGTCAGAATACTGCTGTTTTCTTGTAGTGAAGACTTAACAGAATCTCAGAAGACTTAACGGGGCTATATTCGTAAAAATGAGTTATGTTTTTTTGTTTGGTCACAAAAGACTGGCTATAATTTCACAAGGCTTTTGAGTTACTTTTGCATTTGATTCAATTTTTGATATACTTTTACAATCAAAATCAAGTTTTGAGTCATATTTGGTAAATCCCCCTAAAACTATCTAAGATCATAATTTTAAATATATACATATCTATTAGTAAATTAAAGTTTAAACTAAAAAGATTGTTTATTTTATCTTAATTTTATGTATAATTAAATTAAAGCCTATATTTTGACAAAAAAAAACAAAATCTATATTAAAATATTGGTAAGAAAATAAAAAAATTTAAAATATTAACAAAATTTTATTATTAAATTTAATTTAAATTTAATTTTTTATTATTGCACATAGTGCAAGAATAACACGTAGTAAAAAATAAAATATAATGCAACCAAAACACTAGAATCCACTAGGAATCGTCTTGCGCGGGGATCTATGTTTGGTGTGTTGCAGCAGTTCATTATGCTTGCAATTGAAAGATAATGTGTGTATGTTACTGGTTAATTTGTGTACATTTTGGGCTACGATTAATGTATTCATATATATAGTGTTATTGTTTTATTGTTTCTTATTCAGGTCTGTTATTCTTCTCCCGCAAAATATTATGTTGTGTATGTCATCAACAGTCATTTTTCTACGATATTCTTTCTCATTCAACAATCAGGCAATTAACTTGCATAGAGTTTTTACATTTATCATTCATATATAACAAAAACCTAGCAGCTCCAAAGAATCAGAAGATCAAAAATAGAAAAAGAAATAACAAACAGCCAATTACATTTTATATATTTTGAACTCTATAGATTGTTTAATATCAAAATAAACAATGCTATAGCCCCTTACACGTAATAGCGATGTTATAGAAACATTTATTTCATATTGGAGATAAAAACATCAAGTTCAGCCAATATACCGACATATAGAAACTTAGAAACGCAAAAAGCAAATGAGAAACAAAGATAGAACACAAAAGCACAACACTCATATCTCAAACTCTCTCTCTCTCTCCCTAGCATCTTCTTTTCTTCTCTCAGGGCCTTGACACATTGATTGGGTAGTGAGCTACAATATGATCATAAACAGCAAGTGTAAGAAAATCATCAAGCTCACTTGCAGTACACTGCTTTGTAAACTTCTTGCAAGCTTCCTTATACATTCCTTTCTTAAACTTGTCTTTCCCAACTTTTTTCTCGATTCTTTCCATCTCTTCTTCCACAACTCTCCCAAACAACTCTTTGTTCACCCTAACTCCAAGCCCGTCTCCGTCCAACTCCACTTCATACCTAATCCATTGCCAGTTCTGGACACGTCTTATCTCAGCTGGAGCCGTGTCTTCCATCAGGTTATAGAGTGGGACATATCCTGATCCTGTCAACCACGCTGCTAAATATTGGACCCCCACACGTCTGTTCAGCCTTAGACCCTACAATGTGCGCTCTCCTCGCGGTATCTTAAGCAGATCTTCCTCTGTTATTGCAGATGCTTCATTGATTTTATTTGGTTTGGATAATTGCCCATGTGGCCTGTGAATGCATCCATGCAGATTGGAATGGTTTTTTATTTTAAATAGTACAGAGCAAAGCAGAGTGCGCACATGGGCAATTATGCAAACCAAATAAAATCAATGAAGCATATGCAATAACAGAGCACAAATGAATTCATATAGCAAAATCCATGAGCGTTACATTCGTTAATTTTTTTTCACTTAACATATCATCCATACTCTTGCAAACTATACAGTTGTTAAGGTTTTAAAAGAGACCACAAATGAATTAAGTGACTTAAGCCATCTCCTAACTTCCTTACCTGAATGTTCAACGGCATGAGAACCGGGAGACACTTTGGTATCAACCTGAACATAAGTAAAAGGAAACAGAAACAATCACACATATATAACAAATGACCACTGAAAGAACTTGTCTTTTTACTTAAAAGCATAGTTGACCTTATAGTGGAGGGGCAAGCATTCTTTAAGCTTAGCTCTCAAACGCAGACCAATTATAGTTGACATACTACAATGCTGTATCGTCGGTGTAAACGTTATCCTGAATTGATCACATAACCAAAACCCACAAACTCACAAATCATGTACATCACAAAAAAGCCTCACACTTTTGGATCCAAAATTAAAACTTTTTTTTCTCACTATCACTCGAACTACACAGTGAGATCATTAAACAGAGGACTAATAATACTCACAGGACGCGATTAAGCTTGTCATTGAGGGTGATGGAGTCTTCAGACAGAGCACTTAGTTGCTCCAGGGAGTAAGGGTGTTCCGGATCTCTTATGTCTCTTACATACTTCGTCTATTTTCGTCAAAGAATCCTAAATAGCTCAAAAATCCAAAAAAGAAAAAATATCAACAAAAATAAAACTGATCTAACCGAAGTTAAAAGGATATCATAGATGTCGAGAGGATCAAGTGCAAATCTATCCGCTCAGAGCAAATCTCAGGCCGAAATCCGATATACAGAATCAATTACGACTTGAAATTCAAAGGCAAAACCGGAAATGTAACGGTCCGATCCCCCGGCGTCCGACCGGGGTTATCTAAAGGGCGTTATGGACACGTGTCTACTCATTTAGACAACCATACGTGTACCATTACTGGTCTCAGGAGTCGACGGACGCATAATCTTCTTTGAAATATCGTCACACTCACATCCATATACTTCTACTTACAGTGCTGCGCACAGAGAAAAAGAAAAGGAGGGATGAGCAACAAGTTACTCAGTGAAGTGACTCTAGACGAGTCTGCCCGCAAGACACTCTATACTACTCTATGCGGGAACTAGAACTGACTAACCACTACAATCAGTTAATGCAACTAAACATTTCATATCATCGTCATTCCCAAACATTCACAATTCTCGACGTTTCTAACAACCTAGCGATCAACCAATACAATGACCTCACTCATTGCCACACACATCAGACCATATACTTAACTGACTCGACATACAAGACTGACTCCATCTTATGACACTTTTAACACCCAAATACCCGACCATGAACTAATGACACCTACAATGCACGTTTTTATCCCGCCTCTCGCGGCTGGCTCGTCTTCTCGTTCTCCGTGGGAGCTCTCGCTAGACCACTACCCCATATTCATGTGGGTTCCCACAGCTCCTATGGGTGCCTAGCGTAGAACTACTACCCCACGTACGCCCTCTATACTCTATATGATCACCCAATCCCATACTTATCCTTAACGTCATTCACTTATCCATTCACATCACGTCTCATTCTCATTCACTTTCTCATTCCTTTACACTTAGACTCGTACTCATACTCGTTCACTAGACGCCACCCGTTATCGGTGTCACATACAATACACATCGCACTCAAGTTCTACTTACGATAACATTAACAATCAATACTCATCTATCATCTTAGCATTCGCTTCTTTCTAGCATCCTAGCTTTAATCACAAACAACACATGGGACTACACATCCAATCATACAAGAATCACCCATCAACCAGTCAACATCACAACAACATAAATCAGTTCATTAAGTCTCGTTAACAGTGTGAGGATCCTTATGCATCATGATCCACTCATCAATCATCCTAATCAGTAAACATGTTCTATCAACCTAGCTCTCAAACATGGACTACTCAATCCTAACTCCAACATAAAGGAGTATACAGAATCATGAGAGAAAGTTGGGTTCAAGACACTCCACCTTAGCCTAGATCTGAATCTGGATCTGGAACAAGAGACAAGGGGGATGGGATCTGAACAGATCTGGAACAAGAGAACAAGAGAGAGACGAGATCTAGTCACCACCACCAATCGGCTGCAACCACCACCACCACCATACGGCACCGGCGAGGAGGAGGGAGAGAGAGCAACGGCGAGGAGAGAGAGAGACGTGAGAGAAGAAGAGAGAAAAGGAAAAAAGGAAAAAAGAAGCTTGACGGCTAGAGTTTTCTAGTCTTTCTAAATCTCTGCAGGGCTTCGCTCAAGTTTTAGAATGAGAGAAAACAGAGAGGAGGCAGCTTTATTTATAGGAAACGGAGGGAACCCTAGGTCATTTACCCTGTGGGCCGCAGTCCCAACGGGTTCTCTTTAAAAAAATTTGGGCCACGAACCGGACCGTTACAGGAAACTTTAGCGTGTTCTTCTGCTGCTGAGTACTTCTTATTCTCTCGTTTCTTGATTCTGGCAGCTCTAAGAGATGGGGATTGTGTTATATGTGGACGTATATAGTGACGCCTGTTGAGTTTTGCAGAGCTTTTGACGTCATCCTGATCGTGCTTATTTGGGTTTTTGTCAACAATTTATGTTGTAAACAAAATTAATTGTGGGATCCACAATATGCCACGTGGACACTCTTAGAGGGAGAGAAACTCTCCTATTATTATGAAAATTAGGTGTTTCGTCCGCACGTGCGGACGTAGAGATTTTATAATTACTTATTAATACATGTATTACTAATTAAAAACTTACAATTTATGTTTTCATTGAAAATTCTTATGTATTATAAAATTTTATTTGTACACTATATTCATTACTAATAAGTAATATATAAATCTTACTTGATATTCTTTTTCAGTTATATAGACTTAATAATTTTATTTAATATTTAGTTATGTATTTTCCATTTTTAAACTTTTAACCATTTTATTAAAAATATATATTTTTGCATAACAACACAATACTGTTCCAAAAAAAAAAGATAACAACACAATATATATACATATATATAGGAATTATCTTTTTCTTTTAAATATATTTTTAAATTATGGATTATTTTTATTTTTATTAATTGTAAGCACTTATCTAATCAAATAAATACTAAATTCGTTTTTTATGTTAACTAATTTATTTAATTTATTTATTAAAGTTATAAACGATATTAATCGCACTAACTTTTAACGTGATAGTTTCGTTGCGAAAATTTATTTTGTAAATAATAGTATAGATTGTGCATTTTTAAATTTTAATTAAATCGACTAAAAATACAGTTGAATAAAATAAGAAAAGGCCGAGAGAGAGAAAGAGAAAGAAAAAAAAAACTCAAAACCCTAGAAGGCCGTAAGTCCAAGCAAGCTCTCAATTTTAGATCAGAGAGCGGAGAGCCGAAGTTCATATCCAAAGCCCATTATCCCTCCCTCCCTCCTACTTCCCTTTTCAAATCTTTCGCCTCTGCTTCGCGCTTTCCCTCCGTAAGTCCAATCTCTCTCTCTCTGCTTTCTTCCATATTTAGATCTCGCTCAATTGTTACTCAATCTACTGTGTTTTCCCAGTGTGTTTTTCTCCCACGATCTTATCTGCATCCTTCCGATTGGTGTGATGAGGGGATAGTTTTTTAAGATCTTGGAGCTTTTGATTGTCTTTCGTAGATATTCTATACCCAATTCACTATGGATAACAATACTTCTTTGATGCTCATTGATAACAACGCGTCTTTTGAGATGGATCACGTCGACGCCTCCCATAACAATCCCATGGCTTTGGCCAGGCCCAGTACTGATGATGGCTTGCTGCTACCTCAGCCTGGTATACGCCGCAGGAGGAGGAAGAAGTCTATGGTCTGGGAGCACTTCACCATCGAAACCACCCTCCCTGGCTCTTCCAAGGCTTGTTGCAAGCACTGCAGGAAATCATTTGCCTACATCACTGGCCAAAAGCTCGCTGGAACTAGCCACCTTAAGTGCCACATTCTGTTGGGTAGACACCCACCCTCAGCTCACCCGCCGCCGCCACCACCCCTTGCCCTCCCAAGAAACGCCAGAGGGCTTCTTCTGCTACACCTATCAACAACGCCCCTCTTGATCAAGATCGCTGCTACAGCGAGATGGCGAAAGATGATTATCATGCATGACTAATTCCCTTCACATGGTTGAGCATCCTGGATTCGCTGGCTTCGTCCATGCCCTTCGTCCCCACCTCAGTATGGCCAGCTTCCATGATGAATGTGTAGCTATGTACTTTTCCGAGAAGCAGAAACTTTCAACCTTCATCGGTGAGATCCCCGGGCAGGTTAACCTCACCGTAGATTTGTGGACATCAAATCAGTCTGTGGGGTATGCTTTTGCGACGGGACACTTCATTGATAAGGACTGGAATCTAACTCACAGGCTTTTGAATGTTGCTGTTGTTCCTTCCCCTGATTCTGATTTTGCCTTGAACCAATCCGACTGGAACCTCGAGAGAAGGCTTTGCAGCCTCACTGTTGGGCAGTCGGTAGTCAATAAAAGCTCTATTGAAAACCTTAGATGCTGTTTGTCTGCCAGGAACCAGCATGTTATGAATGGTTAGCTGTTGCTAGGGAACTGCTATGCCCGCCTCCTCAGCAGTATGGCGCAAGATGTGCTTGGGGCTGAGGATCTTCAGACTCCTATTAAAAAGGTTCGTGATAGCGTGAAGCATGTGAAAACCAACGACACTTGCTCAGAGAGGTTTGATGAACTCAAGACACAACTTCAAACCCATTCTACGAAAGATCTCTGCATTGACAACCAAACGAAATGGGACACGTCTTACTGTATGTTATTGGCCGCCTCTGAACACAGGGAAGTGTTTTCTTGTCTGGGAAATTGTGATCTTGAGTATATAATTTGAACGTCTCCTAAAGAATGGAGAAAGATTGAGGTGCTTTGTTCGTGCTTGAAGATTCTTTTTGACGCGGCTAATGTTTTGACTGGCCCAACCCGGTTGACAGCAAACGATCTGTATCATGAAATGACAAAGCTTCAGCTAGAGCTAAGCCACGCAGCCATGAGTGAAGAAGCAGATGTCAGAGATATGGCGACCCCATTAAGAGAGAAGTTTTGATGAGTACTGGAGAGGATGTTTCCTGCTCCTGGCGGTTGCTGTTATTATGGATCCACGCTTCAAGATGAAGCTTATTGAGTTTAGTTTCTCTAAGGCTTATGGGGAAGATGCAGAAAAATGGATCAGGAGTGTTGATGCTGCTGTACCATGATATGTACCATGACTATGCTGAACAGAGTCACTCCTTGTTGGAGGCTTATGTGAGCCACGGGAATGATGGCTTTTCTGAAACAGAAGTTCACTTTCAGCCTGAATACAACCATTCAAACGAGCTTTCACATGATCAAATATATGAATAGCCCCTGGAGATAGCAATCTGCTGAATGAAAAGCCAAGAGACCATGCTTTAAATGGTCAACAAGTTGCCCAGACTGAGGAGACTCAGGAACTTCCATGTGAGAGCCATCCCATTGAGGAACTTTCGCTGGAAAACCAGCACGTGGAGGATACAGATATGACACAGGAAAAACCAGCGGAAGAAGTAGCTCAGGAGGCACAATTGGTGGAGGAGAAGCATGCTGACGATGACATTCTTGTTACGGAAGTAGGAGATGAGACACAACTGATTGAGGAAATGGTGGATAACACTGAACCAGTTGAGCAAGTTGCTCAGGTGGTGGAAGAGAAGCATGGTGACATTCAGCCTGTAGAGGAAATAATAGAGGACACTCAGCCAGTTGAGGAAATGGCACAAGCAGTGGAGCCCATCCCCGAGCACAGCAAAAACGGTGATTCTCAGTCACATGCAATTCCACCGCAGGAACAAGCTGCGTTTACAATCTCTCAAGAAGGTCACCACCACGTTGACGTCCTTCTCCAGGAAGGCCATCACCTTGAAGCATCTTCGCAGGAGTTCCCCCTCGTTACCGTTGGAGATGGATTCTCAGACTTTGAGCTTTACATCTCTGAGGTTGGGAGTCGGGAGCAGATGAAATCGGAGCTCGACAAATACCTGGAGGAATCTTTGATACCGCGATCTCCGGACTTTGAGGTTTTGGGCTGGTGGAGCCTGAACCGAACCAAGTACCCTACCCTCTCCAAGATGGCAGCTGATGTCTTGTCCTTACCATTTTGCACTGTCTCTCCTGATTCTGTTTTTGACACTCAGGTGAAAAAGATGGACAACTACAGGAGCTCTCTTCTGCGCCAAGGATTGGCTCATGCACGGTTCCGCCTCAGAGAATAATAATATGAAGAGGGAACCCTGAGATATATCCCTTTTATCATTCATTGTCCTTAAGACTTTTAGTTTCAGCTTACTATAATTTGGTGTGGCCTCTAGGCTAATCTGGATTTGTGTGTTTGCTTATGCTTTTTTTTTACCATATTTCTTTTTCGGGTCTTTTGAGCAGCTCCCTTGTTGACAATGATTGAATATTACAATTTGGCATCGTTATTTATTTTTTTATTGGCTCTCAGTTTTCTGGGTCAGTGGTGAGATCTATATATCTGGTTTCTAGGGAGATTGAATATAAGCCAGCAGAAAAGAGTCCGGTATGAACCAGTTGGGTCTTAATTCAAAGCTGACGATCTCAAAGTTGGGGGAGGTGTAAAGTTTGATTGTGGATCATTAATTTGTCATGGTTACGTTGTCCTTGGTTTATCTCGGTTGCTGATTCCAAGTCTCTTTTTTGGTTTTGACAAAGATAGCAGTTTCTGCTCTCTCTTGGCCAAGTGAAAGTCCAAAAACAATGCAAGTCTTAAAAACAGTTTAATAGTGTTTATGGATAACCACTATTGTTTATAGTGCTAACAATGTAGGTTCATTGATTATGTATTGAGATCATTCACTGGTGGTGCTCATTGTCTTTTTCCTATTAGATCAAAGATGAGCTCCGCAGAGAGCTAGTTAGTAAGTTCTCTGTTGTTAATTGTCATAACTTCGGTTTCATCTAGAAATCTGACTTTGTGATGGTCCAATGTAAACAGGGGCAAACTTAGACAAGGAGCCACAGAAAATGGAGCTCAGAAACCACCAAGAACCAGACAAAAGGAAGTGATCCACAAGCTCTACTCCCCTGGTTCTCTTCTTCATAAACTTCAAGGAAAACTCACACAAGTGCATTTACTTAATCGGTATAGTTTCTTAGTGTCATGATATTTCTAAACGACACCTTTTGCGTGTTTTGCAGAGGCTATGAATCAGGTGGATGGAAAATATGAAGCCCCCCTAGAAGAGAAGGAGATTGATACATACAAAAAGCTACCACTTACCATAAACGAGCATTGATTCACCTTTCTGCTAAAACCTCAAACCATGTGTTGAAAGAAAACTACGAAAAGCAGCTTTTGGACACTGAACCGAATTCATAACCAAAGTCTTTATTTTCTATGTCTTGACTCCTATCCGATGTTGTAAAATAAATAACTTACAACAACAATTTCATAAAAAGAAAAAAACACAACACAAAAGCCAAACTCTTTTTTAAGATGTTTTTCTCCGAAACAACTCGTGTCTTCTTCATCCGTGTGTTTCTTTACTCATCAAGCAGGCCAGCTTCTTTGAGTGCGCTCTTGTACTCTTCCTCTGAATTCCAAGACTTTATCTCTTTAACCTGTGCTTCAAAGTAGCGCTCTATCTTCTCCATCACCTCTATCTCCCTCCTATCATCTAGGAGAAGGTTGAATACAGCTCCTGCGATACAAATGCTCAGTTAATCAATGGACAAGAACCAATGCTTAGCTCACATATATTCAAAAAGGAAGAATCAACGCTCACCTTTACGACCAAACCTGCCAGCTCTTCCAACTCTGTGAAGGTAAACCTCATAATCTGGCTCACCGGTGTCATACTTAGTTGGCAGATTATAATTGACCACCAAATTCACCTGCAAGTTTATGCATAACCGAGCAAGAAGACATTAACTAACAAGTACTTTGGGAACAAAATCAATGAAAGGAAAAGGGTTTAAGGATGACATTTTACCCGTTGTTGGTCAAAACCTCTGGCAAGGACATCGGTTGCAATGAGGACTTGAGTTAGGCAGTCTTTGAACTCCTTCACTATCTTGTCTCTGTCCTCTTGGGTCATATTACCATGAACACTGGTGACATCATACCCCATATCCGCAAGAGCTTTGTGCACTTTGCCTGCTGACACCTTAGTTTTCACGAATATTATGGTCTGGCCAATGTCCCCGAGCTCCATAATCTGATCCTTGATGACTTCAATCTTGTTTTGCTCCCTTGGGCAAACCACCTTATACTGCTTTACTGAGTCCAACTTCAGATCCTCTCTTTTCACAAATAGTTGGTTCGGGTCCTTGACCGTCCTCTGAACAAAATCTTTGACTGTTTCGTTAAAAGTTGCCGAGAACAGAAGAACCTGTAACAGAAAGAAAATAAAAAAGGTCAAGAACACAAACACGTAATCAGTTTTAGCACAAGAAAGTAAAAGCAAAAGATTTTCCTGTAAACTGAGACTAACAGCCATGTAGATAATGAAATAACCCACAACTAACTTTTCTAGCAGTGAACACAGATTCATGCCTTATTAACATAAGGGGCTCTAAACAATGGAGAAAACACACAGCTGAAGCTGATTCTATTCACTACTCACGTCGAGTAGAATATCTTTTGTATCTTAGATATTATCATATCATGGTAGATATGGCCACTTAGAATTCAAGACTAAATCAGACAAAACGTTGAACATACCTGGTAATTGGGATTAACTCTCTCAATGTCCTTCATTATCCTCAAGGAATCATCCCTAAAGCCATCCTGCAGCAACAATGAATTGAAACTTGAAATATACAGGAACTGAGAAATTAACAAAGGCCAATAAATACAAAGAGCATACCGTAGCAAGCATATGGTCAGCCTCATCAAAAACGAGAATCTTCAGATGATTGAGACCCAGCTTCTTAAACGATATCCACTTCTTAAGCGTCCCAGGGGTGCCAATCACAACTTGGGCTGAAACATGTGCTCTTCTTGCAGAGGTTACACCATGATTCGACTCAGGGACAGCTAGTTCCGCAGTGATCCCAGTAAACTTCCCCATCTTCTGAAGAACTTCCATATTCTGACATTCAATTAAACAAACACTCTCTTAATACATTTTCTCAAGTCAACAATCAAACACTCTCAGACCAAACTAAACAAACCTGGATAGCTAATTCACGGGTGGGACAGATGCAAAGAGCTTGAGGCTCTCTCAGATTGGGGTCGACACGGCTAAGCATCCCAAGAACGAAACAGGTGGTCTTGCCAGATCCGTTATGCGCCTGAGCAATGAGGTGCTTGCGAGGCGGAGTGATTATCATAGGCAAACTGATGGCTTGGATCTTGCTGGGCTTCTCAAACTTCATCTCAACGTACAAGCCTTTCATCAACTCAGGTGACAAGTTCAAATCTTCAAACCTACTCGCTGATGTATATGGCGTCTCACCGGAAGTAACCTAACAAAGAAGACGACCAAAATCAAAATCATCCAAGAACTAATTTTGAATCAAACCCATCAATAAAAACCTAAACTTTATCAGTAAAACTCAGATCTAAGCTCAATTGGGAAGACTCGCGATTCACTAAGTAGAAGAAAGTAGTAATACCGCTTTGATGCTCGAGTCTTCGGGTTCGTCAAGCACAGATTCCTCCTTGATACTCAAGGAATTGAGCTCTGAAACTGCGTTTGCTTCCTCTTCATCGTCATCCTCAACATCGCCCCACTTTGTCTTCTCCGTTGTGGGCTCTGTTTTCTCGGCGGGGATTGGTGCTTCCGCGGAGGATGAAGATGCTTCAGTGGTGGAGACTTTCTCTACAGTATCCGCCATTGTAGGCTGCGAATCAGAGAGAATGAAGAAGATGAAGAGAAACTCTGTTGATCTATCTATCGATCAATCAAAATATGTATTATATTTTACTCGGCTGCTTTGGTTTCAAGCTACGGGGAAAAAATAACCGATTTACAATTCGGTTTTTCCGATTCCGGTTTACTATCTCCTTTTCTCTTTTTCATTTTTTTTTGTCGACTACTGTTTCCCTTTTTTTTTGGAAATTTCAAAATATACGATTTTCAAAAGTAACAATTTTTACGTTTACACGCTTTTATTTTCATCTTCAGTGAAGGGTAAAAAACATTTATAACCTTTGATTAATTTTGACAAAAAAAACATATGGTTAACTAATCTAAACTTTAAACATCAACTCTAAACCCTAAATCATCAACTAAAAACCCTAAACCATGAAACATCAGCTCTAAACCCTAAACTCCGAAACATCAACTCTAAATCCTAAACCTTCAAATCTAAATTTTAAAACATAACTCTAAACACTAAACGTAAACCCTAAATCCTAAACATAAACCCTAAAACCTAAATCTAAACTTAAAACATCAACTTTAAACCCTAAATCATCAACTCTAAACCCTAAACCATGAAACATCAACTCTAAACCCTAAATCCCGAAACATCAAATTCAAACCTTAAACCCTATATTCTCTGAAATTCAAACCCTAAACCCTAAAACTCTAAACCTTCAAATCTAAACCCTAAAACATCAACTCTAAACCCTAAACCCCGAAACATCAAATTCAAACCTTAAACCCTATATTCTCTGAAATTCAAACCCTAAACCCTAAAACTCTAAACCTTCAAATCTAAACCCTAAAACATCAACTCTAACCCTAAACATAAACCCTAAATCCTAAAACCCTAAACCTTCAAATTTAAACCCTAAAACATCAACTCTAGGGTTTTAGGGTTTAGGGTTTTAGAGTTTAAAGTTGAAGTTTAGGGTTTAGGGTTTAGAGTTGATGTTTTAGGGTTTAGAGTCAAAGGTTTAGGGTTTAGAGTTGATGTTTCGGAGTTTAGGGTTTAAAGTTAATGTTTCAGGGTTTAGAGTTCGTATTTCGAAAAAAAAATAGGGTTTAGAATTGATGGTTTAGGGTTTACGGTTCGTATTTTAAAAAAAAATAGGGTTTAGGATTGATGGTTTAGGGTTTAGAGTTGAGTTTTAAGGTTTAGGGTTTGAATTTCGAAATAGTATAATTAGAAAAAAATTAAAAAAATATATTTTTTTTTTTAAAATTTTATTTATTCAAATATTTATTATTATATATATATATAAAGAATAAGGACATAAGAATCTTTTGCCACTTAATGAAAAAAATATTTTATGTTCCTTTAGTGGTGGAAAAATGAAAATTGGTAGCATGAAAGTAGTAAACATATAATTTCCCTTTTTTTTCTAGATTACCGATTTACTCTTTTCTATTACCAAAATTAATACATTCGTGACAACTAGAAAAACAATATGAATGAATACATAGAATGAAAAAAGTAAAATTATAAGAATGAGCAAGAATATTTATTACTTATTATTTCTCTCCAAATTAAACAAAAAAAATATTTTTATTCTATAACTTTTTGAAGTTGGAAGAAATGGGTAGGAACATTAAATAAAAAATATCCTTTTTTTTTGTCAAATAAAAAATATCTTTACAAATAGTGAAAATTTGAAAGAACAGAAAATAATTTACTTTTCTCTCATTTCATATGTCGCTTAAGCTTTTTGTCAGTAAAATTAGGAGAATGAATAAATAATATTTCATGAATGATAAAACTAAGATATTGCTTAAAGGAAAATTGGCAAATAATAAATAACCCAAAAAATTAGTAAAATTATAACAATCTCTTATGACTAAACAAAAAAAAATAGTTTGCATTTTTACGTATATAACCCCAATAAATCTTGTGCGAAATGACTTCATGTAAGTCTTATCAAATAGTAACTCTTTAAAATATTTCATAAATTTTATAAAAAAAATAGTTTATGGGGAAAATATAAATCATGTAATTATAAATATTCGTAAATGATATAAATTAAAATCTAGCACAATTGAAATGTTTTCAACATAGATGAGTTAATGTAAACTGGGTCATGATATTCTTTGATTTAGAGTTTGTAAATATATGTTATAGTATTAATTGTATATGGTTAGATTTTGAAATCTTTACTTTTAAAAAATAAAATTAAAGTTGACATATATGTGTTTAGTCTTATGTATATTAAACGTTTTAAAATTTCATGCATACGAAGTCTTCCAAAGCATTCCAAGAAGTATTCCTAATTCCATAAAGTCTTATGAAGTCTTCCTCGGACTAGGAAGTCTTCCAAATCCTCCTAATTCCAGGAAATCTTCCTGGAAATTTTCCAAGAAGTTTTCAAAGTAGCGAAACCTGAACATGGAGGACTATCAAAGGATTTATGTCAAATGGACTTCAGGCTTATCTATGTGGAGGAATAATCTCTAACTTCATGTGTAATAGCTTTGTTTATGATACGTTTTGTGATTTGTATGTATACTCTTTTAATGGTGGATTCTCTCGTGAATTTGAAGAGATGTTAATGAATTTTTTTGGGTAAATATGTTCATGTTTACAATATTATCTTGAAAAAAATACTTGATATTACTAAAGTTATTAATACAACTTCAATAGCAAAACATAATAACACCAAAATTTAGTCAAATTTACTAAAACTAAGGGAGAAGACTTCTCAAAAAATTTAGTCAAATTCACAAAAGATTAAACATTACATAAGTTAAAATATATAACACTTTCACTAGAAGTCTTTTGGAAAGACTTCTCGAAAGACTTAAATTTTAAGCTGAAGATGAAAATATAAGCGGGAAACTAAGTGAAAATTGAAATTTTATTTAAGTGAAAATTAAAATTTTAAATCTCATGAAAGTTAAAAAATATATCTTATGATCTAAAAAAGACACATTAAACCACATGACTTGATATTTTTGAAGTTACTTAAAACTTTTGAAAGTTAAAAAACATATATTGAAGTTACTTAATACTTTTGAAAATACAAAATTTACAAAAACTAACGTAGAAGACTTCCGTGTAAGTCTTAATAAATATTCTTGGATTAGCTAGAAATATTAATAAACATAAATGTTGGTAACCTCGTAATTATCACCAATTAAGTTATGAATTTCAAATTAGCCCCAACATTGACTAATATACATGAATTAACATGACTTAGGTTTTTTATTTTTTTAAATGAAAGTTTATTAAACATTGATTTAGAAAACTTCTACAAAAATCTTCTTGAAGTAGACTTCCGTGGAAATCCTCCATTTAAGTCATTTTTGCAATTGTAAATATACGAAAGAAGACTTCTAGACAAGTCAACTATATAAAAGACTTTTTCCAATTTTTTTTTTTTTGTAAATATTGGCTTACTTTTGTATTTCAAACTTTTTTTGAAAATATCAGAGAAAACTTCTCGGTAAACATGTTAGTTTTTCAATTGACCGAATTGTGTCAGAAATTTGACTTTCTACAGATGACTTCTAGGAAAGTCTTTTGAAGGAAGACTTCTAGTGAAATCTTCTCAACTCGTATATGAAGTATGCCCACTTTCAGTAGAAGTCTGCATATGTTACTTTTCCAATTAACCATATTTGATGTTTTTAGAGATCTGGCGGAAGACTTCCTCATAAGTCTTCTTCAGTAACCAAAGGTTTGACAAAAAACCTGGAATAAAAATCGAGAAGACTTCCAAGGAAGTCTTATGGCGGAAATTAAATGTTTTACTTTTAATTGTCAACTGCAAAACTAACATACGCAGACTTCCACTGATCGTGATCAGACTTCTAGTTATAATTAAAAAAAGACTTTTCTGGAAGTTTTCTATTGAAAGTCAAATTTCTAACACAATTCGGCTAGTGTAAAACTAACATATTTATCCGAGAAGACTTATTTTTGTGTTTTTTTTATTAACAAAGAAAAGTTGGAGGACTCCCAAAAAATTCTTCTCTGAAAAACACATAGAAAGTCAATTGCAAAACTGATCTATGGAAGTTTTCTACGAACAGATCTGAAAAAATTCAAAGATCATTTTTAGATCCGGAGAGGTTTATGTTTAGCTTCTCTAATCACACTTGCGAAACACTATGATAAGTTAAGACCTTTATATATATTAAATGCAAATGTTCTACCAAAATACAAATAATTAATCAACAAACATAGAAACATAGCCTTCAAATCTGAAAACAAAAATTCGACCAACCAACACCATAGCTTCTTCTTAATAATTGACCTACAATATTTACACATAAAATATTTATGTAAGGTAGCATATGCATCAAAGCATTATACCATACAACATATTATACAACATCTGTTCTACTTCTCTCTTAGCATGAATAATAGCAAAAAAAAATAAAAATCAACCAACATAGAATACCTTTTTTTTTGAAAAAAAACAAATAGAACTAGTAGTAATATAATTGACAAGTGAAAAAAATGTAGCAATTGTGACTCTTAGAATTTATCAACAAAATGTAATTTTGACGTTGTATCATAAAAGTGTACATACAAAATTTTAAGTAAATTAACGATAAATTATATAATTTCAGATAAAAACATTTTCTTTTATCAAAGATTTTATAATATAATTGTGTACTAAAAATTCTAAATACTATTTCATATAAAATTTTGTTTTATGACAAAAATAATCATGTTTTATAATAAAAACAATTTGCAATTTTTAAGCGCATATCAAAATCTAATTTATTTTAAAATACTTAGGCTACGTAGTAGAATGGGCTTGTTAAAAAGATAGGATATTACAAGTAATATCTTATATATTAAAATAGAAGTCACAACCTTGATTTATGTGTGATTTTTTTTTAAAAAAATGGACCTAATGAACCTATTTCTACAAATTCATGTTACATTTAATATCTAATCTTATCATTTAAATTTTGGGTGTACCAGAAATTTTTATTGGGCTATCAATAATTGGATTTAAACAATAGATGATCCATTGGATTTATAGATAATATAAATTAAATAGGTATAATTTAATGTCCTAGTTGTAATACTATACCTCTATATGCTAAATATTTAAATATTTAAATATTTGTCGATGTTAACTTTAAAATTATAAAGAT
>NC_027753.1:18484603-18493017 GCF_000695525.1 Brassica oleracea var. oleracea | reverse complement strand
TTTTAAAATTAAACAAAAACTAAATGTTTAATTATTTACTTGTTAATATAAATCTATGAAGCGAAAAGTTTAATTTTTTAAAAACATTCTAAATTTGTGAAATGTTACAATATCTTTGAATATGACAATAAAACAATATTTTACTAATCTTTATATATATAGTTACGATTTTAATAATGAAATAATAATCCGAAAATATATATATAGAAGAAGATACAAATACATGTGAAAGTTTGAAACAATCTATTCATTGAAAAAAAATATACAGTAACTTATTATGTTTTAAAAATTGATAGACACATATATATTATAATATATACCAATTTAGAATTGAAAACAAAATATTTATATAAAAATAAATGAAAACAAAAATATGCGGTTGCGTGTCGAGATCAAGTACAATGTTAAAACCATTCTGTTAACGTGTTGTGATTGTGATGTACTTTTAGCAACAAACTAATGGTTTGCTCTCTTTTTTTTGTGCAAAATGGTTTGCTTGTGCACAAAATAAAAAAAAAAATCAGTTTAAAAAAAAAAAAAAAAAAAAAAAAAAACTAATGGTTTGCTTTAAAAGCTGCTTCTTGAAAGTTTCATCTACCTTAACGATACGCTGTCCTCAACCGGCGGCTATGGGAAAAAAAATAATCAAGGGAAGCGGGATGGTCATCACTACAGAAATATATGGGCCAACAACATAATGGGCTATAAGTGTGGGCTATCCAAATTAAATATATAAACGAAAATGGGTTTGCACTCTCGTTGTAGCCTCCTCCTATATAAGGAAATCGATTGAATTAGGGTTTGGGGTATCAGTCTGGGAAAGGAGCAAGAAGAGGAGCAGCAACCATGGTTCTCAAGTAATCTCTCTCTCTGCTTATCTGTGCATGTTGTTCATCTTACGCTTATTGCAATAGGTTTCTGTAAGAGAATGAGATTATGTTCTGCTATAACTGGATCTGGTTCTGCTGTCTGTCCTTTTCTCTGTTAATTCATGTTCTGTAATGATTTATGGAAGTGTGAAACTCTTCGCCTACATGTATTACTGGTCTGTGTTTGGTATTAGATGATTCATTTCTATCGTGTTAGACTCGTATGTTTCAACAACCCCAGTGAACTTTGAACTTGTTAATCTTAGTTGCTATGTCTCACTCTTTGGCTGTCTTTGTGATGTCAGGACGGAGCTTTGTCGTTTCAGTGGCCACAAGATTTACCCAGGAAGAGGAATCAGATTTATCCGATCTGATTCTCAGGTATATTTATTAATCTTGGTTGTATACTGATGTTTTAGTCTCTAAATCTCTTCTGCTACCGTTTCCATTGTTCATAAGGTGTTCTTGTTCATCAACTCCAAGTGCAAGCATTACTTTCACAATAAACTGAAGCCTTCCAAGCTTGCATGGACTACCATGTATAGAAAGCAGCACAAGAAGGTAAATAAAACTCAATTATAGTTTGTTTTTGTTAGAGCCTGCGTTGGATTATGATAATTGATAATGACCCTGTTTGAAATTATGAATCTGTTGTAGGATGCAGCTCAAGAGGCTGTTAAGAAGAGGAGACGTGCTACCAAGAAGCCGTACTCGAGGTCCATTGTTGGTGCTACCTTGGAAGTGATCCAGAAGAAGAGAGCTGAGAAGCCTGAAGTTCGTGATGCAGCCAGAGAAGCTGCTCTTCGGTCAGTTTCTTTCTGTCTTTCTCATTTTCATTCAATTGGAACAATTGTTTTGATTTCTAAAAACTGATTTGACTTTTGATGATTTTACAGTGATATCAAGGAGAGAATCAAGAAGACTAAAGATGAGAAGAAGGCAAAGAAGGCTGAATTTGCTTCAAAGCAACAGAAGATTCAGGCTAAGATCCCCAAGGCTGCTGCCAAGGGAGGTCCCAAGCTGGGAGGTGGTGGTGGCAAACGCTGAATAGCTTTAAACCATATCTTCTCACTTTTGTGTGTGTTTCGGCTAGTGGCTATTTCTTGATGTTAATTTCAGATTTTTCTGCAGAACGTATACCTTTTTTTATTGGCGTTTGTCTTATTACTTTTTGCAACTCTTATAATCTCAGACTTGAGGATTTTGGTGTCAATGGACTTCATTTCACTATTTTCTGTCTCCAAATTTTGTAAACAATGTTCATCATCTGTTCTTCATCGTTTTTTCTAGTATATCCACCACAATTCCAATCCCAAACCATCCTTTAAGAAACATCAGCATTTTCATATTGGTTGATAAAAACAACATGTCGGACGGGTTAAGTTTATAACACATCCATCAAACACTTGCATCATCCTTCGCACATGGTGTTTCGGTCACTTAGGCTAATTAAATGAAGATTGGGCAAGAACTTGTTGGTATCTATAATAGGTGGAATCTTTGTGGCGAGCTATAAGCTAAGCACATGTCTCATGTTCTATGGCGTAAGGCGCCTTATGTCAATTCAAATGCTTTCTTTCCAACATAAAGTTCAACTGGTTTTGTTTTTGATCACTTAGACTAACCATTTCGCAGGTCTAGATTGATCAACCGTGAAGATTGGGCAAGGACGCTCATTATCTGTATTCACAGACTAAGAGAGACGATATTATAATAACGATCGATATAGGGATGTTTTGTAACATCAAAAATATATATGATGCTAGTTTATTGAATAATTTGCTAGACATTGTATACTCTTTAAACGTGGCTTTAAATCTGAAGGCAACCCAAATGTAATACCGAAAGGAAAAAGAAGGGAATCATTTAGAGACATCAAATCTCAAAAACCATAAGTCCCGTAGATAAAAATATACTCACTCCGGCACAGTCTCGAAGTAAGAAAAATATAGCAATTGTTTTCCTCTTAACCATTTTTGTGTTAATCCTCTAGCTCGATGATCTTCACCACAGATGCATCACCAACTTTCTGACACACCACTACTCTGTCATGCGATTTGATCACTCCTGCTTGCTTTCCATGGTCTAGTGCAACCTTGAGGACTGACTCGTTCGTCGCACTTGTTGATTCCGCCTGCAACAACAACATCTTAGTTTTTTTTACGTTTCTTAGAACTTGAACCCAAAAAGTTCCAACTAAAACTCTTTATACGTCTTGTTTGAGCCTCTAAGAAGGGTCATTTGGTTCAACCAGAATATAAAAGTCCAAGGTTAAGCACAATTCATAGCAAGAATAAGCAACAATCTGTGTCTTTAACACTGTTTGTTGCAAAAGAAAAGAAGATAAACAAGACTTACTGGGTGACGAGGATCAGCGAGCATGGGGAAAAGGCCTCTGACAATAAGTGACTGCCTCGCCTAATATGAATCACACGGTTAGCAACCTTCTATAACGTGCACTTCATATATGTGAGACTACAGCATAACAAGAAACAACCCTAGAATTCTGATATTACAAAGTAAACAATCACAGTCAACCATTGATACAAAACATTTGAGGAGCCTCTTTTATTGAACCGTGTCTAAGATTGATGACAAGGTGCAAGTAAGAAAAAGAAGTCCAAAAGCAATAACTATGTATATCATGTCGCTTTGAAAACTAGCAACTTTTTTATAGGAATGACATGGCTGTGCTTTATAAACTTGAGAGACTAGGTGGGAAAAATACCTCAAAGGCTCCACTAAAGCTCCATTTCAGCTGATTTGTCTTAACCCGGGGAATGACGACAGAAATAACGGGCATTGTTGGCCTGTATTTGGCAATTAACCTGCACGGAGATCAAAGTAATAGCAATTCATTAGACAAAAAAATGAATTGAATAAACAAAAAGAAAAAACAGCTGAAGGCAAAACCAATGCTACGAACCTTGCTGCTCTTCCAGAAGAGGTGAAGCATATAATGACAGATGCCTTAACCTTGATTGCTGCCCGTACCTGACCAGCGTGAATTAAGTTGAATCAGAATATGTGATGGAAGTTTATGTCTTTAAACCAGTCAAATATAATATTTCTTACAGTAACACAGAATCTTATGGTTCTACAACACAGAAGACAAACTTACAGCTGAAGAAGCAATGGATTCCAAGTGAGACATCGGTTCTCCTACATACTTGACAGTCTTCTTGAAGTACAAGTCCTGATTGAAAACCTTTTCTGCCTATGAACAGGTTAAAAAACTGAGTAAGAACAAAAACTACTTAGAAATCTTGATTCAAGATGGTTGCAAGATGCATGGGATTTAAGGATGCAAGGAACGAAATGAAGTTAAGATACTTAAAGCCTACCTCAGCACAGATCCTGCCGACAGTTGATATTGTCTCAACAGGGTACAAACCGCGAAGGGTCTCAGCACCAAGAAGAATTGCATCACTTCCTGCAGGAAGAAAGATAAGAAGAAGATATCACGACAAGAGCTGTGATCCATAAATAGGTTTTCCCACCACCATTTCAATAACACCTACCAAACCAAGTAGGTTCTGCTAGAAAATTTAAGAAGTACCACAAAAGAAGGACTCACATACCATCTAGAACAGCATTAGCAACATCTGTTGCCTCTGCACGAGTTGGTCGCAAGTTGTCAGTCATACTATCAACGACACGGGTAAGAACGGCTGGTTTTCCAGCCATGTTGCACTTGTAAAGGGCTGCCTTTTGAAACAAAAACACCTGCACAAGAATCCACCAAGGTAATATTATAAAGAGTGTAAAGTCTGGTGCCGGAAAACCAATTTGAATAACCAAACCAACATACCTTTTCCGGGGGTAAATCAATACCCAAATTCCCACGAGAAAGAATAATTCCATCAGCTTCTTGTAGAATCTCATCAAAGTGGTTAAGTCCCTATTTTAAATACAATATCAGCAGCTTTCTCCTTACCGGAGGAAAAGTTAATATGAAGCAATAATCATTGCATTGCACTTACCTCTACATTCTCAATCTTGGCAAATATTTGTGTTTGAGAGAGGTCACCCAACTTCTTAAGCATTTCGCGGGTCTGTGTTATGAAACAACAATTGGTCATTTTTCAAAGAAGAACATAAGAAGCTCGGAGCTAACAGTGCATACACAAAGAACTAGGATACAACATCTGAAGGATATCATAAAAACACAGACCTGGCGAACATCCTCCGCATGACGACAATAAGACAAAGAGAGAAAATCGATTTTATTCTGAACTCCCCATGTGCTTATAACCTAGATGACAACCAAATGAAAATAATACGGTCAGACACTCGAATGTGTCGCAACAAGGAACAAAAGCAATCACTAGAATCATACCTCCTTATCTTTCTCCGTTAGAGTTGGCAGATCGATGTGAACTTGAGAGGCGTGCAAAGTGAAGAGAGAACCAGCCAGAGTAGCAGCATTCCTTGACAGGCAAATGACATCATCTCCTTTGACTTCATCAACCTGCAGGTTCATTTGGTAGGTTAGTCTTACAACACATAAATTCCATCCTCTTAAGAGACTTCAACATAGATAAACCACCAAAGCTCCATCTGTAAGCTTCACTATTTGTTTTTACCTCGAGCCAAACTGAAGTTGTTTCACTACCAGTGAATAGGTATTGCCCAACAAAAATAGTGTCTCCTTTCTTCACTGCCTGAAAACATCACAGGGAATGGATACATAAGTAAACACGCTAAAGCATTGATTAGATATATATATATAGTATCACCTCATTAACGTAGAGAACGAACCTTGGCAAGCCCATTGAAGTTAATGGGAAGGACTTCAGAAGACGCTTCTTGATCTTGACTGGGTGTCAAAGTAACAAGTCCATCGGCTTTAAGAGTAATAGCTTTCCCAGACTTGTTGATAACTTGCAGCTCAGGTCCCACGGTATCAAGCATAACCTAAAGAACCAAAACAAACACTCCCTAAAACTAAAACTCATGCATATGGAAAAACTATCAATTCAAAAGAAAAGAACATACGGCACAAAGCTTCTTAGTGCTCTTCACAGCAATTTTCAGATTATCCAGCGTCTCCTGGTGATACTCCGCATCACCCCAAGAGAAATCAAATCGAGCCACTGCCCATAGCAAGCAAAAAAAAAAAAAAAGTAAATTAGCATTGGACTCCTAAATTTCAGTAGCTAATATGTGTAAATCATTATTAGTTACTAAAATTATACATATATCGTTTTCAATTGTTTCAAGGCTCTTAAATCTCAGGATCGGACCGGTTTAGTGGAGAAAACACGAGTGACGTAAGCAAACCGGAGAAAAGTAGGTCAGTAGTGTACCGGACATCCCGGATTTGAGGCAACCGGAGAGAGTCTCGACGGATCGGGATTTGGGACCGAGAGTCCCGACGATCTTAGTCAATGCTGGGAAGAAACTCTGTGAAAATACATCGAAAGTGATCAGTGATGCTTCGGAAACGAAATCGATCCATGCAATAGATCAGATCGATGAAGAGAGAGAGAGCGCTTACAGATTTGGATGGCTCGAGGATTGATGCCATCCTGATCGGTTCCTCGAGAAGGAGATGACTCGAATGCATCTTTGAGGTGTGAGAGGAGAGATCTCAGATCTTCGGCGGCGAACAGAGTGAGGATTCGATCGGAGAGGAGATGCTTTTTTATGCGAATAGGATTTGACCGTCGAATATTCGTTAATAACTAACGAAATGATACTCCACGCAATGGAAGAGTATATATAAAGAAAAGAAACATGTCGTGGCTCTTTTTCTTTTCTTTTTTAATCCAAAGGTTCTCAGTTTATTTTGAATTATGCCCGTAGTTTTTATTTTAGAAACCGTTAACCCTCTGCTGATTTACGTGAAAAACGACTACAGAAAGCTTGCACGATGTCGTTTTCATCTATTGGAGTGAAATTTGGATTCGAAGACATATACAATCTATCTTCTAGATTGTGTTTTATTTTTCCGTCTCTTGTGATGAGGAGAGCATCAAAACTGCGTTCTAGTTGGTCAAATTCCAACAAATATTCCTCACGTTCTAGAATAATCAGCAATTATGCCCTTTTAGTTTTCGCATCACCGGGTGTTGTAATGGGCCCATACAGGTTGACTACTACACAAACACAAGTCTTGATCAGCATTCATAGGCCGTGAACTGCAGCATGGGTTGACCCCAGAGATTTATATCCGACCCGAAACCTAGAGACTTCAAAGGACAAGATTTTGAGTCATTACCGTTCGGGTCGGGTTGGCATGTCCAGCTTTTCCTATGCTGTCTCAGATTTTGCCTCTGGCTATTGCCTATTGGGTCCATGGTGAGGTCGTTCGATTGGGCCCATGGGCTTAAATGCTGAAGAAATGGATGTGTCAGAAAGTATTCAATTAAAATAGAATCCTACTTTTTATCTAATTAAAAATGTTGTCATTTAAGTTTTGGACTTATTCACGTTTCATTATAAATAGATATAACATTTCTTATTATTCAGTTATACAATTTTATCCCTATTAACACTAACCGATATTAACCAATACAAAATACTCATCAATTATCTAAAAATTTAGATAATCAAATACTTATCAATAATCTAAACTTTTACATACCATAGAATCATCTTTGAGTTGTAAAACTGTGACGCAAGGGAAGATATGCTTCAGTTTCATTACCTTCTTGAAGGAATAGCGATTGGTGTCTCCTTCATTCAGGCATGGTCTCTTGACCATACACTGAATACCAATAACACTACGACAACTGAAATCGCTCAAAGCGTTACAAGGGATCACATACATCAATCTTATGTTGTTCAGAATGGTCCCAAATTGATGCGAGAGTCAATTAATTCAGAAGCTGGTTTTCGGTAAGAAGAGGATCATAAAGTCCTTTCATTGATGTTTTCAACTATGGGAGAAGGAGAGCTCTATGTACTATGTTCTGCATTTCTTATTTTTTGAGTTTGTGTAGAACGGCTTTAGTATTACTAGGGGCATTGTCTCCGCGCAAGCGCGGGGTTGTGGACAAAGTTCTTGTTTCATCTCAATATTTTTGCTAGGGTTATTGTAGTTGTGAATTTTGCGTTTTGAGTTGTTTTTCAAGTTTTTTTTATTTTTATAGGGTTAGAGTTGTGATGATGAACTGTGTATGCATTGTTCTCCACTTATGAAGGACTAAACTGTGTTAGTAATGTGATTGATATAATTCGTGTTGTTGTTTGTTGTGTCACTGAAACTTATTGTTTGTATGTCTTTTTAATTTGTTTCTTGTACTGTTGAGAGTACATAAATTATATTAAAGTTGTTGAAAATACTTTTTGTTTCTGGATATTTTTTCTCCAGTTAGTCGTGTAAGTTGTGTGTATTAAGTAATAATTTTTATTATCCTTATTATGTTTGTTATATAATTTTATTTTATTTTTAAAGTTGTTGCTCTTATCGGACCTTTAAAACAAATACATGAAGACTTGTAGAAATAACTATAAGATGAGTGACAGTTCTGAGTATTTGGGCTTTAATGAGTTTTAAACGAATTTATGTATTTTTCATAAGAAGATAATAGCATTGGC
>NC_027753.1:18434586-18484591 GCF_000695525.1 Brassica oleracea var. oleracea | reverse complement strand
TCTTGTTGTGGCTGTGTTTGTTTATTTTTTATTTGATGGGGAATATGTAAACAAAAATCATTGTTAGTTGTATTTATCAGAGTTCATAACTTACTCTGCTTTTTTGTTTAGGTAATTTCATTGATCTTGGTTGTCGTATTCGTCTTTTTCGTTGCAAAAGTAAATTTGTAAATTGTTAAATAGCTGACCGTGTAGTTTGTATTTGTTTAGCTGACTCGATGTATGTGTCGTTGCGAAAGTAAGTTTGTAAATTGTTAAATAGCTGGCTGTGTAGTTTGTATTTGTTTAGCTGACTCGATGTATGTGTCGTTGAGTTTTAGTTGAAATGATTGGTTTGGCATATTTGTTTTGAAGTTTATTTCTAAGATTAGACAAAAAGGAGAGGTGATAATTAATGATTCGTCTTTTTTGGAATTCTAGTTTTTGATGTTTTGATTGTTTGGGTTGTTGTGGTTTCTTTTAAGCGGAATCAGCAAAATTTCTTGAGCAAAATGCCAAAGTCATGGCACTTCAAGTTCTAAGAAGGCTTATTGCGATCAACCTGTCCAAGGACAAACTTTTTGTGCTGGAGACTGTTTATTCTTTGGAATACAACAGATCAGCAGAAGTCGAGCCCGAAGTACTTTCAACGAGTTTCAGACTTGACCTTTGAGGGAAATCTTTCACAGTTTGGGTTTGGCATGGTTCAGCTCTGCTTTATGAGCAATAGAGAGATGTGGATGAGACATAAGACTGATTTTTTGCAGCCTGCTTCAGCATGTAGGCAGTGGAGTGGGTTGAGTTCTGAATCTTGGGATACAGATTTATGGAGCAGAAATTTTGGAACTATAATTGAAACTCATGGTGCTGTTAGTACTGTTGTGGTGAGGAGTGAAAATCACCTGGTCCTGCTACTGTTCAACTTGTGGAGGCGATCATGTGTCAAAGGATGCTTGGATACACATTTTATCAGCAGAGATTGGTGGTTCTTAACAGCTACGGGACAAGTTATTTGTTACTGGAGTCAATGGAAACACATAACATTTTGTGTAAAATTAGTTTGATAAGTAAGAGAGAAAAATAGACGACCACAGAATTTGGGTAGGAAATATTTTTGATTATTGATGTTAGCACAATATAGATAATAGTATAAAGAGAATTGTGTGATGATTGTTTCTTACGGATCAATTAGGAGATGGATAACGAATCTAGTTGTTTCTTTGCTAAGGTCAGAGCCTTGGACAGAACGGATTTGCCCAACTATATCTGCGAGTTTAAATATCATTTATGATAACAAAACATATTATAAACTCAGATGCAATATAATAATATACCTGAGAGTTCTAGGTTTGTGTTCGCAATGGCTTGGAAATTGTCAAATCGTCTAATTATGATTGGAGATTGATCTCAGGAGCACCCGTGATGACTTATAAGTAAAACAAATTATGAATGAAACACATTGAGTTTGTTTTTCTGTCGGTTAAGCTGGATATTATCAAAAGTTTTTCGATGTAGAGAATATTATCCGGATATTTAATCGATATCAACAAAGGATAATTGGAGCAAACTAAGGGATCATGTATAATGATAACAGACATCTTCGCTGATATGATTGATATTTATTTGGATATAATTGAACTTTAATTTAACCAATTGTTAACTTATTTATTCTTATGTTAACTTATTCATTCTTAGAAAAGTCAAATTTGGTGGTTTCATGTCTGATGAACATCAAACAACAAATTTCTCCTTTATTTTGGTCGTTGTACTGATAGATCTAATTGAAGAATTGTTATCACCATAAGTGTCAATAATTCACAATTATTTGGCTTAAAGTTTGGTGATTGAAATTTACACAATATAATACGATCTATGTTAACGAGAATAGGTATTTTGCACCTTACATAATCAACCGCCTCACCAGCTACAGAATTATTATCAGATATTATAGTGGTGACCATTATATTATCCTGGAACAATATAACTAGTAATGGGAAATTTGTAAACATAAAGGTAATAGAGTATTGTATTTTAAATTCCAAGGTAAGATGTAGTGGTATGATATCTTGGCAAAACCATATTCACCGATAATTGTAACTAGTTCGAAAAGATTATATTACGTATGAAAAGATAATTTTGGGACATACAGATACGACACAAAACAGGAAGACAAACATAACAATCGAAACAGAGGAAACCTTTTTTTTTTTTTTGAACAAAAACAGATGAAACCTTAGATAAAGACAACACAACCTTTCATTATTAAGAAATTAAAACGGAACATTAGACCATACGATTTAAGAAAACAACTTCGACTGATGTTATTTTTTATTGCTTCTGTCCACGAACGTAGCCACCGATTGCTTTACTCTCCAGGAAGTGACGGAGATGATCCAGATGCATCTAAAATAATAAAAATTAATTAATAATCTAGAATAATCATTCTACAAAACTGTATGATTATTTATAACTAACCTTCTTTGGTTAATTTGCTTGATGACACACTTGATTCAGCAGCGTTTTCTTGTTGATTTTGCCTAGCGTTTGTAATTTTAAGCTGGGCCCTGTAGATTGAAACCATCTCATGTTCGGTTAATATTTCTTCAAGAACATCCTTGCTGGCGATGAGTTCGCGATCATTGTAACCTACAAAAATATTGTACGCATTAAAACATTTTTTAAACTAAACCCTAGGAATTTTTTCAAAATTTGGTTACTAACCATTGTACACAAATGTTGAACCGCCGACGGTAAACATTGTCTTGTTGAGAAACTGGAAATGGGCAACATCTTCGTATCCAGATGAAATGCAAAGTTTGAGATATGTGAACCATGAGCGAAGATGCGTCATAGCTTTGTTGGGGTCGAAAACGGTTAAGACAAAGTTAATGTCCAAACCTCCACAAAAATGAGTACGAGTATCTTTTACGAAAGTTATACTTCATAAAAAATGTCGCAACAAGGAATCTCACGATAAAACCTTGTTCAAAGTCTCGATTGAATCAAATCCGGCTGTCCTAAGGCGACAGACACGTATCTAAACCAGCCACGGACAAGCTCGAGTATGGCGATCGGACCACGGACAGGCCAAGCATGATCGCTACGCAGCGACCAAGCATGCACACTGTTCGGTCGCTACGTAGCGACCGAGCACGTGTCCCGCTCGGTTGCTATGTAGCAACCGAGCTTGTAGCGACCGAGCGGGACGCGTGCTCGATCGCTACGTAGCGACCGAGCACGTGCACGTTTCGATCACTACGAAGCAATCGAGCTTTTCCGAAACATCGATACGACACGAATCCATGCATTCTCTTCTACTCTTTGATACTATCTCCCGAAGACCGTAACAAACCCATTTCATGTTTCTCGTTATTTGAAGTCATAAATCGAACCTTACGATAAAAACTGCGGGAAGTTCGTTTTTATCGAAAGAACCCGTAATAAACGTTTCGAGCCAAAAGACGGCCCGAAGAGACCTAAGACGTGACTCGAAGACCACTTACGATTTCTTAACCAAAAGCCCGTAAACCGTAGGACGGTTTACGCTTGGTTCGCTAGGAAAGGTAAATGTCAAGTTTCCGCGGATAAATACAAAGTTCTGGAAGATAACTAAGAAGTTCGGAAAAAATGGAATATCTCCGTTTTTAAGCTATGACGGATTAAGGGCAGAAGGGGAAAAGCGTAGACCGACCTAGGAGCGAGTATATAAGGAGTCCTAGGCGAGAAGCACAAGAGGAGAACTTTTTCACAGCAAAGTTAGCACTTAGAGCAATTAGACAACTTTTTGTTTTCGTTATTTCGAGCTGCGACTCAATTAGGTTTAGCCGCCTTAGGGTTTTTAGAACTAGGAATCTCGCCGACAGCTCTCGAGCTCAGGCTAATACCTTGTTGAAAACGCTCATACGCAAATTCGGAATAAGACTTCTCTTTGCTCTCTTTTTTGATTTCTTATTTTATTATTGTTCTTGTTTCGTGTTCTGATTGCTTGACGTGTGGTATTAGCAGATATCCGGTACCTCTGGGAAACTAGGGTTCTCCTACTTTCCTAATTTAAACGGAAATCGACAGTGTAAATTTCGGTTCCCACAGTTTGGCGCTAGAAGGAGGGGGAAGAAGTCCAAGGAGCGCATAACTACGCGATCAGTTCAGATCAAGGTCGAACTACGGGAAATACATGGACTCGCAATCAATGATACAACGAAAACAGTCCCGAGGACACTCCACGACCAACTGCAAAGTCTTAGGAGCGAGATTGACCGCAGAGCTAGTAGCTGGAGAGCTCTCCGAAGTGACCAGCGTAAAAGATCTCATCATTGAGACCGATCGCCCCCCAAATACGGACAGAAATCCGCCCGCAGAGAAGTCCCCACAAAGAAACCAGTCCGGGGATAAACGTGGAAGAAGGCTGGATGACAAAAGAAATGACAACAATCGTCGCAGAGTCAACATGATCATAGGAGGATCACAATATTGCAACGACAAGGTTTCGGCCATCAAGGCTTACCAACGGAAGGCCGAATCAAGTGCAAACCGGCCGACGTGGTCTCCTCCCCGAGATGGTCAAAACAACTCGATAACTTTTACGAAGGATGAAGTTAGCGGGATCGATCAACCTCACTGCGATCCACTCGTCATAGATCTTGTCATACGAGATCTGGAAGTCGGGAGAGTCCTCATCGACACGGGCAGAACGGTCAATGTTATATTCCGCGACACTCTCAATTGGATGAACGTCGAGCTCGGGGAAGTAACTCCAACGCCAAAACCACTTATGGGTTTTTCGGGCGAAGTATCAATGACCCTCAGATCGATCCAGCTGCCAGTCATGGCCAAGGAGATCATAAAAATCGTCGATTTCGCGTTGGTCGATCACCCTGCCATCAATAATGTGATCATGGGAACCCCATGGCTCAACGCCATGAAAGCCGTTCCATCTACATACTACCTCGGCGTCAAATTCCCAACACAGACCAGAGTCGCAGCCATCTTGGGTTGTCAAAAACAGTCGCGGCTTTGCTTCCTCGCAGAACATAAGTTAAGGCAAATCACGAATTCCGCAATGGCAACTCGCAAGCGCACGAAGTTAGCTCAGCCTTCGGCCAAAAACACTTCAAAGAAAGACGATTCGATATCGACTGCTGACGCGAACGCTTCGGAAATTGAAACTCAGCACCATTCCGAAGTCGACACTATAACTCCTCTGGAAAACCCGGACAAAAACGTTGACCCTGCCACGGTCACCACGATCAAGGCGGTCAGCACGGCGATAACCGCCGAGTAAGAACACTTGCGGCACAAAACAGAACTACGAGATGGCTTGATCCTCGAAAGAGGTACGTAGGCAGCTCGTCAAAAGACGAGTTCAGTTATACTCCCACGTTTGAATGTAATCAAGTTTTTTAAAACTTTACTACAATACACATTTTTTTCTTTTTCGAACGTCTACGCTCCAATTAGACTCTTATCCGACCCAAATCGCAAAGCAATCATTCTTCAGCACCTACAATATATGTATAGTCTTCGAAACAACTGCGAGACGTCACCAAATTAAAATTCGAAACTCTACAAACAATTGTCCAAATGCGACCAATAAAAACCTGACAAATATTTACCCCCGTTCATCGATTGGCCCCGACGAACACGCCAGCTGTATTAAACAAACGCAACAAGATCACTCTTGTGATCCTCGAACATCCAACACAAGGATAAAAGCGCGCTACAAAAAAAATCCGAAATTTTGGTCTAGCACTTCCAGTCGGTTTAAAAATTGTCTCTGGAAAGATGTTCGATTTGTGCCACACAAGTCATATAAGCCGAGAATGTATCGCGGACTTTAAATCAGTGCGAATCAGGTAGAAATTGCAACAGAAAAATCGATAGCCGGCTAGTTACCGTACAAACCTTAAAACCGAGAGTAAACCTAGGTCTTGCCCTAAACCCATCGCATTGGTCTCTAACATCTCAAGACATGATATCTAAAGAATGATACGAGATCCTAAGTCATGTCTCTCAGTTCATATCTTAACGTTCCCGAAAGTTCTTAAGAATAAAATAATTCTTACAAAAACTCACGTCTCAGACAAACCAACAGATTGAACGTCTAATCGGAATTAAATATGAGACGACAACTCATGTTTACTTCAAACCCACTCGAAACAAAGTAATGCAAACGAACATCCATTATATATATAAACCAAATAGTGGTAGGGATTCGAAGCCACCTACGGCCAGTCCCGGACATAGCCACACTCGGCCGCAAAGTACTACATAAGGGAAAAAACTTCTTCCCGTCAAACGTTCACCTCTCACAGATCAAAGTTAAAATTCCCAGACAAGGAAGCTCCGAATGCATCCGCGGGACAGTTCACTTCCTCATCGTCACCGGCGAACTCGGTCGTGGCCTCTACGGTATCAAGAGAAAACGGGACGGGAACCCAGAATCCTTGGATCCTCCCGTCGATAGGGGGAATGAGCGTCTCAGCATGGGCATGGTTTTTCATTCCATCTTTCATGAACCTCATCTCCTGATACGCCCTGGTCGAGCACCTTCATATTTGGTTCATGGACACGACCCAAGATGGCGTTCTTGTTTACCAGCTCGACCAAACCGAGGTTTTCATGTCGGATCATGCCAGTCCTAATGCCCGTATTATTCCATCTGATTATTCCGTCCATGCTGATCATAATTTCCCTTTGGATCGTGCTGATCAATCCGTTCGTCCTGCTCCTTACCGCGAAGAAACAACTTGGTTCAGACGAACCTGGACGTTAGTCATTTATGACCAGATCTGGAACTCAAGATATTTTCTACTTTGTCTTTAATTCCAGATCCAGATCTAGATCTATCATTAATACTTTTCATGTCTTTTTCTAGTATAAATATGCAAACACTTCTCTTAATAAAATAATTCCATTTTCTTTCAACTTTTGAGTCTTTACTCTTTGTTCTTTGTTTAGAACTTTTCTAGTTTTCTTGGTGTGGTTATCTCCAAGCAAACGCCCTTGTCCGTTGGTCTTCTGAGTCATATCAAGCAACGGTTCAAGTTCGCCTCTTTGTTGGACCGGTGAGTCACATCCGACAACAATCTGGTTCGGGAATATCAAAGGCCACTCCACAACCTTTGTGCGACCCCTCATTCCATCAGATCTCCTCTTGGAGTTCATATCTTTTCCAAATCCGGTCGAGTGATCCTTTTAAGGCGTATCAAAATGGTATCAGAGCCACTTTGACTGGTTTGTTTCCATTCTTCTTTTCATCTTCTCATCTTCTCATCTCTTCATCATTTTCTTTTATTATTTATTTTTGGATCCGGGCTGTTCCTTTGCTCCCTTGTGATCGCCATTACAAAAAAAAAAAAAATTCCCTTGTTTGCTTGAAGTTTTTCCCTTGCAATTCCTTGATTAGATCTCTTAGAACATTGAGAAGAAGCTTGTGTGATTACCATAAAATCTGAGAGAAACACTTGAGTGTGTGAGATTAAACACTTGAGAGTGTGAGGTTTTATTTCCTAACTTTTGTGTTGAGATTTTCAGGTTATGATGTTTGGTCTTCAAAGGAAAAGTAACAAAGAGAAATCCCCACGACAAACTGTCTCTCAATCTCCATTTAAATATTCTTTGAATAATTTTGATGAGTTTGTTAGTGTGCAGGAACGACTAGACATAAGGTGCAAGGATCATATCAAAACGACCAGAGATGTGTCTGATCCAAAAAGGCGATTACTTAAGATTGATGTCCAAGAAATATGTGACAACTTTGAGAAGGGAATGATGAAAGCCCCCAAAGACATCAGCAAGAGCCATAAGAAGAGCACATCCACACGTGCACCTGTAGCTGAGCCATCATTGTTCATCAGTGAAAAACCTAAAGGTAAATCTGAAACCCATGTTGAAGAGTTTAAAAAATTTTCAGATTCTTTACCCATCTTTGATGAATCTGATGAAGAACCAATTGAAAGCTTGTTTTCTTGTGAGAAAAATTGTGATCTTCCTTTTCTTGAATCTGAGTTTATGAATGATAATGAACATACTATTGTAGAACTAACCGTTTTGCAACCGGAGCATCCGAGTAGTCTTGTTTTGTCTCAACAGGTTTTTGAGGAAGAGCCACTGGACTATCCACATCAAGGACCACGTCTTGACACTAGAAACCCCTTGGATGAGGATCTAGGGCCTATCTTTGATGAGGAGGACGAACATGGCCCAGTCTTTGCTGAAGAAGCAACAAGCATCACCTCCATCGTCATGGATTGCCATCTATGCTTTGATCCCGGCACAACTCATGCCTCTTTGTCTCATGATCTTCAAGAGTACTGTGAGAAATCTGATTTGATTAATTCTCTGCCTAATATGTTTGTAAAGATCAGTTCTCATGATGTGATTCGTTTTGGTCTTGACAAGATGAAAGATTTTTGTGTTTCAAAATCTGTTTTTGAAAACATAATTAATTCTTTTAAATTGTTTAAACTTGAAAAATTTCTTGATCAAAAATGTTTTCAAAAAGGCAATGGCATCAGTTCTGGATTTATTTTGAGTTTTGATCACTTCTTAAAGCATAGCAAAAGCTTTGATCATTTTGAAAAATCTCTTGAGCTTGATTTGAAACAAACTGATTTTTGTGATCTTGATTTTTGCGATTCTGTTTTGCAGTCTAATCTTGTGTGTTTTGAAACTAATAGAACTTGGCATCTTCTGAGATCATTTCGTGATAATTGTGTTGTTGAGTTTTAATGACATCTTGGTCTACAACACCTTCTTTGACAATCGTCTAGAGCATTTGATAGATGTTGATCAAACTGAACTTACTCTTTTGTGTTCAGATGTTGAGAAGGATAGGCATTTTCTGAAAATGAGTAATATTGTAGCATGCCTTGACATCATTCTGGTCTGCAATGTTTACTTTGATGTGCATCTTGAAAGGCTGAAATGTGTGCTACTTGTTCTTGGAAAAGAGATCTTGATTTTTGAATTGAACAAGTATTTGTCTTGCACATTTAATCCTGGTCTTTTAGTGTTTGTTTTGAGTATCCAGGAAAGACAAGTTCAGCCTCTGAGAAATGAAAGCATTGACCGTGCCCAACAGCCTGAGATTTGGAGAAGCTTTGTTGTCCAAACCGGCTACGTTGGAGATGCCAGCGACAGGGGTTCAGTACAAAACGGATATCTCAACATTCAGAAGGTATTTTGTCATGACTTCAATTTCCCTGGAAATCCAACTCACAAAGGATTCACTGAGGCTTGGAATCACTTGAAAAGCTTCACGGAGGAATGAGTTATGAATTTTCTGAACTGGAGGTTCTCCATCCCGTCTATCCGCGAGTACAAGACTTCTAAAGGAGATTCAAGCCCAAGAAAGAAGCGGCCTGAGCCAAAACCGATCCTCCATGAACAAAAGGATAAGCATGATCATTTCCCAAGGAGATCAAGCAATGATGGACGCCAAAGGACTTGGAATTACTTGATGAAAATGACTTCAAAACTCCAAGGAAGTTTCTCTTCAAATTTACCCTTCAATGAATTTTACTTGTTTTTAAAATTCTTTTTGCCTGATTCATTTTCTTTTGATTCAGGTAAAATGGATTTGAGGACAAATCCTTTTGAAGAGGGAGAGTATGATACGCTCTGGATCGAGCACCGTCATATTTGGTTCATGGACACGACCCAAGATGGCGTTCTTGTTTACCAGCTCGACCAAACCGAGGTTTTTATGTCGGATCATGCCAGTCCTAATGCCCGTGTTATTCCATCTGATTATTCCGTCCATGCTGATCATAATTTCCCTTTGGATCGTGCTGATCAAACCGTTCATCCTGCTCCTTACCGCGAAGAAACAACTTGGTTCAGAAGAACCTGGACGTTAGTCATTTATGACCAGATCTGGAACTCAAGATATTTTCTACTTTGTCTTTAATTCCAGATCCAGATCCAGATCCAGATCTAGATCTAGATCCAGATCTAGATCTATCATTAATACTTTTCATGTATTTTTCTAGTATAAATATGCAAACACTTCTCTTAATAAAATAATTCCATTTTCTTTCAACTTTTGAGTCTTTACTCTTTGTTCTTTGTTTAGAACTTTTCTAGTTTTCTTGGTGTGGTTAGCTCCAAGCAAACGCCCTTGTCCGTTGGTCTTGTGAGTCATATCAAGCAACGGTTCAAGTTCGTCTCTTTGTTGGACCGGTGAGTCACATCCGGTAACAATCTGGTTTGGGAATATCAAAGGCCACTCCGCAACCTTTGTACGACCCCTTATTCCATCAGATCTCCTCTTGGAGTTCATATCTTTTCCAAATCCGGTCGAGTGATCCTTTTAAGGCGTATCATCTCCTCCTCGAAAACGTATTCTTCCGCCTGCGTCTTCCAAAGACTCCCAACTGAGCCGCGACACCCACGTTAATCACCCACCAAGCAGTAAGCATCCTTGAGGTTCCTGTACTCAAACGTGCATGTGCTCGGTCGCTATACTCAAACGTGCATGTGTTCGATTTCTTATTTTTTTACTGTTCTCGTTTCATGTTCTGATTGTTTGGCGTGTGGTATTAGCAAATATCCGGGACCTCTAGGAAACTAGGGTTCTCATAATTTTCTAATTTAAACAGAAATCGACAGTGCGAATTTCGGTTCCCAAAAGCTTCTACCTCGGAGGTTGTACTCACAGTAATCAGTGGCCTCCGAGTCTCATCTGGTTCAAGCATCCATTCTGGGGGGTGGTAAGCCATCGTCAAGGGTGTTTCAGGCTTTAGTTTATAACGATCTCGGATAATAGTTTCCAAATCTTTGAAACTCTCGTTTAGTTTGACCAACACCGTATACCCGAGATCGCTCGGCTTTCTCTGGAAAATCCAATAAGCGTCGTCGTTATGCTGCCATGCTCCGTGATATAAACTCACACGCAGAGGTGTCGACATCTTAAATGAGAGATTTTAGTTGTTGAGGTGTGTGAGGAAATAGTTTTTTGTTTTCCTGGATATATAGGCAAAGAAAGTAAAGAAGTATGCCGATAAGATCAAAATTTTCCATATGTGCAAATATCTTAGCTGGCTACTCTAGTATAGATATCATGATGAGATTCGAATTCTAATGCATATGACAAAACTATTCCATCACATGCAAACGAAACAAAAACATATGTTATTAGTCATACACGTGCCTGACTTGGAAAGACCTCTCTTCAGTAGTATAATTATATGATTTACGTTTTGTCATATTGTCATATTAGGTTAGGCATTAAGGGACCTTTAATCACATTTAATTACTTCCAAATACAAATTATTAATTCCTACACTATAGTTTATTTATTATTAACGGGAGTCGTCACCAATTAAAGTCCCTATAATTATTTTATATATGTATGATTAGATAGATATCCTAGGATCATGTACAAAATGTTGCAATAATCTGATAATGTTAACAGCATACACAAACATAATTGCATAACATCCAACGAGAGGTTTTAGTTGGGAATAGGAAATATGAATTCAAAACGTATTAGACTCTAGGAGGCCCAAACAACCCCAAAAACCGTGTATAATATGTTACTATGTATAACCGGATATATATAACATTCCCTCGTTATGGATATATGAATTGCAAGACTAATAAAGAAAGGGATTTCATTAATTTATTTAACAACCGGTGTTCCATCACAACTTCAGCTCTCACGCCATATAAGTAATCACATATTAGATATTAAACAGATAGTATTTGTTTGTCTTAACAAACTTGATTCTTTATCATTCCTCTTTCCGTACAACTCCATCACCGAGAATATCCCTTTCTTATTAGTAAGATATCTTAACTGATATAGGGTTTTGCACGTTGCACGATTGTGACCACAACCTTTGCAACGACTACATACAGTTCGTCTTCTTGGTGTCTTCATCTATTGAACAATACAAAATAAATAATTAATTCAATGAAAACATATTAACCATAATATAATTAGACATTATAAACAATTCTAAAGTACTTACACGTACTTCGCCGCTAGATAGGAAACTTTTCTTGCGTGGACGGCCAGGGGGATGCCTGGTAGACGGAGGAAGCATATCTAACTCGGAAAATTGACCAGTGAGTTCTATGATATCATCGGTATCAATCACTGGAGTGACACTACCCACATACGCAGAAACCGTTGCATTCTTCGTGTACTCTTCAGCTACCAATGAATTAACTTTTATCTTGGCTATGATGGCTGCGGCTATTGCATGTTGACAAGAAATTTCGAGGAGTTGAAACTCAAAACAACTACAAAAACGTTTGGAAATGTCGACGTGGAATGAACACCCTTCCTTGTTCCGTACTTCATGCTCCAAGTGTTTTATTTTCTTCACTTCAAAACCTGCCGAAGACTTGAAATTAACAGCGAGAATTTCCATTACTTTCGGTGTAAATTTGTCTAAACTTGCTGAGATTGTTGAACCCCTAGCAGAAAACCAAGACATTAGCTTTGCTCTAATAAATTCTACAAGGGCCAATATAGGGTATTCTCTGGCCTCACGAAGCACTGCATTCCACGATTCCGCAACGTTACTCGTCGTAATATTGTAACGACGTCCGGAGAAATGGGAACGTGCCCAATGCTCAAACCCTATTCCGATTAGATAATCTGCACAAGAGGCATTGACATTTTTTATCTCAAGAGCCAATATAAGGTATTCTCTGGCTTCACGAAGCACTGCATTCCATGATTCCGCAACGTTACTCGTCATAATATTGTAACGACGTCCGGGGAAATTGGAATGCGCCCAATGCTCAAATCCTATTCCAATTAGATAATCTGCACAAGAGGCATTGACACGTTTTATCTCATTGAAAATCTTGTAGAAGTCAGCCAACCTATATGACCTTCCAGCCTTTGCAACCAAGAATCCTAGATTCTTATCCTTGTAATAAGTCCTGATATTTCTCTTTAAATGAAGGATGCATGCACAGTGTTTCGCTTCAGGATAAACCTGATACATTATCCGGTTTAACTTTAGATTTCTTGATATAAATATATTATCCTTAATACAAACAATTTCCAGATATAAAAACAATTACGTAATATTATAAAGCCTTTACTTACCTTGGCCAATCCGTAATAGATGGATGCATATCTATCCGATACAAACACTATATTGTTTGTATTTGGAACGAATGCTTGTAACTTTTTGAAGAACCACTCCCATGAGTTATCGTTTTCTCCGTCGACGATAGCAATGGCTTGTGGAAACATTTGGTAATTGCCGTCTTGGGCAGAAGCAGTTAGAAGACACCCAACATATTTTCCTCTCAAATGGGTTTCATCGACAACTACAACTTTTCTCATGTACTCAAATCCCATAATAGAAGCACCCATAGCTAAAAACATGTATTTAAACTTGTTTCCTATATTGTCCTTGTATTCAGTTTCAATCTCGGCTAAGGTTCCAGGGTTTGCTTCTGCTAGTTTACAGAGGTAATCAGGAAGTAGATTGTAAGAGCCTCCTGAGTTTCCTTTGGCATATTCCAAAGCAATTTCCCTTGAACGCCAAGCCTTCCAGTACGATATACGGACATCGTGGTCTCCTTACATGACTTGACGTATCTCTCCAGACTTTGGACCACCGCCCCTACCATTGAAACGACCTTTCATCATCTCTCCAACAACATGATGTGTAACTTGAGACTGATAACCGGATCAATCGTCCACAGAGCAGGTGTGTATGGGATCGAGTTTTCTTATCTCGTAGACGTCCGAGTCTTTTAACTTTGTGGCGTATACCCTCCACTGACAATTGGAGCTAAAACATCTAAAAACCATTCCATTTGGTGCTGGTCTGATGTTACGCAACCGGAACTTCTTATTAATTGCATATAAGGCCATCTGCAATTTAAATTCATTTCGGTTTGTAAATATCATTCCAACATAGAGTTCGTTGTGTTGGTTTGTTGTGACTCCTACATTAATTATCACGTTCAGATATTAGGGAATTAATATTGCAAAAGCTCAGAATGTAAAGTAATATATGTTACATTGAAGATTAGATTAAACATATCCGTTGATATTAAACATTAACAAAAAGTATTAAACATATTAGTTTACGTTTAGGCATTACCAAATATTAAAACCGATCATCCTTTTACAAACAAAAAAAAACAACCATCCCCGACACACGATAAACTTAGCCAAAACAACACTTCCTTCCCCGAAACCATGATAAAAATTAAAACATAGTAATAGGTAACCTAGAACACACCACTGTGCATGGAGTCCTCTGATGAAGAATCATCAAGATTGATCACCAGATTGTCATCTGCATTAGCTGGATTAGGAATAAGCCCCACGGTTGCTGAGATGGAAGGCGAATTATTAGTTGCGGGAATAAAGTCGACATTTGCGGAGTTCTGAGGCATAGTTTCACCATTGTAGATCACAATAGCATCGTCAAGAACACCTATATCATAAAATAGGTTTTATGAATACATCGAAATATCATTTCTTTTTAGAATAAATACATATAAAAATAATACATACCTTCCGAAACAACTGGATTATCATATATTGGTTGGGTGTTCAAAAGATTGTCTGAAACATTTTCCCAACTAAGAACGACATTGTTTACTTCATTGAGATCAGGAGTCGAGTCGGTCAACGAGTTGGCATGATCAACGTTGGTGGTGCCATTTTGTTAAAACTGCGTAATATTTTGAGACATGGGAATATCAAAATCCATCTCGTCGGAATGTTCTTTGTCCTTTACATCATTGTCATTTTCTGATGCAATAACTCCTTCCCAAAAACTAATGCCATCATCGACTAGAGGGGAACTTGGCTGGACAATAACCAAATTTTCATCCACATCAAATTGGACGGGAATCCCTTCATAGTATTCCATTGGTGAATCTACAAAAAAATTCAAAATATGTCATTTATAGCCGGCAAATATAAAGATAATCCGGGAACATAAAAATTTAATTATATCTTACTGTTAGACACATTGGGTTGAGGAATGTACTCGGAGTCTAATGCAACATCTAGTGATTTAAATCAATGAAACATTTTGTTAGACTATAGTTATTAAATGTAATCTACATTTATTATAATAATATGTGAGATGACAAACAAATTAACATTTCGACATGTTGCGATAGTTTTCTATATTTATATATTGGAGTAATAAATTATATTTTGTATTAACCGTTTATCTAGTCGGAAATGATGAGTCCATTTGTTGGGAAAGGAGATTCTTGATTTGACGATGAACCTATATCAACAACTCCATAATTAGAATGTTTATAGTGATATATAAACATGTATTTTTCTTACCTGTGTTAAACACAGTTATAGAGAGTTTGTTTGATTCTAATCGTTCGGTTCTGTCGCTGTCGGAGTCAGTATCATCTATGACAATTATTTCGTTGCCATGAACAAGTTGGTAACATCGTTGATTCTCCAAATCCAGTTTAGCTCTTTTCATTTCGAGGTGAACCCTATGAATAACCATCATCTCTTCATCATTGAAGTACTCTTCTAGCATCGCTTGGCTAGCAATCACTGCCTCTCCTAAAAAGCCTAAAACAATTGCAAATAATTTACATACTTTAACGAAATAATTGATGAAATTAAATGCGATGTATGTAAAAATTAGATTCTCTCTAATTATTATCATAAAACAACACCAAACTTAGAAGAAACAAAAGAAAAGTATTGCGAAACTACGGTTTACCTTCGAACGACGGATCCTCGTTTCCGTTTCTGAATTTATAAGAAGTGGACCCAATATTAAAGTCAGCTCGGCAAAAGAACTGATAACGTGCAACATCTTCGGCTCCAATAGTTACGCAGAGAGTGAGGTCAGCGAACTAAGCTCTCACAGCCATCATGACTTGAACATCAGGTGTTTCGAGTATTGTTATCGGAGGAGTGTTATTGCCATTGGGAATAAGCATCCACTCGGGAAGCCTATAAGTCATCGAAATTGGTGTTTCGATTGCGAGGTTGTATAGGCTTCGGACAATTCGCTCAAGCGAATCGAAGGTTTCCGACGTTCGCACGATAGCTGGAAAACCAAGATCGTTTGTCTTCCTTTCAAAGCTCCACTCTCCATTTTGATGAAGAATCCAAGCCCTGTGAATGACCCTCAGAACTTGTCTAGAGTTCTTCTGCAGAAAAAATTAAAGAGAAAATTGGTAAGCGATCGAGCCCTAAAACAATAACCCATATTAACGACAAACGAATTTAGGTCCGTTAAATAAACGACTTCAATTTTTTTTAAGGAATCATAGATGTATATATCTATAGAAAAGAATAAAACGACCCATAAATGTGGTCCTACCGACCGTTTGTCGGTGCTTTGTAGCCCTAATAGATTGAAAAGTTAAGACAAAACGTTTTCGTGATGTTTGGTACAAACCGGATAGATCCCATATTGTTCTTGCCTCATCTGTTTCGCCGGATGCTTCTATATATAGCAAAATGTCTTATTGTGCAAAATTTATTTCCGAATTAAATGTATAAATATGCAAAAACTATATGTCTCCTCGCCATTAATGTTTAGCCGGCTACTTCCTGTTATTTTAAATATCATGATGCCCGACGTAAGCAGACAAGCCGAATCTGAATCACTCTGCTCCGTATAATTCCTGTAATTTTTGACATTTCACGCGCCTCCAATTGTTTACTCTACAGACAGCTCAGAAGAAGATCAACATTTCACATGTCTCACGAATCCGTTTACTTAATTTTGAAATGTTATAGTTAGTTTCCTAATTACATGATTCTTCGTGTATATTGATCATAATTTCTCTTCTTTTTTTTTCAGTTTAAACTCAAAATCTAAATTACAAGATTTTACTCTCTCTCTTTTATGGATCAACAGAAGAAGTTTTCCATAAATATTTAGGAAATATCAAATATGAAAAGATTCTGATAAACTCCTTATTTATTTATTTATTTATTTATCTTTCATCTTCCTCCATCTATGAAACTGGGGAAGATAGATCTGCCGTAGAAGACAGAGGGTATATATGTGACCCCCTCTGCCATCGTAATGACTGGTAACAATAAGAATATTTCTATTATTACATTTTCTTAATTATTTTTATTAATATTATATTATTTAACGATAGAGAATAATGAAAGTTGTTGTCATTTTAATTCAAATCAAAAATATTTATTAACAATAACAATATGATCTCAAAATTATTTCCATTATTTTTTATTTATAATATTATTTTCAATACATAATAATTTTAAATATTTCATAAGTTAATATAAATTCATTTAAAATAATTTTTATAATAACTTTTCGTCCGCAGGGCGGGCCGATCCTAGTATACGAATAATTAACATCACTCTTTATTTTCTTTCTCTAACGTCCAACTTCTTCTTTTTCCAAACACAAAACAATAGAATAATAATATATATAATAAATAAATCAGTTATATTTCCTTATTTATGTTACAACACTGACACATTTAACATTACAAGATTTACTCTTTTTTTTTTCAGTCTAGACTCAAAATCTAAATTACAAAATTTTAGTTTCTCTTTTATAGGGAAAACTGCCAATTTCGGCTCCAACAATTTCAGTCGTGCCAAATACGACCCGAACAATTGATCAGTGCCAAATACGACCTCAACTCAATTATAATTAAAAAAACTACCTGAACTTCCTAAAACGTGCCTAAATATACATTGAATCTAACAGAAGTTAGTCAACCGTTAACAAGATAAAACGACGTCATTTTGATATACGTGGAAAAGTGTCAATTTCGACCCCAATACTCACAGTCGTGCCAAATAGGATCCGAACAAATGGTCAGTGCCAAAACCGACCTCAATTTAATTATAATTTAAGAAAACCTACCTGAACTTAAAATGTTCATAAATCTACATTGACTCTAACAGAAGTTAGTCAACCGTTAACAAGATAAGACGACGTCGTTTTGATATATATATATATATTTTAAAATATGTTCATTCTGGAACTCAAACTGTGTTGTGATACCCTTTTAAATAGGCACACTAGCAACTAGATAAAAGTAACTTTTTGAAATACTTTTACAAATTTGAAATTATATAAACTACTATTATTTTTCATCTTATCCAATTTAAAATTTTGGTGGCAATTTTTTCTGATTTATATAAATACATTAACATGTTTTTTATTTATCATATCTTTAATAAACTTATATCTTACTAAAATATAAATAATAAAATATTTATTATTATACGATCTTAAATATACTTAAAACTTTGAATTTATTTATAAAATTTTCTTATATAAATTATTTTTAATTTTTAAACTTAAGTTGAATTTTTTTATTTTTCAAAGTTAATATTATATATTTTGATATTTTGTTCAATAATATTAAGAGGCCTTTTACCTTTCTTTCACTAAGATATGTTGTACAAAATATTAGAAATATTAAACAATAACTAGAATATATAAAGTAATCACCAAAGTTTTAAATTAGATAAGATGAAGAAGAATAGTAGTTTATATAATGGAGAATTTCAAATTGTAATAATATTTCAAAAAATTACTTTAGTTTAGCTGTTAGTGTGCCCCTTTAAAAAGATATCCCGGCACGGATTTGAATCCCGAAATGAACATATTTTAATATATATATATATATATCAAAACGACGTCGTCTTATCTTGTTAACGGTTGACTAATTTCTGTTAGAGTCAATGGAGATTTAGGCACGTTTTAAAAAGTTTGGGTATTTTTTCTTAAACTATAATTGAGTTGAGGTCGTTTTTGGCACTGACCATTTGTTTGGGTCTTATTTGGCACGATTGAGAGTGTTGGAATCGAAATTGACACTTTTCTCATATATCAAAACGACGTCGTTTTATCTCGTTAACTGTTGATTAACTTCTGTTAGAGTCAATGTATATTAAGGCACATTTTAAGAAGTTCTGGTAGTTTTTTGAATTATAATTGAGTTGATGTTGTATTTGGCACTGATCAATTGTTCGGATCATATTTGGCACGACTGAAATTATTGGGGTCGAAATTGACACTTTTCCCCTCTCTTTTATAGGTCAACAGAAGAAGTTTTCCATAAATATTTAGGAAATATCAAATATGAAAAGATTCTGATAAACTTTTATTTATTTATCTATCTATCATCTTTCATCTTCCTCCATCTTTGAAACTGGGGAAGATAAATCTGCCATAGAAGACCGAGGGTATATCTGTGACCCCCTCTGCCATTTAATTACATAATGACTGATAACACAGGCGAGAAAGAAGGTAAGGCCTTCAATTCAGTTGAGAAAAAGAAATAAAGAAACCAAAAGGTTTTTTTGTTTGTTCGTATACACTCTTTTAGATTGGTTTGTGGAACATCATTGATGTGGATGTTCAGAATGGTCTCTGGTTCTCTTACAAACGATCAAAGTGTTGTTCTTTTGAGCTTTCAGTAGATTTTATAGATATATTTGAGTTTTGATCAAAAGTGGATCTTATGTATGTGTCTTGTTCTTCTTTAGCCAAAGGTAGAACAGGTTGATATCAGCTTTACTTTCTATGCCCTCTTTTTTTCTTAAGTTTTATTTGTGATCCGAAGATCATTGATATGGATCTTCATCATTCATGGTCCCTGGTTCTGCATATACGTTTCCTCTGTTTTGCACATCATAGACCTCTGTTCTTACAAGCGCCTCAAAGTCTTGTTATTTTGAGCTTTCACTAGGTTAATATATAGAGATAGGGTTTTCATGCTCAAGTGGATCTTATGTATGTGTCGCTGGTCTTTATGGAACCTACCTTCAGCTTTAAGCTTTCTGAAAATGACAGTTTCTTCTTCTTCTTCTTCTTCTTGAAGTTAATGATTTTTTTCATCCTGGATCTAACGTACGCGTCTGGTTGTTATGGAACCTACCTTCAGCTTTAGCTTCTTTTACCTCTTTTTTTTGTTTTGAACGACTCTGAGCTCCACTTCATGTTTCAGGCACTATTAAAGAAGAGGCTGGCTTGAGAGATTTACTCAGCTGGCTTCCTGAAGAGGTTCTAGGCAGCATCTTGTCCTTACTTCCGACAAAACAAGCCGCATCAACATCTGTACTTGCTAAAACGTGGAGGCATGTGTGTAGATTAGTTCATAATCTTGATTTCAATGATTATGATCATGTGCTGCCACCGGAAGAGGAAGAGTGTGGAAGAAAGTGGAATTTGATCCGGGAGAGCTTCAGGAAATTTGTGGATGCTTTCCAATGCGCTTCTCCCATTAAGAAGTTCTCTCTAAAATGTCACTTTCGCAAGGAAAGCGAAATGGCTCATGTGAATGGCTGGATATGTAATGCCGTAGAGCGTGGTGTTTTGGAGATGAGCCTCGATTTATGGACTACTTGTGAAGTCTTTCTGCCTTGTGCGCTCTTCACGAACAAGACGCTGGTTAAGCTGACACTGGGATCACATATTGATCTTGGGAACATTCCTCCAGGTGTGTCTCTTCCAGCGCTCAAGAGTCTCTTTTTCAACACCATCTTTTTCACTTATGGAGATCTGTGTAATGTGCTTCTTCCTGGTTGCCCAATACTCGAGGAGCTGTCTGTACGTCACGTGAATTGTGAAGGAATCCCATTTTGCATATCCAGTAGGAGCATCAAGAAACTAACAGTTTACTACAACTTTGAGACTGTGATTACAGATATGCCCGGAATGTCGTTTGACGCACCGAATCTTGTCTCCCTCGACTACTCTGATTATGCATTGGAAGAGTACCCACAAGTGGACTTGGAGTCCCTAGTCCAAGCTAGGCTGGATATTAAGTATTCTAAATTAATCAAGAGGCCAGATATGTCTGGTCTCATTAATGGGATAAGCAACGTCCACACCCTGATTCTTACTCCTGCTTCTGCTGATGTAAGTTTTTACTTAACATAACTCATTAAAAAAAGACATTCTCATTATTGATGCTTATATGTGTGTGTGATGGATGTTTCAGGTGATTTCTCGATGTGTTAAACACGGACTATCTCTACCGGTGTTCAAGAATCTGGTTGGCTTATCTTTTTGGGGTGACAACAAACGATGCTGGAAACTGCTGCCTTACCTTATCAAGCAGTCTCCAAAGCTCTATACTCTAATCATCCATGGTCTGGATGATTACACTTGCGATGGTACCATGCATCTTGTCAAAGTGAACGTTTTGCATGTTCTTGGCTGTGGAGGAACTGCTAGAGAGTTGGAACATTTGATGAGTATTCTTGGGGGCGTTATGGTTGATGATGGTAAAATATTGCAAACTCATGACGCTCGTTGGAGCTGCATCATCGAAGTGCAAGACCGAGTTCGTTTCTTACTTCTATCCAAGTCCTCTTGTTAAACCGCATTACATATAGGCGATGATGGATCGAATCCAGCTTGTTTCCATATCCTGTTTTAGAAGTTTGCCTTCTATAACATCTGACATAATGAAACTTTATGTAATCACGAAAGTTTGTAGAGCTAGACTCTCAACGATATCCATATCTTCTACATCAGGTAGTATTGTAGCTATGAATAACACAAGTAACCTATAAATTTTGAGATAGTCAGGAGATGTTTTCTTGAGATTGTTACACGAGAGTTTAGAGTTAAAACTCTTAATAATTAATTAAATAAAAATACGCCGTCAACTTACAAGTTACGACCCAATGTATGGACGTTTATATCTATAACTAGGATAAAACATATGCTTAAAAATTTATATGAAAATTATTTAACAAATATTGTATTCAAAAATAAATTTATATTTTTGATCGAATTAATATTTTGGTCTTTCAATTTTTTTTAAACTTTTTGTTAATTAAATAATTTATATACAGATGAGTTGATCCCATTTTAAAAAATATTTCGGTCAAAAAATCATTTATCGTATAAGAACGTTCTTAGTGTTTAGGCTGAAGAATTTCAGGTCTACTATTTGGTTACAATGAAATTATGTCAGCTCACTTTTATATCATGATTTAGAAATTTAAAAGTTAATTATGATCGCGAGTACGTGTTATTCTTGTGTATCTTCAATATTTTTTTCAAATTTAAAAGTTAATTATATCTCTTTCTTTTTCCTGTCCTTTATTACTTTTCTATTTTTTTAATCATGAGAGCTGTATTGAGAGCTTCCCACTGCTCATTCTCTAAGAGCTAAAGCAACGTTGTGAACTAGCTCGGGCATGACGTAACTGAGCAGTCGGATGTTTCCTGATGGCATCCACGTGCAGTCAGTTAGTCATCCTTAACTCGTAAAATACAGCCATAGATTAAAAATTTCAGCAAATGAGAAATGATTACAAAAGTGTCTAAATTCCTAAACTAATTTTACTTAATGGAGTAGACCATATATCTATAATCCCGGTAAAACCAACTAATGCTATCAGTAAATATTTAGTTTATGGTATTTTACGCTAACCTAACTTAGATGGGAATTTTAGCATTAAAAATTCAAAAGATTCAATAAAATTATCTAAAAATAATAAAATTAATTTTTTAAAAATTTCAAACAAATTATGTAAATAAATAAGATGTATTTGCTTTAAGAATCCACACTACAATAATACAGTTTGGTATTATTTTCTAAATTACAAGTTTTTTTATCCGAACAGAAACCGAAGTTTTATATATATTATAAATATCTGAGTAGTTTTAAGTTCATGCTTTCGAAAAATCAAGATAAATGAATTCTTAAAATGAAATGTCAGAGTGCAAAACAAAAAAAACAACAAAAATGTAAGCTATCGCCTATGGCCAATGTATAAGCCACCCAATATGCCACCACAACGACCATAAAAACAGAAGAATCGACTGAACTCAACCTAACTTAGCTTACCTATGATCTATTTGAACTTTTAACTATTTTTGGTTCTTAAAATGTTGCGAACATGTTGCATTTTTTACTTGTTCTTAAAAATCGAGTTCATAAAACACTTGAAAACAAGTTCTTAAACATCATAATGCTAATATACATCATTCTCAAGAATTATTTTCTGGCAAAAAAACATCTAATTCTTCAAATTATGATTCATCTAAGATCTTGAAGATATTTATCAACCGGATGGTGATGAGTAGATCATACGATAGATGATGTGGCCAAATTAGTTGACCAGATAAATTGTCTTATGGATGGTGCTTGTGGGCATGAATCACATACATAAATCTTCTTAAATAAGAACATTGCTTTATATATTTAGGTGTTTTAGGTACCATGTTTGTTACATATGAGGGCTAAATTTATATTTGGTATGCTAAGTCCAAATCTATGAATTTACAGTTTTAACATCCATATCTCAAAAGTGACTCACCTGTTACTTATCAAGTGAGACTGAGACATGCCACAATTTCGTCTTAGGAATTCATTTGTCTTGGGTTTTCGAAAGCTAGTGTTTAAGCCTCATTCAGATATTTATACATTAGAAATTGGATTCCGTTCGGATCCCAAAAATATGTAATTGAGGAAATAATACCAAATTGTATTATTGTATGTAGTGTATATTTTGTTTGAATTGATGATTCTATAAATTTTATTTATTATAATTTTATCGTTTTCGAATCTTTAGTGCTAGAACCTCCCAACTAAGTTTGGTTAGCGTAGAAACTCCTTAAATAAAAGTTTATCGGTACTATCGGTTCTTTTTACATGTATTGTAAGCGAAGTATTTAATTCACTAAATAAAAAGGGAAATTGCCACTAATACCACTTTTCTAATATCACTTTTCAACTTTACACTAACCAACTTTACCATTAAAATTTTAATGGGTAAAGTACAATTATACTCTTATCTAATCAAACATAAACATATGTCTTCTCCGAGAAGAATTTTCAAAATTCCAAAATTGATCCACGACTCCAGCGAGAGATTCGACGATTCCGGCGAGATTCGACGACTCCGGCGATTTCCCCGGCGAGATTTGATGATTCGACGACTTTGACGTCCGAAGAGATTTGGCGAAGACTACAAGCTCAAACGAACATAACAATCTCTCTTTGCGAACGCGTAACAAAGGTCAGAGGATAACAGATAGTGATTTTTGTCTCTCTTCCGTAATTTTTGCTTGGTTTCTCAAAATCGATCGGTTTCTGGGAAGGAGGCGAAGTTTTTCTCATGAAGTTTCCAAATCTCAGATTTATAAAACCTTATAAATTTTTATCGATGAAGAACATAGTGTTATGTATTTTTCTTTTTGATATATCTTGTTGATCATTCCTTCTCTAATCCCCATGTTCTTATAATCAGGTTATGATGATCGAAATATGTTCTATATGTGGAGAATAGAAACTAATAAATGGAATTCACTAGGATTTCAAAGTGGATGATCAACAAGGATCCTATTTTAGTATGATTCATGAATATATCAGCTACAATGATTTGATTGTGGCTGTTTTAGAAGATTTTGGAATTGATGGCAACAGAAACAGTGTAAATCTTAGCTATGCTTCACCTTCAAAATTAAACCTTGGTACGAAAGAGCTTCTTCCAGCATTTATTAGGAATGATTGTCAAGTAACATCTTCTCTGAACAAACTTAAAGAGAATGGAGACCTTCATCTATGTGTAACCATTAAGGTAACTGCATGAAACTCTTTTGCTAACTTGTTTGTTTATTAGAGTTATCAGTTATTTTATAAGGTAGTATGTAGTACTAATGATTTGCTCATTGCTGGAGAAAGTATGTCATAGCAGTATCTATTTCAACTTTTATATTTATAAGACCTTATAATAATAATTGTGCATTTTGGAAGATCATTACCACATATATTTTAACTATTAGCTTTTATGTTTTTTTTAAATGTTTCAGAGAAGAAATCAATTATCACCAATGATTGTGTCAAATATGATCCCGTCACGGGGTGAAGTTTTAATTAATCATGGTTTGCATATTGCTGGAAATAGTAATCCGCTTGAGGTATTTATTACAACTCCTATATTTATAAGGCCTTGTAAAAACATTATAAATGATTCTATATTTAGCTTTATTTTTTTATGTTTAAGAGGGAAACACAAATATCACCAATGATTGTGTCAAATATGGTTCAGACATAGGATGAAGTATTAATTACTAATGATTTGCCTATTGCTGATAGTAGAAATTTCTGTCATGTATTTATGACACCTTTAATGTTTATAACAACCTTATAAATACAAGGTACAAGATTCATTACTAGCTTTTAGGTTTTTATGTTTCAAAGAGGAACACAAAATTCACCATTGATTATGTCAAACATGATTCAGACACAAGATGAAATTTTCAGTACTCATGATTCGCCTATTGCTGGAAGTAGTAATGTATTTGAGGTAATTTTCAAAACTCTTACCTTAACTTTCATAATTATAAGGTTCTATAAATTGTTTTAGAAATTAGACTTTATAGAGTTCTACAATAATATCGTTACTTTTGGCAGTATTATTGGCTCTTATTGAGCTATTGCTGGTTGTGACGTACTTATTAAAACTTCATAAATAAGGATTTTATTTTATAAGGTCTTATAAAGGTAATATATACATGTTTAATTTTCTAGAGAGGAACAAAAACACACCCGATGACTGAATGGAACAACATTCAGAGAGTTGACAAAGTCTCTGGTGTACAACATACTCGTATTAGAGACAGTCTTATTTCTCCTTCAAGTGGTCTTGTTAGCAATATGGTACATATAACTTTTTCCTTTCTTAAATATAAATATATAAGAATTTAATCAATGTCATATAATGGGCTATAAATTCTATTTTTAATGTACATGTTTCATGTTTTTATCTTAGAGAGGATTGGACTCGATGGGACTTGTTGTATATGGGTCTGGAAAGTCAAAATTGACATATTTTTCTAGTAGACGTGGTAGAGAAATCATGGGAGAAGATTCACATTCCCATTCAGATATCTTGTCTCCAGTTTGTTTAACAAATCAATGTGATGATGATGATGATTTGTTCTGCGGAAAGTTTTTCAAGGATAAAAAGGAAATGAGCAAAAAGTTGAGGTTGCATGCAGTTAGTAAAAGCTTTGAGTTCCACACAGAATATTCAGACAAAACACGTTATATTCTTAGATGGGTGGATGAAAAATGCAGTTGGAGTTTTCGTGCAAAATCAGTTAAAGGAGCTCAGAGTTTTTTTGTTCGCCATTATGTATCTAAACATACTTGTAAGTATTAGTCATCAGCAAGCTACTGCGAAACTGTTGGGAACTAAGTCAGCAATCATTATGAAGGAGGAAAGATTGGGCTGAAACCTAAACATATCATGGAAAAAGCTAGAAAAGATCATGGTGTTGTGATTTCATATTCAAAGGCTTGGAGGTCTCAAGATCACGGCCAAGATATAGCTAGGGGTACTCCTGATGATAGTTATGAAGCTTTGCCCAGCTGATTTCACATGATAAAAGAAAAGAATCCATGTTCTGTGACCTTTATCGAAGTTGATTGTGTTGGGAAATTCAAATACGCATTTTTGTCGCTTGGTCCATCTATCAAAGGGTGTAACTTTTCAATATATGTTTAATGCAAATATCAAAATATAAATATGTATTTTCATATGATGTATAGTTTAATTTAAATGATATGAAATATATATATATATATTAACATAAAAACCTATTAAAATAAAATTATATATTCATATGGTCTTATAATCATTATATCTTAATCTATAAAAAAATTCAAACCTTGATCATAAAAGTTTATGTCAGACTCTTAACAGTTTTAATAATTTATACTCTTTTAAAAAAATTCAAAAGACAATATATACAAAAATATCTAGATTTTTTTATTTGATTAATGTAATTGTGTTTTTTATTTTAATAATAAAGAAATAAACAAAAATGATAAAATATACATATTGTTATCAAATCTTTATTATTTAAAATCATTAATTTTCATATATATTTTAATCACATTTGGTAATTCTGTAGGTTTTATTTAAAGAAAGAATAGATAACGTTATATTATGAAAATATGTGACAACATTATATTAAACTATGGTTTATATTAGGTGTTATAGAATTCTTAGAAATAAGATTTAAAAGATATTTATAAGTGCCACATAGGATGAAGTCTTTTTTAATTAATAAAAAATTAAAACCTTAATTTTTTAAAGGATCCTCAATTAATATATAACGGACAATAAAGTTAATTTTAGTATCTCCACAATCATCCACCTCAGCATAGAGCATGGGCAATTAGTGACAAGTGGCTTCTCCTAATTTTATACCTTGCTTTTTTGTTATTGACAAAAGCCGTATGAACCAATCGTTGAATTTCGTCGATTGGCATTTTTTGTTTAAGTTGAAACGTAATGTCTATTTACTTTACTTTCTATGCCATCTAACTTCATTAGCTTTTACTGACTGAACTGAACTGTCAATCTCCTTCTTCAGATCCACTCACAAATCTATTTAACCGAGCAACTAAGATTACTCAGACAATCAAGAAAAACAATTTGTTGCTCGGATCCTAGATCAAAATTGATAATCCTCACCATTAATCAACAAGTCAATCAGATCTAGGCTACGGTGGGTTTATGGTTCCAATCAGTTCTAGAGTACGGCAGGTTTAAGGTTCAAGCAGATCAGAGGAAGATCTAGAAAGTGGTATGGTGGGTGCTCTCTATGATTGTAGATATATCAGTTTGATTCTTCTTTCATCAGCCTATATATGAAGAATTAAGATTCTGTTTGTTTCTTTGAGTTATATCAGTACTCTTACCATTATCTCTCAGGTATATCAGTTTGAGGATGGAAACGATACGAGTATGGAGTGGAGACCTCCGAACAAAGAAGAAAAAAAGAAATTCATGGGATGAAGAATCAAGCTTCATTATCTATCTCATGTTTAAGGCGTCTCTGTTTTTAATTAAAGAATCTTCTTTTTTGAATATAGTTCAGGCTTGATTCTTTTTTCATCAGCCTATATCTGGAGTTAAAATGTTCATTCAGCTCAAGGACACATGTTTTATTTATGTTGATGTTTGATGATTGTATGTGTGTATTCAAACTCCGGGTTTCTTTGTAAAGCAAATTGCCATCTCCACCTGAAGCTGGAGAATACATTGTTGATTGTTGTACGGAAGTCCTGCACTTGGCTTGAAAATATGTAATGTTGGATATTCTACTGTATTGATCCAATTTTCTGTCTAAGGTGACATGTGTTTGCTTATGCATATTTCTTTACCAGTCATCTACTCTTCATTCATGGGACTGGATACTCAGTTAGATTTGACCACTTGGAAGTAGCTGAAGTTACAGCCTGAGGTCTGGCGAACCTTATTCAGTAATGAGCTTTTTGCTACGATCAGAAGAAAGTCATGTTTCATGCTGGCTTTAGTTTATAGGGGTTAGTTTTTGTAACTGGCTAGCTATGATTAAACCAAGTGTATTATCTCTGTTTATTTTCAGTGATTTTTTTAGAGGAGAAAAAGACTGTTGGAGTTTAAAGTGTGATTCACCATTCCTTTAAGAACAACAATTTCACATGAAGATACGAAGATTTGAAGAAGAGGAAGCAGAAGAAAATGTGTTGGCAACTCAAATCCCAAATGATAAAGAATGTTTGTTAGAGTTCATGGACCAGCGTGCCAAGTCAATCCAACTCTGTAAAGACCAGATTTCAATCCTCGAGAGAAAGGTCTTTTTTTCTAATCTTAGCGAAATTCGGATTCGATGCTGCTTATTGTAGGATTGTACTAATTGGGATTATTGTTTCAGTTAGAGTTCAGTTTCAAGCAGCAGAACTGACCTAAATGATCCTAATGTTATCTTTCTGCTCAGAACAGAAGCTTCCTGCTTTTGTTATTTTGGTTGTTGTTTACATGTCATGAGATGTTTTTTTGTCTCCTTGGGATGTTACATGTAATGTTTGGTCTTTAATGAACTTTTTTTTTTTTAATTCTGAAACATTATGCAGCTTGCTGTAGAGAGAAAACTGATGGAAGATGTGGAGACCAGTTTTTACAACTTGGTCGTGTTGAAAGCGATTCCCTTTCCAAGGCAAAACCAAAGGTGCCTGGTAAAACTGGGAGGTTACTTGATGAGGTGAAGACTGCTATTGGAACCTCTACTCCATATGTGCGTGTGGTGAGAAGATGAAGTATGAAACCGCTACTCTACATCCACGTAGTGAGAAGGATCCTTGATACCACTCAAATTACTCTAATGAGTGTTACTCTCATCAAAAGAGGTTCAGATGTAGTACTTAGGCATAAAATCCACAAGGAGCTAGGGAACAATTAAATCTAGTGTTTATTAATTCTAAGAGTTGTAAATGTTTAAATGAAATAGCAATAGTAACAAGCGAAGTAAATAGTAAATGTAACTTGGTTGGAAATGATATTAGACGCAGGGCCACTATTCAGGTGTTGGAGATTATAATATCTATAGATGCCTATTTGTTGCATGCATGATATGTTAGAGCTCAACCGCTTAACTCAGTGATCAGCTGTCGCATGTTTCACTGGTTAACAAACTAGATCTCGTGTCTCAACGGTTAGTATGTTGACAACAAAAGAGTGTCGATCGATGGTCCTATAGGGACGTCGACCGATACACCTTTACCTACGTCGACCAATAGTCAGTTGAGGACATCGATCGACGGGTTCTAGCTAGGCCTATGCGCGAGTATGATATGCCCTATTAAGATACTAAATTGGCGATTAGCCCTCTCTAGCAGTCCTAATATGATAGATAGATGTCAGGATGGGATAACAAGGGTGCTTGAGTATGCAATCCTATGATCATGTTCTAGTTAGCAAGGCTAAAACAAGCAATGAATACAAATCTATCATGAATATCACAACAAGGCAGATCTATAGTTTGGGGCTAATCCCACAAACCTATCTGAACCCTGGATCTAATAAATGAACTACTCAGACATAGCAAAGCAATTCATGACAATGAAGAAATGGGAATTCATAGTATAGATGAAAATAAATGAAAACAAGGAGTTCCAATCACAAGTGATCTTCTCTCCAAAACTCTCTCTCTCTCTCTCTCTCAAAGTAAAACTGTAACAAAAAGCTCTCCCTGTCGTCAAAACACTTAGGCAGTATATAATCTACTAGGTTAAAAACTCGTCAGGGCATTTTCGTAATTTAGCTTGGACTTGGGCTTCAAGTCCGCTGGATCCAAAATGTCGCATGTCCAATGTCTCGACATCAATCGATGGTACTTGTGTACATCAATCGATATTAATCTTCATTTGTCGGGTATCTCATGGTGTCGATCGACAGCACTGGATGTGCATCGATCGATTGTTCTTCCTCTTGTCGACCTCTACATGGTCAGCTCGGATGAAATGTCTTTTAAGCTCCAAAATGCTCCAAAGTCATAGCTTTACTCCGAAATGCACCTGAACCTGAAAACATACACAGAAGAGTAGAAAACATAGATATATATATAGTAAAACACCTATATACCATGGATGAAAACGGTTCAAATCCAAGGTATATCAACTCCCCCAGACTTACCTTTTTGCTTGTCCTTAAGCAAAACATACAGGCAGTCTCTCTGAAAGAGATTTAAAAATATTAGGGACTACAAATTTTAAAGCATAGAAATATTTTCCTCAACAATTTTGCAACCACATCTAAAAAGTCATAATCACATAAGCACACTATGCAATATCCTAGCTTAGCAACCATTTCTAACATAACACAACTCAGCAATTCACGTCTGACATCCCCTCTACTGACTTCATTTCTTAGCATAAATATAAAATGAATGCTTTACCTTGGAATATCGATCATATGGTGCAAGGATTTCAGACAAGTATCTAGAACTGCAGGTAAAAGTTAGTTCCTAGTTTCTCTCTCTCTAATTTTGTCTCTTGAGTCAAAGTCTGCTTCCATTGCAGGATCAGTGACCAAGATTGGACAGACTTCCATGAATCAAAACTTAATGGTGGTAGCCACGAAGCTCTGTTCACTTCTTTTTGACCTATATCCAAGAATTCTTTGTGAAAGCGAGCCTTGAAAATTGCCGCCTCCAAGTCCCGTTTCGAACTCTTTTATTGGAGTCTTTATGAATCAAGCCTTAATGGTTTTAGCCACCAAGTCCTGTTCAGACTCATCCTAAGTAAGCAATAGATTTTTTTTTTTTGAAGAAATGGGTAGAACTGAAATATAAATCACTAACTAATCTAGGGTCGAAATTTAGAGAGAGAAAATGTGATAAATAATCTACACAAGGTGTTACCTTCCAAACCTGTCTGAAGAATCCGATCCCATGTATACCAAGCCCCAAGACAAGCGGTTATGTCAGGTTTAGTGTTGGAAATCAGCTTTGGTTACTTCATACGGTCAAGGCAAGTGTGTAGTTGATAGGTTGATCTGCTTTAGCATCTATAGTGCTATTTGCAATCAGTAAATCTAAAATGGTGCTAAAGATTGGTTGGATATTCAAGTTTAAATCAATATAAGATCATAGTCCTATTTCAATAGCTAAGCATAATTTATTAAAATTCCTTTTATATAAGAATAAAATAAATTATATCAGTAAATATCCCCCCAGACTTTAATTACACTGTCCCAGAGTAACTCAGTCGGAGTTATGATGGAATAATTCATAAGTACGAAATGTAACAAGTAAGGAAGATACATCTGACCGGATTAGATATCGATCGATGTGAAAATGTTGTATCGATCGTCGTGTGTTTGTCTATGTCGAGCGATGTCGACGTCTCGTCGGCGGTCGATATTCAGGTCCTCCTACTTGGGTCTCCTAAATATGAAAGATATAAAACGAAAGTAAATAAATCCTAGCTAATAAAACCAAAATAAAATACCTAATAGTGGGTTGCCTCCCACTCAGCGCTTGGTTATAGTCATTTAGCTTGACTGTGGTAGTGATTGGCTATTTGGTGGATAAACAGCTGCTTGTTGGAAAACAAGCATCCAAGTCATCTCTGCACATTCTGGACCAAGATGCAATGAAACTTCTTGTGGCCTCATCATGTCTTGTCCATTTGTCATCCATCTTCTTAAGTACATTGGAGATGTTCTGTAGCCTATCTTGAATGTTGTCAATGCTGACCTGGTGCCAGCCTATGTTGTCATAGGTGTATGCTGAAAGTTCTGTCAGTTCCTCGTGCATTGACTCTATCGTTTTGTGTATCAGCTGCTTGTCGGCTGGTGTAGACTCGGCGTCGATCGAAGCGATTAAGTGTTCGTCGGTCGATCTCGGCGACTTACCATCGAGCGATTTCGCTCGCTTCCTGTTGATCGATGCTGATATCTGGTGTTGAGCTGCGAGTTGCCTCTGAATGGCTTTGACTTCTTTCTGTAGCCATTCTGGGTGGCTGTCTAGTCCACCGATTCTGTTGTCGAATGGAAAGTAGATGTCATCGCAGCGTTTGTCAAGTCGTTCCTCCATGGTGTATATAGCAGTGTAGATCTTGGATGTGATCTTGTCAACCTCTGCTGCTGTGTAGGGAAGTAACTCCACAGGATTCTTGCCATCGATCCATGGCCCTCGTAGCCTGTCGATCAAAAATGAGTTTGCCTGTAAAAAATTTTGATTAGTAATTTTATCAATATCCCTTTGGGCATGAAGTATTTGACTAGCCAATTTGTTTAAATATAGCATGACTGGTGATACGAAGCGGTCATGCATGTCCTCGTAAGTCTGTAGCCTATCATCCATGGCTGAGATCTTAGCGTCGAGCGATGTGATGGTACACACGTCGATCGATGTGGCTGGTTGTTGGTCCTTCTTGCGAATGGTGTCCAGATCTTGCTGTAGTAGCTCGATTTTAGTACTCAGCCAGTCCACGTTGTTGTTGAGAGGGTAGTACACGTCGTTTATCCTCGTGTTGATGTATGAGACTTCCCATTCATCCTTGTGTTCTGCTGAACATTGCGGTTCTGCAGGGATTTGGGCCGTCGGAAGACTGACGTCGATCGATGGTGCATGTGGTGCGTCGATCGATGTTGATGTCGTGGCTTCCTTCTCAAGTTGCTGTCGTAAACTCTCAATTTCTGTCCTCATTTCTACCATACTTCTGAAAAGCTCATTGTAGTCTCTATCCAAAGGTTGATGTGTATCTTCTACCAATGATTTGAGCTCCTCTCCCAGTTTTTCCTGAGCTCCACAAATACCAGTCACCATCTCATTGATTTCATCTTTGGTGTAGAGTTCTGGTGCCAGTCTTGTGAGTGTGAAGGAAGTGGCTTGTTCTGGAAGACAGATGTGGCTCTCTTCAAAAAGAGATGCTCTTTCCAGTAATTTCCTGATGTCGTCCTTTGTGACAGGTATCATCTCACCAGCTACGCCTCGTGCGTGTCCACACTCATCTCTGTAGACTCCATAATCGTCCCTTCGTTCCCAAGTGAACTTTCTGGCTCCGTACATGTCAAAAGCGCGGTATCCAAATTCATAACGTCGGTCGATCGACGTCGGGTGATCCTTATCGGTCGAAGTTGGTGTTCTCCTATCGATCGATGTCTGGGTTGTCCTGTCGATCGATGCTTGGTCTTTTGGTTGGCATGATAGATCTGGATTGATTTCTGTTGCGGCGACTCCCATGTGTTTGTTTGGATCGGTTTGATTGATGTCTGGAGTGCCACGTTGCTGTGAGAATAGGTTGTCAGGTCCATTGGCCACTTGAAGGATATCTGCTATGTCCTCTCTGGACACTTGTAAGATCCTTCCATCTATTGCACGTGCGTTGCCATCTGGGTCCCTGAAAATACCAAATTCATCAGGTGTTAGAAAACCGTAATCAATGTTTGCATTATCATTCAATTTAGAAATAGAAATATTATGTTTAAGAGTAGTATCAATCGATGTTGACACAGATGCATCGATCGAGGGCAGAATAATTTATGCAGAATTTGTGTTCTTGAGATGATTGCTCTTCATGGATTTTCCTGTTCATCTTTTCTGCTTGTGTGTCTTCTCGGGTGTGTGGAGGTGGTTTCAGGGGTGCAAAAAGTTTTAAATAGGTATCTATAAACCTAGTTGGAGAGGGAATATTCTCCTGCTCCTGGATTTTCGCTGCGGCGCGAATATCGATCGATGTTCCTGTATAGGTGTCGATCGATGTGAGCGGTTTTTTTGCTGGATGAGGGTGGGTATCGACCGATGTGGAGTGCACTTCGTCGAACGATGTTGGAAACGTGTTGGTGAACTTATGTGTTTCAAATTTTTCATCCTGCAAAGACATTTCTATTGCACGTTCCTTCCAATAATCCTCATCGTATTCCTCTGTATGTTCCTCGTTAGGTGAAGTAATTACAGTGTCAACTGCAAAACTTTCATGGAAACCACTGTCTGCCCAACTGCCTATGGAATAATCATCACGTCCTCTCTTTCTTGGAGGTTGGAAGGCAAAGTGTGGGTAACAATGATTAGGTAGAGCGAAATGGTCAACCGGCTGATCAACGTCGAGCGACGTGTTGTTGCGGTCATCGGTCACCGTTGACTCATTGGAATCGATCGATGGAAAGGTGTGGGTGTCGATCGATTCCGAGTACTCTGTTTCGTACTCTGATTCGTACTCTGCTCATGGCATGCGCCAATGAAGCCAAGTTCTTTCCCGTAATCCACAGAATTAATAATTTTTCTCATAGGTCGGATAGGGTCGTAGTGGATGTTGGGGTCTATCAGCGTCAGACACAATTTGTTTTTGTTCATGTCACATACAGCTCCTACTGTAGGTAGGAAAGATCTTCCAAGCAGAAGTGAAGAGTTCCAGTAAGTTTGATGTCCATGACATGAAAATCTACCGGGACAAGGGCATTACCAATCTGTACCTGCAGATCTCTTATGATTCCTCCTGATCGTTTTTCTGAAAGATCCACGAAGGTGAAGGATTCTGTTGAAGGTTCGATGGTCAAACCAAGTTGGTCTGCCATGATCCTTGGGAGGATACTGACTGATGCTCCTGTGTCACACATTGAATGGGGAAATTCAACACCCTTGACTACGCATGGTATTGCAAACTTCCTAGGACCACTCTTCTTCGACAATGTGATCATGTGTCTCATCTTCTCTCTGACTTGATGAAACATTCTCCTAATGTCTTCCTCAGTTACCTTTGTTTCTTCAAATGGCTTTTTTATTAACATTTTAAGCCGTATGGCTTTTTATTTTTTTCAATTGATGATTTTAATAATAAACAGAGTTAAAAATGATTTGAGCAAATCTATTACCGATTTTGTTATGTATAATTTCAAAATATTGTTACCAAATATATTGCTTCTAATATTTTAAATGTTTGGGCATATATTGAATATAAATGAAGGATTTTTAGGAAAATATTATAATTTAGTAAACCATTCAGCAGTAAAACAAGGGATTGTTCACCAGTTATACATATTTTTCATGATAATGGCTATAGTAAGTAAAAGATGCATTGCCCCGCACACGTACACTATTCATTATTTTAATGCTTCTTAACTGCATATTCAATATTAATCTAGATGTTTTGATTTCCAGATCTTAACTATATATTTAACCAATGATTTCTAATAATATTAACGATAATCACTAAATACTTTAGGGATGGATATTCAAGTATCCGTTCGAGTTTGGTTCGGATCTATTCGGTTAGAATCTTTATTTGGGGTTGGTTCGAATCTATTTTGGTTTCGGATTTTTAGAGTTAGAGATTTAAGTTCCATTTGATTATTTATAAATTTCATTTCGGGTTCGATTCAAATTTTTGCGGGTTCAATTCAGGTTCAGATATTCATTTAAAACTATATAATTTTTTTAATAATTTCTAGATACCTTAAAGTCCAAAAACAAAAATAATATAAAACATATAAACTTGAATATTGTATGCCAAGTATTTAAGATTAACATGGAATTAGTTACTTTTAGCTATTTAGATAGAAAACTAATAGGTATTTAGGGTATTTTTTGAGTATTTTTGAATATATATATATATACTTTTAACTATCTTTCACATATTTTGGATAATTTCAAGTATTTTTGAGTGTGTTGGATATTTTTAGTATATAAGATTTAAAAATAACTAATATATTTAAGTATAGATCCATTTTTCATATACCAAAATTTTGGATTCATTCGGATATCTTACCAATTTTGGTTCGAATTTGGTATAATTTTATTTTCTTTGGTTTTGATTCACTTCTTTGGGTTCAAATATATTTTTCAACCCTAAAAGCTTTAATAAGATTTTTTCTTATAATTTGTATCATTTTATTTATCGGTTATATATAAAAAATAAAATAATCTGCGTTTTAACGCGGATCAAAAATCTAGTTGGGGTATTAAATTGAAGAAAAATGTTCCTTTGTAACTTGTAAGCGATTTTTTTTTGTTATATGCAGGTACAGTTCGATCATCAAACCAACCCAATATAGACTTCAAAAACGATCTAAAATATTCATATTTTATCGTTACTTCCCGAATTTGATTGGCGGTGTCGGTTCAGTGACATTTACTTCCCGAATTTGATTGGCGGTGTAGGTTCAATGACATAGCGGATATGATATCGTGGTGAAGTCGACCACATTTTGGCGTTATTTTGTCTTTTTGTTGGAAATAAAAACTATAAAGCTATTTGTGCATCTTGGCAAACAATGACTGCATCTACGTATGTATGCACACGTGGCTTACAATTAGCGACCAACCCAACGTCCAGTCCAAAAGTCAGGACTCTTGGGTCTCTCCAATCTCCACAAACCACCAAATTATGAAAGCAGCTGAAATACAAAAACAATTTAAATGGTTATTTATATACATCAAGGATATGATTGGTAAATAAATATGAGCCAGACTGAGAGTAAATTAACTGAAGGAAGTGGGAGTAAATTTAATAAAGTAACCAAGAAAAATGAGAAATTTTTAGGTTCACCCCCTAACTGAATTTAGAAATTCACACAATCAATAGGATTTAGTTATTTTAGATTCAATATCTTTTAAAAAAGGAAACCAAATAATAAGAATTTGTGAAATTATATTCTGTTTTTTTAAATAAATAAAAAATAGTAGTAATTATCAATTTTTTTAATATTAGTAAAATTTTAAACCCTAAATTCTAAACCCTAAACCCTTGGTAAACCCTAAACCCTTAGTAAATCCTAAATCTTTGGGCAAATCCTAAACTCTAAACCATTAATCTTAAACTATAAACCAAACTCTAAACCCTTAATCTTAAATCCTAATCCCTTAGGGTTTAGAGTTTGGTTTAGGGTTTAGGATTAAGGGTCTAAGGTTTAAAATTTTCTCAAGAGTTCAGAGTTTATGGTTTAGAATTTAGTGTTTAGAATTTAGGGTTTAGGGTTTAGTATTAGGGTTTAAGATTAAGGGTTTCAGGTTTAGGGTTAAGAATTAAGAGTTTAGGATTTTCCCAAGGGTTCAGTGTTTATCCAAGGATTTAGTGTTTAAGGTTTAAGGTTTAGAGTTTAATATTTTACTAACAGGTTTAACAATATTAAAAAATCTTTTTAAGGTAATTACTATTAATTTTTTATTTTAAAAATATAATATAATTTTACAAAGTTTTATTATTTGATTTCCTTTTTAAAAGATATTGAATCTAAAATAACTAAATTCTATTGGTTGAGTGTACCTCTAAGTTCACCTAAGGGGTGAACCTAAGAATTTCTCGAGAAAAAAAACAATATAAAAAAAATAAAAATTAATAGAGTAACGAAGAGGAAAACATAATATAAACAAAATATAAAAATAAAACAAAATTAAAGTTAGCCTTAAGCTTAGAATAGTATGCAGATTAAAAAATGCAGATTAAACATAAAATATAGATCAAACATAATAAATGAAGATCAAGCAAATTATGCAGAATAAATGCAGATCAAGTCTGTATGACGTGTATTAAGTTTTTTTGTCCACGGTTAAATGTCATATCTATAAATTTAAAATAATTAATTTAATTATATGAACACAGATATAAAAGCAGATAAAACAAATTAAACATAAACTTAAAATGATAATTAATTATAAAAATATTAAATTTATAAATATATTCAAATAATACATGTAATATAAATAATATTCATAAATTCATTAAATTAATATATATATATATATAATATGAAACTAAACAGATGATTAAAATGCATGCATAGGTTATAATAACTAGTAGAGAACAAGTTAGTTTTTATTGAGTGTTACTAAATATAAATTTTAACTTATTTCTAATAAATTAAAGTTTTCATAATTTATTTGAAAATAAATAATAATGAACCTTGATTTTTAATTTATTGGATGTACTTTGATTTTAATTGTTTTTAATATCAGAGAAAAAATAATGTGTATAAAATCATTATACAGAAAATTATATAATTTTTGAACAGGGCTGGGAAAAATCTCAGCAAATTTTGATTCGATTCGTTATCCATTTCGATTTGAACCGAAAAATCTAGATTTTCGTAAGAAACGAAGCGAATCTCAATTATTAATATTTTTAAGAACGGATATCCGATATGATCTGCTATATGCATATATATGCATATATTTATTAAAAAATATAAAAGTGAATAATTTTTTTTTGTAATAAAATATTATTATTTTATATTATTTTTTTATTTTATTTATTTCTAATTTTTATTTATTTTACGGATCGAATCGGATATCCGGTCAAAATCTAAAAATTTCCAAGTATCTAGGACATAAAATATGTCAATACGAGGATAGTTACGGATCGAATCGGAACATATAATTAATTATTCTGAAGAAACGGATTGGATCATAAATATTTCCAAAAATCTGGATATCCGATTTGTGATCTCCCTATTTTTGAATAGTAAATTATATATATATATATATATATATATATATATTATCATTTTAAATATTTGTATAAGAAAATTCATCTTAAATTTTTTATAAAAAAAACAAAAAGAACCTACACTTAAAGAGGAATTTTAATTTGTGAAGTACAAAAATGAAGTAATATGAGAGAAAAGGTAGTTGTTAAAAAAAAAATCAAAGAAAACCTTCAATTAGGCTCCTATGTTCGACTAGCCCACTTTTCTCCATTAACTATAAATCCGTTTTTTTATCACACAAAAATTTCTGCATGCAGTTTTCTTAATTTTTTAATATTATATTTTTTCCGTATTTTTAATGTTGATTGGAGATAAAGTGTAGATCAATCTGTATATTTTTTTTTGCATTTGTACTGCATTTATTCTGCTACATTTAAACACTTAGTGACAGTGTAGTTTAGTGAGAGAATAAAGCAGTACATTTATCTTTATTCAAACAATATCTGGTATAAAAATAACAAAATTTGTTTTCACCTGACGGACAACTAATCAGCTGAATTGAGAGTAAAAGACTTTTCCACTAAATATCCATCGCTGTTAGTACTATACAATCACGCTCAAAGGTTTTCGCCAAAAAGCATATCCAACGATAATAATTTGGAGTAAAATTGTTTTATGCTAAATTGGTCTTACTTTTAACCAATCAAGTGAAAATACTTTTCATCATCTAGAGGGAAAGTATACTAATATGTTACTTTCTGTACTAGTGGAAAGAAAAATTTTGCTCCCATTTTTATTTTTTTTATTTCCTCCTTTTCAACTTTTTTATCCTGCCATTTCACTCTATTATTTACCAGTCAATCCTAAAATCATGGATGTGACTGAATGGTTGTTTTAGAGTAATATTATACTCCACATTTAAAATTACTCCAAATTCAGATAGAATTTTGCCAATAAGGTAAAATATTGGTTGTGATTGGATGTCATATATAGCCAAAAACTTCTAGCGAGAAACATAGTTACGCTCGGTTCAGCTCAAACTGTACCAATCAGGTAAAAGTTTTTTTAATCATTTTTATTATTTTCCTCTCGTCAATGTTTATCAAAAGTGAAACTCTTTTGTTTTTATTCCCCATGGTTATTGTGGAGAAAATGAGTTGCGCTCATTTCAACTTTTTATTTTCTTTCACTGTTTCAACTACTTTACAACTTTTTCTCTCATTTCAGCTATTTTAATTTACTCCATATTACTCTCCTGTTACCATTCACACTCATTTACTCTAGATTTTGAGAGTGATTGGTAACTAGTGGAGATATTGAGAGTAAATAAAATAGAGTAAATGGGAAGAAAAACAATAGAGTAAATGGGGGAAAAAATATAGAGTAAAACAATGAGAGATAAAAGTAATACATTTACCTCTTTTTAAATAGTACACAATGTAAGTTGACAAAACTTTTGTTTTACTTGATTGGTGAAATTGTGAGCTGAATATGGAGTAAATGTTTTCTCCCAAAAGTTTTGCTCTATTAGTGTTATTCAGTCAGAATCTTTGTTAGTCATAACTCATGTTACTCCACTTTTCTTTATCTTTCCACTGTTTCACTTTTTTCTAATTACATTTGTTTTTCACTTTTTTATTTACTCCACTTTACTCTATGTTTACCAATCAGACTCCAAATTAAATTCTTCATGTAAGAGATTTTACAAGTTTTGGTATATTTATGATCAAAACCTCTTGTGCCAAGACTAAAAAACGATAGTGGAAAAACTTGGAATTTGACTAAATGTAGCTTATGTAAGTACAAATAGTAGATCAAGAACTTATATTTAATTTCTGAAATCTATCTTTGAAATTGTACTTTACCATGTTTTATGGGACAAAAGTGTCTATTTCACTTGTAACTTCAACAAATAAGCGATTAGGTTGGTACTTATCAATCAAACAAAAAGTCAAACACACAAAAAACTAGCCCGAAGTACATATAACTCGAAATAAACATACGGGAATAAAACGCTTCCAAGTGATCATAAATGATTCAGATGTGTTATTCCATAGAATATGAAAAACAAAGGATTTTTAACGTTAAAACCCTTCAACTAAGTTTGTTTTGGGTAAAAACCCCCAAACTAAGTATTTAACGAAAAAACCTCTCAAACTAACTTTATTTAATGAATTAAACCCTAACAGGTCATATTTAACGTTACTACCGGTAAATCTTTAGTTTAGGGGTTTCTACATTAAGTAAACATAGTTGAGGGGTTTTACCATTAAAAATTAAAAAAAAAATCAAAAATTTTATAATATTATCTAAAAAATTAGTAACTGAAATTTTCAAAATTAACACTTTTTTTTTTTTTTTTGTAAATATATAAGTTTGATATGTTTTGAACATCAACATCATATATGTATAAATTTAAAATTTAAAAACCTAGAAAATATAATAAAAAAATTATCTAAAGATTTACCTGTAATAAAATTACTAAAATGTTAAAAATGTAAAAGACAAAAAATAATAATAAAAATTATATCTTATCTAGTAAAAATGTAATAAATATTTACATGTAATAAAATTACTAAAAGGTTAAAAATGTAAAAAACAAGAAAATATAATAGAAATTATATCTTTTCTAATAAAACTGTAATAATAAATCTTTAGATAATTTTTATTATATTTTCTGACTGGGGTTTTTTCGTTAAATACTTAGTTTGGGGGTTTTTACTCAAAACAAACTTAGATGAGGGGTTTTCACGTTAAAAATCTAAAAACAAATGACAAAAACACAAAAACACAAAAGAAAAGGAAGGAAATTCGCATATACTTTTAATAGAGAAACTTTAATCTCTTATACTCTTATTATTAGGTGGTATTATTCAATATGTATTTTAATAGAGTTTAAATCTAAACATAATCCACTATTATTCGAATGATGATTATAAGTTCTATTCTAAAATCTAGTGCTATTCAATGAATGATGTAAATCTAGTTTTTAAAATCTAATATTATTCAAGTTTTAAAGATTTTAAAATTCTTTGTATTTTGGATTGATTTCAAATTATTTCTTTTGGAATCTCATAAATAAATGATTGAACTAAAAATCTGATAAATACTGCAGAGATTTTAGAATCCATCAACTTCAACTATTTTAAAATTTGATAGATTACAAAACTACCTTAAATCCAACCATCACATGCCTCTCTTATTTTCGTCTTCTCTCCTACGCTTCATTCTTCACTCTCCCGACGACCACCATTGTTTCTATAAATTTTTCTTGATTCAATTCAAACCATCTGCTACAATGAAATCATTGTCTATGAATAAGAAGTGTATTATAAGTAAGTCATGATTTTTATTTTTGTTTTGTAGCTGAAAGCCATTTGAATCTAAAGTTCTAATCCACCATTGAATTTGGGTTTGCTAATTAGAGAGTTGATATCAATTTCATATAGGTGTTGGTAATTAAGTAATTGAGCATTTTGGAACTAGTTTAGTGGATTCATCGAGGAATTAGATTGATAATTAATTAAACACTGGTTGAATCAAAATAAATCGTGTCAGATTAGTGTTTTGTTGTGAAGAAGAAGATGGTAGAACTAGTAAAACTTAGTATAAATATATAGGTGGGAATTGTTAGATAAGAAATGATTCACAATTGACTATATCACTTTGAATCATGCTATGAAATCCACGTTGGACGATACTCTTTCCACCATGTTAAAGATTTTCTAAAAACATTTTTTCCTTTAATCTGCATAATTCGACTTTTTTAGGATTCAAAACACAAATTTTCCGGTATAGAAACATTAACGAACTCTTAGTCAAACTATTGGACTGTGAATGCTTCTACCAATCTGAATTCTACACTACCAAGGCAAAAGGGTAAAAAAACAAGGTAGCATAACGTTTTTTTCCTGAACAAGTGAGAGTCATAAAAATCAAGAGACCCGCATAGGCATGAAGCCCCGAAGTTCTTTCTTTCTTTCTTGCCTAGCTGTGATGGAGTTGCGAGTTTTGTCAATGAAGCGGAAGATGGCATCGGCTGAGAGTGAAACACTGTTGTGAAGGACGTTGCTGGGCTGCTTCCATGTATGTATATATATATATATATATATATATATATATATACATACATATATATAAGAAATAAACTCAAAGGAATACCAACAAGATATATACATATCTAAATACGAATACCACATACTTTTTAATACACTCTGGTTAAGTTCTATTCTGATTTGCTAGCAGTATCTAAGTAAACCTCTATAATCATTTGCAAACAGGCTTGTCAGTTGTGTTTTTATGTCAGAACAAAACTTCTTTGTTGATATGATAAAGCATGCTTGTGTTCTCTTTGTTGGTTCAAGTGTGCAATCTACATCACAGTTCGTCTTTCTTACTCATATCCACGTAATAATAGTCTGTGTAAGTAAAAAGAGTATGACACAAATAAGTTAACAAAAGATGAAGCAAATATATCCAAAAATATCAAAAACAAATACCAGAAATTGCAGTGCAACAACATTCCCTGCTTTTATTTTCTCGGTTTCAGAGGTTTTACATCAGCTCTGTCAAATCTAATAATCTCTTCTGAATAGGGGCGTGTCCCCAATAATTTAATAAATATCTGTAGTGAAATAAAGTTTCTCTTTTCGTATGACAAAAGAGACAAATCTGTATGAAACATACCAAAATAGAAAGAAAAAGGAAAGACTTATGCCTTCCAGAGAGCTTATGCGTCATCAAAATCACATCTTCGAGCGTTTCAAGTAAACAACTACTGCTATGCTCGTTAGCACAACAGCTCCTGTAACCACCACACCACCACGCCATGTAACCCATCCACCTCTTTCTCTCTCTGTAGTATTATTCGCTTTCATGAGTTGACCCGTTTCCAAGCTCAAGCTCCTTGTTCTTGTCTCTGTGAAGTCCAGATGCAGCCTCAATACCTTTTGTCCTGCAGACCTAGCAAGAGTAACAGCACCAACCAAATCACTATCCGATGTAATCAAAACCTTATCACCTTCATCATCCTCATATATAATCTGTGGCCGTTGTTCCACATCGTTGATGTCACAACCGATTCTTTGCATCACAATACCCATCAGCTCCTCAAGGTTCTCAGCGGAAGAAGTAAAACGATGCACACGGCCCTTTAGATCTTCGAGCTTGAAAGAAAACGAGTTCCCTAGCCCTAGAGAAGGGTAAGAAGTGAGCTTGCCAAGCTCTGAATGATGCATCATCGCCGACATTTCGCTTTGAGTGTCTGAATCATCAGGAGGGTCTAACGCAAGAGCTGAGTCCCAGAACTTCTGCATCATGGTGTTAGCCATGTCGTTTACAGCTCCAGAACTGTTCTCAACCATCGAGATAGCTGCGTGAGTTATCTGCAGCACGTCCACACAAGCTGCAGCGGAACCGTCTTTGTCTGTGATAGGTAGATGCAAGAACTTCCCATCATGCATTATATGCAACGCATCAAGAATGGTCGTCTCTAGCGATGCACATTCGGGGTTAGGTGTCATCACCTTCTCTACAAGAGTAAGTTCAGGAGATAAGTTCTGCGCGACGACACGCATAAGAATGTCCTTTGAAGTCAGTATCCCCTGGATCTTGCTCCCGGTGGAGATGATCACAGAGTTAACCCGCAAGTCCCGCATCCTTTTGGCAGCAACGGAGACAGGATCTGATGGTGCCACAAGCGCAACTTTTGAATTCTCCGTGATGATCGTTGACAAGGCGGGCTTAAACATTCTCTCCCTCAACGTCTCGATGAAAGCATAGGGCGCAGAGTATCCAGCTCCCCACTGCTTCTCAACACCTTCAACAGCAGCAGCTAAAGCACTGCCTTGCTCTGCAGCTTTCTCCATTCTCGAAATAGCATCGTAGAGACACTTAGTGATATCCAACAAAGCAATGACTTCGCCGTTCTCCACAACAGGCAAGTGCCTAAACTTCCCTTGAACCATCTTCTGAAGAGCTTCAATAGCCAATGAATCAGAAGTGACAAAGATAGGGTTCCTCGTCATAACCTTAGAGACCAAAGTCTGTTCCGGTCTCAACCCTTCAGCAATCACTCTCGTAGCTACGTCCTTGTCTGTACATATCCCAGAGAGAAGCGCACTTGAGTCAGTCAAGAGAACCGCGTCAACACGCCGAGCAGCCATCCTCCGACAAGCGTCAAAGACAGTGGTTCCTTCAGGGATAGTGAGAGCTTTCGATAACCGAAGCTTCTTAACTGTCCTCTCAACGCTAGAGAGAGGCTGAGAAGGAGGTGAGTTTGGTTTGGAGGTGTTCCCGCCGTTGACGACGCTTCCGTTCTCCGATTGAACTGATTTCTTGGAGGGTCGCCGTACAGTGGTGGTGGTGCTCCTCCTCCCTGATGTTGAAGAAGCACCCGTCGCCTGAGTACTCATACCGATCGATCTGAATGAAAAAGAAGGAAAGACCTTTGATTCAAATACTAACGAATCTGAATGAAACCCAAATCGTATGACGATGCGAATCACAAAATGAAATCAGATCGAAAAGTTGAAACCCTAGAATTTTGATTGGGATTAAGGTTTTACCTTTTTCTTCTTCAACCTATATGGAGCGGAGCAGTTGTCTTGTCTCTGGTTGTTTCCAAAAGCTGTTAACAATGGTCGTTAGCCATTTATCGGCGTATGTGTGGTGCTTCGCCACCCTCTCCTCCTTTCAATTTAATAATATGCTTGAATTATAAGCTACGACTAATAATGTATTTTTCCATAATTGGTTGAACCGAGTTTATTAAGATCAAAGGGCGTTTAGCCGGTTTATAAATAAAGAAATACGCGGTAGAAAACTAGTTCGCCGGAAAATACAAATCAGTGAGAAAGAGAAATGAAACCCTACTTCTAGCCGCCAAAAATGTGTTGTTGATTTCGGATTCTTTTTTCGTTGATTTTGTATCCTCTTCGGTGATTTAATTTGCTCTTCTTCGAAAGATTTTTAATTCGTTGGACCGAGTGATCGGCCGCTGTATTAAGCCGTCAAGTCGATTGCTTTCAGTCGCTCATTGGATTGGCTAAAAGAGAGAACGATCCGTAACCCGACGAACCGATTCTCTTTCCAATGGTTATGGATCAGATCAGCTATTTTGTGGACTTTGTGCGAGGATGTAATCTATACCCAACAATAATAAGTAACCGTCGAAAAACAAAAATAATAATAATAGATAACAAATCTGGTAAACCAAATTTAATAAACCGGATATTAAATTTTGGATGTGGCTGTAGTAAATGTATACTTCATTTTTTAAAAAATATAAAATTTGAATCACCATCAGTATAGAGACACGTCACGAATACGACATTTTCTCTTTTTATGACTACATAAATACAAATTTTATCATCAAAATATGAACTGTCCACATAAAACATTTGTCAGACGGAAAATGGTATAACAATAAGAACAAAACAAAAAATTATTGACATTAAGCTAAAAGCCTAAAACTAAATTTAATTGAGCCCCACTACAGCTCATTTTAGCAACTCAGGGGTTTAAGATTAACACAAGGTTTAGTTTATGGCTTAGTTAATATGAAATTAAGAGTCCAAGGACTATTTTACAATTTTTTTAATTAAACAAGTGAACTCATCTCAGACTCAGAGTCCATCCTCGAGCTTCCCACTAAAAAAAGAAGTGGAGAGGCGATACAATCGATTTGGAATGCTTTGTCTTCTACATTGAATCCTCCTACTAAGATATGGATCTCGGTGTTCTTCTACCGTCTCTCATTCCCTCATTGCAATCTGTAAGCTCTCTCTCTCTCTCTCTCTCTCTCTTTAGCTTTGACTCAGCGTTCTTGCGACTTTTTTAGTCCTCCTCTGATCAAAATTGCGTATTTAGGTTTACGTGCTGGTGTCTTACTTCGTTTACTTGGCCGTTGCTGGAGAACTTCTCCCCGGAAAAGTTATCCGCGGCGTCGTTTTATCAGACGGCTCTCAGCTTCGTTACCGATGCAATGGTTACTTGATCTGATGACTCAAAGTCTCTATAAATTTCCGGAGAGATTTTGTTAATTTCCCACCTAAACATGTTCAGGTCTATTCGCACTCACATTGCTGGTCGCTATCTTGGGAATCTCTGCGAAACTCGGCATCGTATCACCTCTTGTAAGCATTGTACCATTGTCAGATCAAAATGATCGGTGCTAAGATATGTAATTGCGTCACAATGTTTTTTTGATTAGGTGGTTGCTGATAGAGGACTTGAGCTACTCTCTGCTACTTTTATCTTCTGTGTTTTGGTAAGACTGATTTAATCCTAATGCTTGTTTTTATCACCCAAAGTATCAGACTTTTGTGCCTTTTTAGTTTGTTTAGTGTTTTAAGTAACACTCTATGGTTTCTCTGATTATTCTCAGGTGACATTGGTCTTGTACATCTCTGGGCGAAGTTCCTCGGATAAGACTTCTTCTCTAAAGCCTCATGTCTCAGGAAACCTTGTACATGACTGGTACTCACTTAGGCTACTCTCTTTTTCCCCCACAAAGCGCTGTGTTTGGGGAGATCAAAACTAAGGAATGATCCATAGTCTGGTACACTAGAGTATGAATTTCATATTTTTTGGACGACAGGATTCTAGATAAGCATGAAGGTTGTCGATTAGTTTCCCTTAAAAAGACTGGAGATTACTCTTTAATCTTATTTACTAGAAGTGACTGCTTTTGCGCTTTTTCTTTGAAACCAAAGTTCCGGTTATGTCTTTCACTTGCTTCTTCCAAACGGCTGCTTTCATTTCTTTTTATTTTTCATCTTGGTTGTTTCATGTAATAGGTGGTTTGGAATACAGCTGAATCCTCAGTTTTTGAGCATCGATCTCAAGTAATCTGTCTTTCCCTTTATTTCTTCTATTAGTATGCCCGGGCAGGATCACTGCTTCAGTTTGCTTAGTAGTACAGATATCGAGTAGCTGTTTAATATTTATATCTAGATTTACGTATATGTATGATGATAGGAGTTATTACCTGTGTAGGTTCTTCTTTGTCAGAGCCGGAATGATGGGATGGCTGCTCATCAATCTCTCTATTCTGGCAAAAAGTGTTCAAGATGATTCCTTGAGTCAGTCGATGATTCTTTACCAGATTTTCTGTGCGGTACGTTCTGCTTTATCTGATCATCCGTGTTTTGTTAGTTTTGATTAACTCTGTAATTGCAGTTATATATATTGGACTACTTTGTTCATGAAGAATACATGACCTCGACGTAAGTTCATGGCGTCTTGATCAAACATGTTTGTCTTACCAACCATTTCCATCATCTCATTTACATTGGTCTTCTAAGTACTGTTCGATTTATTTATTTTTTTCCAGGTGGGACATAATTGCAGAGAGGTTGGGCTTCATGCTGGTGTTTGGAGATCTCCTGTGGATTCCTTTCACGTTTAGCATTCAGGCATGTAACTGCGTGTTTGATAACGAACCTGTACATAGAAATTTCATCTTATTGTCTTCTTGGCATGTAAACAGTAGTTCTCGGGGAAAAAAAACTTTCTTCTTGAATGCTTGAACATTCTGTGACTGGAATGTCTTCTCTTTGGACAGGGCTGGTGGCTTTTGCACAATAAAGTACAACTAACAGTTCCTGCTATTGTAGCCAATTGCTTTGTGTTCTTGATAGGGTAAGTTTTGAGTTATTTTATATTCGTAGAAACTAAACTAAGAAACCCACAAACTGTTCTTTTGGTAGGTACATGGTTTTTAGAGGGGCAAACAAACAAAAACATATCTTTAAGAAGAACCCTAAAACACCTATATGGGGTAAGCCTCCAGTGGTGGTTGGTGGAAAGTTGCTTGCTTCAGGCTATTGGTATGGTCTTTTTTCTCTTTTGCTAGTTGCTTCAGTTTCACCATCTCTGTCTTTCATTGTTAATCATGCTAGGAATGGTGAACAATGCTACATTTCGAGAACTTATATGCGGTTTTTTAAACATTACAGGGGAATCGCAAGGCACTGTAATTACCTTGGCGACCTGATGCTTGCACTGTCCTTCAGTTTGCCCTGTGGAATAAGGTAACTTGTTCTTCTTAAGTTAATCTTACAACTACCAAAGTCATGTAGAAGTTAATACCAATATCAAAACATAAGCTCCAAATACCGTTTCATGGATGTTGATCTGAAACCCGAGAATATGATCTTTAAACCACCATTTGAACTATCCAAAGCTTTCAAGTTCATTGTCCGATCACTTGAACAAAACTAATCTGAGCTGCTTCTATGATCTTGTTCATGTGTGTTGTCTCAGTTCTCCGGTTCCATATTTCTACCCGATATACCTTCTGATACTGTTGATATGGAGGGAACGAAGAGACGAGGTTCGATGTGCAGAGAAGTACAAGGAGATTTGGGCTGAATATCTTAGACTTGTCCCCTATAGAATCCTCCCTTATGTTTATTAATAATTTGCATTGTCATGGATCCTTTGAGATTTTCATCTTATGTCTTTCTTTCATCTTTTTGTTTCTTATGTGACGTTAGAAGAGTCCGTTACGGCTTTTATTTTACACATCACAAATCCTTTTTTCCCCTCGCTTTATTAAACTAGTTTTCATGTGTCTTCTATAAATAAAACTAGATTTTGGGATATTATACGTTGTGAAAATTCAAAAAATGTCTATGTTACTTTGTCATGAACATAATAGTTATTAATACCCTACAAATATCAATGGGGTTTACGTCACTATGCTGAATAGTATAGATTATATAGGTAGTCTAAAGTATAATATGAAAACCATATGGTTTTTCTAAGTTTGGCATCAAATAAATTTGTCTACATAGATAATGTATAAAACGTGAAGTTGTATTGTTGTAAATTGATGTCACAAAGTATTAAATGCAAACAATATTGTTCTAAATTAATATCAAAATTCTTAAAGGGAAGTATAGCTTTATGAATATCTCGTAATTGCTTTGAAAATTAATTTGTTAGACATAATTAAAGGATTGGCACAAGTGTAATATTTAGCAAAAACCAAGGGGATATTAAAAAATGTGCTTCGGTTTTAATAGTATATACTAGATTAAGATCCGCGCCTTGCGCGGGATAAACATTATATATATAAATTATTTTATGTATTATATGTTCTTACATATTATGAAATAATATATATATATTGAATAATTAAAAGTCAGTAAATATTACATATATAATTAAATTGGTGCGAACATATAAATCAATTTTATTAATCCAAATATTTTTTAAAAAAAATTTGATAGGATATGTAATTAAATTTAAATGATATTAAAATACATAGTATATTTTTAATATTAATGTATATTTTTTTTTAAATGATGCTTTCTACTCATATGTTTTTTTATCATATGTATTTTTAATAGCAAAAACTTTAAATTACTGATAACA
>NC_027753.1:18425046-18434321 GCF_000695525.1 Brassica oleracea var. oleracea | reverse complement strand
TCATTTTTTAAAATTCAAAATATAAAATATACAGAAAAATCTAAATTTTTATAATATGGTTATTGTGTTTTTTTTTAAATTATTTTAATAGTTTTAAATTAAACAAATGTGATAGAAGATACATTTTTTTATCAGATCTTTATTATTCAAAATCATTAATTGTCATATATACTTTACTCACATTAGGCAATTCCGTAATCTTTATTTAAAGAAATAATAAATAACATTAATAATGAATTTATGGTTAGTTTAATAAAAAAACTTATTATATAATTAGATGGACCAACCTATTTCTCTAATAATTCTAAGAATTATCCTAGTGATGACATGTGGCTACAAAAAGAAGTTGTAATGTTTCACAAATAATATATAGGGGATACAAGGTGTTTTGCTGGTGCGGGCTTAATAATTTTACAAAAATTTGTAAATAGATATATTATCAATTCAAAACCATTAGAGTAAATTATTTTGATGCTTTTGAAATATTTAATAATTAACTAAATAATAATAAAACTGTATAGAATAATTTTTTTATTAAAATATTTTTATTACATAAAATAAACTTGAAAACATTCATACATACATAAACAATATACATTGATTTATATTTATTTATTTTTAAAATATTCAAAAGATTGTGATGTAAAATATTTTCTAGATAACATACTAGGGAATCTTTTTAGATAATGATGATTATCAAATTCATGAAATTTGTTTTTTTTTTTTTAATTTATGGGTAATAAAAACTTTAAACGCTCTAACTTTTAACATGTTTAGCGAAAAATTACTTCGCGGATTCTTTGCCAACATTTTTTCAGAAATTATCACAATGAGTGATTTTGATTATCCTAAGAAATTTATCTTAAAAGATATATGATTCATTCTATATTATGTGAAATGTATATATTAAAATAGATTCGATTTAATATTACTAACCAAAAATTATATAAACATATATATAATATTGATAAAGTAAATATAATATAAATTTAACGATGATATTTTCGTTAGAATTTTTAATTATTCTGAAGATAATGATAAGTTATCAATTAAATCACTAAAATTATTTATTAAAATTAATAATTAAGCATAAAATATGACTAAGCTTAAAACTATGGAGAGTATGACAAATAAGCAAATTCACTTTCCAAATAATAATATAGATATATACTAAGTGTTTGCAATGTTATAATTTTTGAAGAAATATATATTATGTTTACATTGTTATAATTTTTGAATAATAATCAAAAATTTTAATTTTTAATTTTAAATAGTTGGATAGTCAAAAATTGCAGTATATATTTTTAGAAGATCTGTGAGATTTAAAATAGTTCAACAAAGTAAACCCTAGTCATTACAAATATTTCTCTTACGTAAAATCAATATCCTTTATATTAGTAACACACAAGTCACTTAACAAATTAAAATTTGTCATGTGAAAAATGTTTTAAGAAAAAACTGATTGAAAAAACTGATTAAAATAAATTTTTTACCAACCCCTAATTTTCAGCAACTTTATCCTATTTTTTCTTAAAATATCATCACATCACGTTCATAGTTGAATGATCATTATTTCAAACTGTTTTTTTTATTTAAATTTACTTAGTAATTTCTTTACCCTCATTTCTATCATCTCCATATGAATTTTCATCTCTACCTCTACGCCCGTTCTTCATATTTTTTTCCAGCAATTCAAAGCTTTTATTATTTATTATTTATAGCATGGATTAATATTTAGAAATCCATCATCGACAAGATACTGGTACATTTATTTTGAAGAGATTCCATTTTAGAGTATTGCACTCTAGCTTAGAAACTTTCTCTATTTATTGATTTACAGACCCTGGAAACCATAGTTTGGAGATATGTGAAGGAGTCCATAACTAAACTCGCACGCTGAATTTCCAATCAGTCAAAAAAGACAAACGGGACAACCATAAGGTTTTAGCCCGACATAAAAAGGTTAACCAATTTTTCACTCCTTAGTATATGTAATGTTTCTTTAATTGAATCAATTATTTTTAAGCAATCACCACTGCAATTGAATTCAACCATGAAACTAAATGGACGTATCAGGGAGCCTTTCCTTTTCTGAATCCAAAGTTGAATTTACCTTAATTAATAGTTTTTGTAGCTGGAATTTAATTAATTATTGTTGGACAAGTTATTATAGCTTAATAAAAATCAAACAAAAGTTGTAATTCTAATTTTATAAATTCAACAAATTATCAAAGTAAAAATTGTGGGTTAATTATGTTCAAATTTGCGTTTTATAAAAATATATGTTAGGTAAATTAACATAAAATGTCCATAACGACCATCCTTCAATTTAAATAAACATCTTTAAGAATTGTTGTTGTTGATTTGTCGATGCCTCTCTTCCCCCGTTGAGATTAAAGATATTAACATATCTATTTTAAAAACAATTTTAGATATTTTGTAAAATAGTTTTAACAGATTTGCCTCAATATTATCCACAATTGTAATATATTTAAAAATTATTAATTTATTTAATTTTACAATTATAATAGGATAATTAAAAAATATAACAGATTTTGGACCGTGCATGGCACATGAAGTAACACTAGCTATGATTAATTCAGATAATTAGTTGTAGAATTACTTTATATTTTATTTTAACGGTTGAAAAAACCGGGAATACTCTAGATTTCAAGAAATGAAAAGAGAGTTTGTTTTGTGTAGAACCAATACAATGATCAGATGTTTTTATCATGAAGATATTTTGTAAATGTTTTTGTGTAGAGTCCGTAGACTTTAGAAAACATAAAAAAGTTATAATAATTCTTTACCTATAAATCTATTTTTTTTAATATAAGAATATATAACCATCAAATTTCTTTCAATAAAAAAAAGTTAAAGTATTTTATTTAGTTATATATAAATAATTGATAAAGAAAAAGAAATTGATAAAACATATATATTATTTTTCAAATTCTACAGTTAGTTACCATAAATCATTATTTGTAATATTACTTGTGTTATTTGGTAATTTATATTAATTAGTTCTATCGTTACATTTTATTTTTAGATCCGATTAAAATAAATAACTAATAAACGTCAACAACCAATCAAATTATAAATATTTTTTTAAACTTAACCTATTAGCAATACATAAGAAAAAAAATCAAATTTTCAATTAATATATAGTATGATTTATCTCTTTAAAACAAATGATAAATTTGGTTAATGTAAACATGAAAATATGTATTAGAAAAAAGGTAGTGTAAGTAATTTCTCTCATAATTTTGTCAAATCACAAATCACACTTTTTCACTTATTTTTTATTTAGTGTTTAATATAAAACTTAAATGGGTTAAACAAACAGTATCCGCATAAAACTTAAATGGGTTAAATTTAAATGGGTTAATATAAAACTTAAATAGGTTAAACAAACTTAAACGGTGGATATAAATAGATATTTCATGGATGCACCACTATAATCGATTTGGAAAGAGACTATAAGAGCATATTTATCCGGGGATACTAGAGGGTTTCTTAGCGTGTGGGTCCCGCGTAGGACCTATTTTTTTTTAAGAAACCGGTTACAAAAACTACTAAATAGTAGTCGGTTTTTAAGGGTTTCTTACACTGTTCGCTGATCCTACTAACATGTGGCGGCTCACGATTGGTTCGTTTTTTTTTTTCTAAATTCGAAAAAGTAAAAAAAAAATAAAAAATTAAGAAACTCCATTTGAGGTTTCAGGGATAATGATGCTCTAAATATCCGCATTTTCTTACTTATCATTACGTTCTTTATTTCTTTTGTAGATTTTGTTTCCTTTGGTATCCGATTGCAGCATCAGTTTCTTAACTATCACTAGATCCACTCACCACGCTACACGCGAAAAAGTATGCTAATAGTTTATTTCTCGGTTATAAGTTCAATGTTTTTTTTTGGAATAGGAGTATTGTATTTTTTAGAAAAATGGAAAAGTTGTGAATATGGAGTCTATGTAATTGTTTAAAAGTAAAAGGAGTAGCTAAGTATTATAAAAAAATGTAAGAAAGAGATCAGGTATTTAGATGATCGGAAGTTAAGTTGTGGACCATTAAGAATAATTTAGTTAACTTAAATTTAAGTAAATACCAAACTATGGTTATTTATATAAAAAGATTCATACCTGGCATAGCCGGGTAAAATCTCTGTGTAAGTCCTGCATTAAATAGAGTAACAATTATTATAAATTAGATTATAATTATTATTGTTCTAACTAAAATATGTTCGAAATAAATATCATATTTTGATCATGTTTCAATCATGTTATATATGTTTAAATAGTTGAGAACAAACTATAGATTGTAATAAGAAACATATTTTCTCAGTACGGATTGATTGAGTACTATTTTTTTTTTGAAAACGTCACTTGTTTTTTACTAATAATTAATTTTATAAAGAAATGTGCATACTACTTAGACCTGTATATATATATAGGCGACTTGTTCAAAAAAATATGAGTAGGTGGATATGTTGTCACATATATGGCCTAGCGATCTGAAATATATAATTCCTTGAAAATTTGTACGTGCTATTGGAATTATTTAGGGGTGTCAATAATATATACCAGAATTATTTTTTAAATATTATCCTCATATTTAAATGTTTATCTTAGTCATCTAATATCGTATTTCAAGTGCAAATTTTCAAATCAAATATACAAAGAAAAGGTTATCTTTTTGTCTAACAATATTATGGATTACTAATATTTCTTATTTATATTCCTTAGGAATCTTAATAATAACCTAGCAATTAATATATAATACTATAGTTATATGTAAATCATATAGTATAATTAATAATATATACCTGAATTATTTTTTGATATGATCCTCATATTTAAATGTTTGTTTAGTGATTTAATATTAAATGTTAAGTTCAATTTTTTTATCAAATATGAAAACCCACATTATTTTTAATTTTTTGTTTAATAGTACTATGTTTTACTAATATCTAAAAATACGGGGTATTGGTGAGCGATGTCAAAGAGTTTGTATATGACCAACTTTATGTTCATGTAATTGATATGGAACATAGCAATCACATTTGTGTTGATCGTTACTGAATAAAGATTACATCAGCCGATACAAACGAAACAGTACGATATGTAGCCTTATACACAATAGCTAATGAGGTTATTTTGATCCATTCGGTTGATTCTCTTTTATTAAAGTTGACGTTGTGACTGAGAAGACTAAACGCAACAAATGTTTTTTTAGTAATCTATCTAAATCAAATTTATATATTGTTTAATAGAAGTGTCCAGGGTTAAGCATGAACCGAATCACCAACAAAACTAATTTACTATATATTTTGATTGTAATTGATAAACTGTCTATTTTAAATTTCGCAAAAAAGTTTAATAGTTAGTTGTACATTGTTGTTTAGACATGGGATTTCAAATAGAGTAATAATTATTATAAATTAGATTATAATTATTATTGTTCTAACTAAAATATGTTTGAAATAAATATCATATTTTGATCAGGTTTCAATCATGTTATATATGTTTAAACAGTTGAGAACAAACTATAGATTGTAATAAGAGACATATTTTTTCAGTACAGATTGATTGAGTACTTTTTTTTTTTTGAAAACGTCACTTTTTTTTACTAATAATTAATTTTATAAAGAAATGTGCATACTACTTAGACCTATATATATATATATAGGCGACTTGTTCAAAAAAATATGAGTAGGTGGATATGTTGTCACATATATGGCCTAGCGATCTGAAATATATAATTCCTTGAAATTTTGTACGTGCTATTGGAATTATTTAGGGGTGTCAATCCAGAAGAATAAGAATCGACTAAAACCGATCAGCGAACCGAGATAGAGAAAGTGTTTAAATCTGGTGATACTGAATATACTGAATAGATGTCACTTGTGAGCAGCCGTGAATTATGTATATGGTTTTTTATATAAACCGTTTAAATCGAAGATAGTACGAAGATATTGTTGAGAAAGATGATTGGTAATAACATCTCTTCTAGACAATAATATCATAGCAAAACAACATTTATATTTATACAATAACATCAAACCAAAAACATAACTTTCATTGCGATTACAACTGTTTCATAGAGGATTCAGACACAAGCTACTTAACAAAAAATCATAAATTAGCCACATTCGCGAAAGAGTGATGGACATTACAAAAAAACATTTGGTTGCTAAACTAATACAGCCTTCTACGTCCCCTTAGCCCACTTGTGTCACCCGCTAATCCTTGGATAGGGAGACCTCTTCCAATAGGTTCCTCATCGCCTGGTAACAAAGGCACCTCTCTTTGAAGCATCAACAGTTGATATATGAGGTTTGGAAAGATAAGGTTTGTGTCCCAGTCTGTCTTGCGGGTCATCTCGATCACTTGGTCATACACAAGAAGACCAAAGTTAATTTTGTTAAGTTTGGCAACTGCATAAAGAAGGCGGAGCCGGTTTTTGATCATTGAATCCGATTCAGGTCCTGGAAGCCAATTGAGCTCGCAGACACAGTACAGAGCTTGGACGGGATTGATCAAAGCATTGAGATTGAACCCCGTCCATCCAGAGCATTGGTCTCCAGTGAGGTGTGAGATCGCCTGATTCAGATCAACATCTTTCCACTCAAAAGAGTGTTCGACAGCTGGCGTCATCATCAATCGGTTGATCACCGCAGGGGTAAATTGGAACACATAACCCCGAATCAGAACACCCTCATCATCGAAGGGTTTGTTTGAGATAAACTCTCTCACAACCCTAGGACATAATGGATGTACATGCATCACAGTGTAAGACCATCCTATGCTATCGATAACCCTAAACACATGATCTAACACAGGTTCCTTAGTATCTAAAGAACCCTGCACTACAAATCCTCGGAGACAAAGAAAACGATATCCGATAGCAGCTTCCTCTTTATGATGACGGCGAGAATATCGTCCGATGATCGGAACGGTATTCGAGAACAGCAGTCGGGTTCTTTGTAGACGATCATGGAACGATATGAATGGAACTCGAGGACGGAAGTGATAGTGCTCTCCGAACGAATGATCGATTTCACTGAACCTCCGTCGTCTAGATCGATTAAGGGAAGAACGACTTTGATCAGCCATGGCGGATGAGATTCGTAGAGAAGAAAGTGGAGAGATAAGAGTGGAAGAGTCTCGAGTTTCCCTCGTTAAAAGGAAAAAACACTCAAACGTTTCGAATTGGGGTGATTGACAAATTCCAGTTTCTTCCGGATGATGGTTATATGTATTATGTCGGGCACCTATTTCAAAAGTGTGTCTTTACTCTAGTGGTAGGGAGATTAACTCCAGATGCCCCTTTGACTCACGAAAAATGCTCAAATCTCCCATCATAAAATATAGTTTTTTATTTATTTATTTTGAAATACGAAAATAGGCTAAATACATCTATAACCCTAACAAAATCACATAATTACATGACCCAACCACACGAACCCGGCCCACCCAAACATGAACCCGGCCCACCCAAACACATACGTGTATAACCTTTTTCCTAAACCTAAACTCCGCGTTTGGACAGAAAGGTGACAGAAAAAAATTGTCGTGTCTTTCCCTTCTCTCCTCTCTTTCTCCTCGTGTTCTTTCTGATTTCCAGAAACGGCGACAAAATCGACAAACTCATCGTTTCTTCTTCTTATTCTTCTTCTTCTTCTGTTCTAATCAAGACTTCATCTTCTGAATCGACATCCTTCATCCTGGTAAGTGATTTCTTGACCTTGATTTCCTTGTATTTTGTATTTAGCTCATATAAAAATTGGGGAAAACTTGTAAATTGTAGACGAAAATTTTAGTAGGATCTTAGTAAGCGAGATTGTGGTTTGAAATTGGGGAAAACATCGTGAAACTGTAGAATTTGTATAAATTGGAACAAAAACCAAGAGCTCGCGATTTTTATGGGTTCTTTGTTACTGGATCCAATTGGTTTTCCTGGTTTATTGTTTGTGATATGAAACCGAAATCTCTTTGACTGTTAGGATAAATGTAAACTGAAATGGAGTAGGTGATTTATTGAGTGAATGAAAGGTTTGAGGTTAGGCAAAGTAATAATTTTAGTTGAATAAAGTGTCACTGGTTGTGTGTGTATTGGTTTTATTTTAATTAAGTGCTACTATTGTGTATTAGTTTTGAATTGAAGCTTTATTGATGTTGGTAGGAGTAATTGAGTTGTTGTTATTAACATCTTGTACATGGAATGAAGGGCCTAAAAAGAAAGCCTCCATCTACTGGAGGTGGAGTCTCCAGTAGAACTAGAGGTAGAAAGGCGGTATCAAATGGGAATGAGCCGGTTAGAGAAGAGAGTAATCCAGTGAGAGGAACGACTGTAGTTTCGCTCTCACTTGATACCGAAAGTGAAGGCATGTCTGCTGTTTCCTCCAAGGTAATTTTTGCATTCATTTTAATCATTCATTTTATTAGTCTTACTAGTAATGTAGCATGAAGGGTTATCCTTTGGAAGATATATATGCTACGGTTGGATAGACAAAGGTATATCTTTATTTCATTTAGTAGAAAATAGCAGAATATTTAAACTGATATTTCTGAATGTTTTATTTTCAGGTTATTAACAGTGTGTTAGTTCCAATGGTAGATGAGGAAACTTTGCTGGCTCGTATCATTGATCCGGAGCCAGAGTATCACCGTGAGGGTAGCACAAGTGATAGGTGGAACTACTGGCTAAATGTGAAACAAAAGAAGATTTGGTGGAAAGAACTTTATGAGTCAGATGTTGCTGCACAAAAGTTTACAAAGACGGAAGACAAAGAAAAGGTAACGATTGTAGAAGGTTCATCTTCTAATTCTGGTTTGGAGTCGATGTTGAAAGGTGTGGAAGAGAGGATTGTGAAGGCCATGGAAGAAGGACTTTCTGGAATTAATTTAACGGTAGAGACAAAGTTGGAGGCTATGAATTGGACGATGGGTAAACTTGAGAAGAACCAGCGAGTTTTGAAGAAAAAGGCTAAGAAAATAGAAGACAGGCTGACTTCTATTGAAAGCAAGGGAAATGAGGATGAGGAATATAGACAGTGGAATGATTTTGATTATGGTAGAGATCATGGGAAGGATAGAGAGATGGCTGAGGCAGAGAAGGCTGAGACATGGGAGAAAAACAGTGAGAAAGGTGAGGAAGACGAGGAAAACAGTGGGAAAGATGAGGAAGACGAGGAAAAGAGTGAGAAAGACGAGGAAAACAGTGCATGAACCTGAAAAAGACAAAGAAAACAGTGACTCTGTTGAGAAAGGCGA
>NC_027753.1:18413831-18424946 GCF_000695525.1 Brassica oleracea var. oleracea | reverse complement strand
TCATAGCCATGTCCACGGTATAACGCTTCCCGTCACTACCATGCACAGTGTACTCGAGATGGAAGCTGTTTAACTCGTCAACCAGAAGAAACCCTGCATCAACACATCTGTTAGACATTTCCTCCACCACAATAGGCACAAGCTTTAGTGCGGGTGGCATTTCAGCTGCCTCTTTCATGTGCTTGTTAAACCATTCAACAATTTTTCCAATGATAAAATCAAACATTGGAAGTAAGGTGAACTTTCTTGCGTCCTTAATAACACCGTTAAAAGATTCTACTGAATTGGTGGTGTCAACATTGTACCTAACTCCTTCAAAGTAACATCTAGCCCATTTCTTTTGTTCACAACTTTTGTCAAGATACTCCGCTGCACTAGGATATTTCCTGCCAAAAGCGTCATAAAGGACCAAGAACTCCGCCTCTGTATAAGCGTGTGCGCACTCCATAAACTTAAATGCACATGTTTCTCTGTTGTTACGGACGTAGCCTTTAACATTTTGAGACAGATGCCATATACAATAACCATGAGCGGCCTGAGGGAACACTTGATGTACTGCCTTGATCAAGCCTTTGTTTCTGTCCGAAAGAAACACCAATCCAGGGAGATCCGATATCACTGATTTCAACTATTCCATAAACCATAGCCAACTTTCATATTTCTCACCATCTGCAACACCAAACGCAATTGGGTAGTGGTGATGATTGGGATCCTGAGCAGTCGCAACAAATAACACTCCACCATAAACAGTCTTCAGGTGTGTTGCATCCACAACAAGGACTTTTCTCATCGCGCGGAATCCTTCTATGCTAGCTCCTAAAGCCCAAAACAGAAACTTAAATTTTTTGCCCTCATCCACAACCACACAAGTTATTGTGTCAGGATTCACCTGCTCCAGCATGTGCATATAACAATATAATAAAGAATAACTCTCTTCAGGAGTTCCGCGCACTTTATTAGCAGCTAGTCTTCTTCCTCTATATGCCGTTGTGTATGATACTTCCACAGCAACTCTCTGATGAACCAAATCGATCAGAGCATTGGGACGTGGTGTGTCAAAACTTCCAGGATAATCTTGGGCCAGGATAGATGCAACGATTTGTTGTGTGCCTCTCCTTCTATTAGGCAGTGTTCTTGTGGTAACAACAGAACATCTATGCTGCTTGATGTAACTTCTAACTGACCAAAGATCTGAATTCGTTAACTTTGCAACACGCACAAACCACTTGCAGCCTTCTTTGGCTCCTCGGCATTTTATCACATATCTCTTAGTATCCGACTTAATTACCTCATACTCAAAACACTTCACATGTGACGCCGCCTGAATATGAGTTTGCGCTTCCTCCTTGGTTCTAAATTCTTGATCTAAAACCAAATCCATACCATCATCCCACTCCTTATAGACAACTGGTGTGACTTCAACTGAGGGTCCTGCTTCTCTTTCGGTGGCATTCTCATGCATCTCAATGTCTTCGTAAAGTGTAAGCACACCACCAGTACCTTCATTATCAGTTGCATCCTTCTCAGTACCTTCTTCATCACCACCATCTGTCTCAATAGCCTCTGTATCAATAGCTTCTGTATCAGCACGCTCAACCAAAACAGAGCATGTGATCTCATCCACTGATTTCTTCAACACAATAGTGTGAATTTCATCTTCCCCTTCACCATCTCCCGAAATCCATTTCATTTCAGCCCCATCTTTAATATAATATCCTCCATAATCAAAACAAATGATTGTACAATGTGGATTTTGCATTTTCCTGAAATAAAATGAATCATAATTAGAATTAGCATTATTAAGAAGTTTAAATTTAATTCCCACGATGTACACTCTTACTACTACTAATTTTTTTCAATACTGTATACATAGTAAAACCAGTAATACTAGTAATATTTGTAAACATAGTAATACCAGTAGTATAAGTAATACCACGTTGCCTTAGTAAAACGGGTTATCTTAGTAATACCCAGAAATTATCCTTGCACTAATTAATCAACTTTTTAGTCCGATTTTGTTCGGACTCAAAACCAATATTATATGATTCATATTAATGAAATTACACCGAAGAAATCATCAAACGAGCTCAAAACGTGCATAAAATATACCCTAAAACCAATAAATACAGTTTACAAAATCTCTTAAAATTTCCATTCAACCTTTCTTTTGTTACACTAGCCGATATATACATTTATTTTTATAAGTATTCCAGCAAAAATTTCATCAAAAAGGGACATAAATTAAACCCGAAATTCATATACATACAGTTTTCAAATTCGTTTTTTCTCGCTCAAATTTTCATCAATTCTTACTTTTTTAGGTTACCCATGGTTTACACAAACATTTAAAAGATATTTCACACAAAATTTCATGAAAAACGGACAAGAATTACCTGATGTTCTAGCTTCAAAATCGCCAATGAAGGGTGGGGAAGAAGAGTTCTTCATGCGGAGAGAGGAGAGAGGAGAGGAACATGAAGACATGTGGGCCAAGGTAAATCTGATTGGTTAAGATTGTTTGTGGATCCCATTTGGTTGTTGTGTTTGGTTGGGTGTATTTAATTGAAAAATTAAATGAATTAATGAGGTGGAGAAGAAATATATTAAAGAAAGAAATGTTAGTATAGAGAATTCAAAGACAAAGGGGTAATGAGAATAGAGAGGGACAAGAAGACTGAATTTTTTCCCATAAGGGCATTTGGAGTTAAAGCCCTAGTGGTAGAGTAGCGCTCGCAAATGACACTGGACCAGGGTTCGAACTATCCCACCAACATATTTTCTAATTTCGGTTATTTTCAGTATTGGCTTCTAGTATATTTTGCACATAGAGTATTTCTATAAGAACCTGCTAAATCTTTGGGAATTGCTTCCATCTCCGATAATCAGACCAACAAATATATTGGTTTAATGTTGTAGTTTAATATCTTATAACCAAAATAAAGCAGAACAAGGAAAAATCATAGATAGTGAAATATTATGTTTTAAGCAATGAAGAAGATATAGATATTATTGATGTAGAATTTGGCTCAAAGGCTAGATGACCTCTTCATGAGTGACTAAGAACTTTTTTTCTCCGGATGAAGCTTTGTATGAGATCAATAGTGCTGTCACAGTAAAAGCGAGTAGCATATGTTGATGTGAGTATCAGTTTTCTTGTAATCATGTAATAGAAAAAAGGTTGAGGATCCGAATCAAACTCAATGATAACATAGTATTTTTGTTCAACCCTAAAATTATTGGTAATTATTACCTTTGCATACTCTGGGATTGATGCTTGTAATAAGCGCAACTTTGTATTTCATGACTGACATCCTATGTAAGTCTCTAAACAGAACAGAAGCATTGTCCATTAATGTCAATCAGACCATTCTCGATCAGTAGGAAATGTGTGAATATAAATAAGCTGGTCTTAGGTTCTTTTTTGTATTGTTCTTCCAAATTTCAATTAATAACTTGGTAATTTCAGAATTAAGGTGTTCATGTTAATATTCGAGATTTAACTATCACTACTTGGAAATACAAAGTACTAACTAAACTGGTGGCAACATTAAATAGGAGAATTTGTACCTTTTAAATTTTTAATATATATGTTATAATAGAGAAATTCGACTCTAACATATCTATATTTTTTTTCTTTCCTTTGTGTGTATAGGTTTGGTTTGTTCTGATTATATTCGTAGTTTTTTTTTATGATAAGTGCATCAAATCTTGATAACCAAAAAAAAAAAAGGTTTATTATTAAAAAGATTCAATTATCTCTGTTTCCTTAATTTTTATTACATATATAAAACATGAGTTAAGTTTATAAGACGATATGGAAGAAATACAATTTGTTTTTACTAAAAAGAATTAAAAATTAAAAAATTGCATAAATGGCAAAAAAAAAAAAAATACTTTAAAAAAATACTTTAAAGAAGGTATAATTATTTTTCCAAATCCTGATAACCAATAAAAAAAAGACTTTATTATAAAGAAGATAGAAAGATTCAGTTATCTTTGTTTTCCCTAATTTTTATTACATACAAAATAGAAGATAAGTTTATAAAACAATATGAAAGAAATACATTTCGTTTCTACTTAAAAAAAGTATTAAAATTAAAAATGACATTAATGCCAAAAAAATAAAAAATTACACTATAAAGAAGGTAAAATAATTTTTTCAAGTTTTCAAATGTTCTTTTTTTTTTTTAATAGTTTGAATAGTTTTCAAAATATACAACATAATTACTACTTAAGATCAAAAACAAAACTGCATAAATTTTAGCAACACTAAAATGATCAAACCTCAAAAATAAACAAAGGAACAAACAAACCATAAAAATATCCAATAGAGCATATGATATAAATAATGTTAAGGCAAAAACCGAAGCAAATGAACCAAAACAAAAACTGAACCAAAACATAGTCTTTCAACAAACTGAAACAAAATCCGAAGCAAATGGACCAACGCATAGTCGGTCAACAAACTCAACCCAAGTACATAAAACATGTTAGCCACATTTAGCACGCTTAGCATCATCTGACACAATCATATCAGAACCTCTTTTCACCCCATCATCTGCATGTTCCTCATTCACAATGGAAGAACCTTCCTCACCATTACCAGTTTCTAAAGTCACCGCAGTAGGAGGGACAACCACGATGTCGTCTAGATCGCATCCAAGCGCTGGAACCTCAAGAGGGAGGACCTTGGTGACAGTTAAAGCTTGCGTCTTGCCTTCCATGTTGTGGTTTGATATCTTGATAACGAACGTGCATGTCTGTCAAATGGTATCAAGCAGGGCTTGAGGCACCGGGACTACATGCCCATCTACTGCGCCCTCATTAGTCTATACAAATTTAAACAATCGTAAGTACACAAATGAAACTGAATGATGGAAAGGTTTGTGATTACCTCATAGTAGCTCTCAACCAATCCAGAGGCTTTCTTCCCAGTTAACTCATGCCCAGCGTCACCGAGAACCACAAAGCTCGCATAATCATTGTTGTCATAGACAGACAGCTTAGTGAGATACATGTTTCATAGGCTCATTAATAATGAATGTTAGAAGGTGTATATGACAAAAAAAAAAACTAAAGTACAATTCTTACTCTGCAGCACCAGTAATCTCAGTCTTTCCACACTTCTTACACATAAGCGTGGTAGGTCCTTTAGTTGCTTTAGTCTTGCACCCACCACAAGCAATGTAATACCATGCAGAATCACGCACAACATCATCAATAGTGGCTGTACACTCAAACCAATCGACCTATAAATTTACAACAGTAAGATACTCAATAACTTATCATAGCGCAACACAAGAATGAGAGAATGAGATGTCATACCTTCGCTTCTTCCTGCTTCATGTAAGAGAGTAGCTCCCCTATAGTAGCTGTCTCAGCCTTGGTGACAATTTCAGCATTAACTCTATTAGCAACTTCTGAGTTTGAGTCAAGCCTGAAATGTTAAAAAAAATGAGCAAGACGTTCGATAGATTAAAGTTGACGTTGCAAATACACAGGTCAATACATACCAAGCCAGATACTCTCTGGTTGGTTGAACATCCATATCAAAAAACACCCCTGGAGATGATAGGGATGACAGAGATAAAGCACCTGTACCATAACCAATTTTCATACCAAAGAATAACAAATTAATCAAACAAAATGAGCTTACTAACATCTATAAACCACAACAAAAGTTAAGTATTACGAACCTCCAAAACGCATAGGATTCACAGTTGTCACCAAAAGAACACTCTGAGGTTTTCCAAGCGATTTAAACTTCTCACAGAAGTTTATAGCTGCCTTGTCCCATATGTAAAGCTTCATCACAGGACCACTGTATCAAAGCGAACACATGTATTAGGCAAAAACATATACGTATAGAGCTTAAAAAAAAGAAGAACCTACTCATATGTCTGAACATGAACCAAAATTCGCCGCATAGAAGCTATCTCGACTTCATCAAGCACAAGACTCTCATTAAGAGTCTGCTCATTCACCAATCTAATATGACCAATATAATCTGCGTATAAAAACAGAACTTGCGTATAAAAACAGAACTTAATCATCTACGTACTAAACAATCGAGAGATGTCTGATCAACATAAACAAATAAGACTGAGAGATCTTACCATACAGATCCCCTCTGAGGTCGCAAGCCGCTTCGAACTGTTCATAACCATGGAAACGGAATCGATCTTCAGGAAACCGAATTGAACTGTCTTTGAGAACAGAGAGGACAGAGTTCCATGAGAAAGAAATGGTCACGTCTGGATTAGCAACCCGGTACACCTTCTTGGTCTTAGAACCAAAGAAGTTGTTGAGTCTGTAAGTGGAACCGGGAATCATGTGTCGCAGATAAGTGTTAATCCTCGATGGTGGGATGAATCCCTGAATAACAGTACCCTGTTCAAAACGACCAAGAAACAATTGTTATTAATCTATCGGGCAACATAAACCAAAAACAAAAAGGAAAAGTTTTCGTAACAAACCTCTTCGTCGATCAGAAGCATCTCCAGACCAATAAGGATCTTCGAGAGTGCGTTCCTGGCCTCCCAAAAATGGATCAGACGAAACCTTAACTCGTCTTCCTGTGGTCCAAAAGTCACATTTTTGAAGAACACGACGCCATCGTTTTTGTCGGAGGGGACATCGGAGCAAACAACGGCCTTGCCATTACGTTTCTTCAAAGAGGAATCACCGGAGACGCCGGATTGGCCAATATGTTTCATCGGTGCGGCGGAGGGTTTCATCGGTGCGGCGGAGGGTTTCATCGGTGCGGCGGGGGAGAGTGTAATAAAACTGGGGGAATGATCGGTATTATAAAAGAAATCAGAGAGAGGGATGCGAAAGGAACCCAATAATGGAGGTTAATGGGGGTTTGATGGAGGGTTGATTGAACATACGTGAACCGATAAACGGAAGGAAGTGGAAAGGACAAAAGGGATGAGATCGTAGGGATGAGATCATTGTATGCGCAAGAGAGAAGGAAGCTAGGGTTCGTCAAGATGGCTCGAGGAGGTGCTCTCCGTTTTGTCTAAGCTAATGGGCTTACGGGCCAACTCCATAACGAGAAAAAAACACATCGAAGCCCAATTAAACATGACGTGGACGAAACACGCAACGCGATTGGTTAATTATTTTTTCCGACGTGGACGGTCTCAGCGATGACCTTATTTGCCTTTTACTTATTGTATGATTAGATTAGATAACATATGTTAAAATTTATGATCATCGTTTTAGGTTTTGTACATCGCCCCTAACCCGACATAGAGATGACAATCATGGATCTGGACCATGGGCCTGGCCCGTAAGAGACAGTTGCGGTACGGTATTGGGACGAGGTTTTCTAGGTCTGTAAATTACGGACCTCGTGGGACGGGTCTTTTGTGGGATGGGCCGAAACGGGTTATACGGGATTACATGGACCCACATTTTTTCTTCATTTCTTATTTTACCTGAAAAAATTGAGAAAGAGAGCGAGAAGAAATCAATTCTTGTGAATTTTCCCCCCAAAAAAATAAGGAGTTCCGGCGATGATGATTCGAGCTCCAGTGATGATGATTCGAGCTCCAGAGATGACAACTCCAGCTTCAGCGATGACGATTCGAGCTCTGGTGGTGTTTTGATTTGGTTTTCACTTTTTTTTACACACAACTATGAATTGCTTTATTACAATGTGATATTTCTTGTTTAAGTTGATTGGTTTTGTTTTCGGTACTGTGAAGTGGTGTTTTTCTTAAATTAAATTTGGTTACAATGGTGTTGTTTAGGAGAAAGTTAGTTGTATATAGGAATGTCAAGCAGGTTGGTCCGTCCCGTCCCATCCCGTACCGCAGCGGGCTCGTCTTTGAGCGGGTCAGGCCCGCGCGAGCTACGGTCCTCAAAATGGCTGACCAAACCCGTACCGCAAAACATGTAAGCCTTTGCGGATCGGCCCGTGGGACATAGAATTACAAACAAACATATGACTTCTGAACGCTTCAAGACATGATTCAGGACGCTTTATCAGTTTCATGACGCATCAGTAAGTGAGTTTAGTCGAGGATTGAACTGGATAAGGCAATACCCTTGTTAGTTGAAGATCTTAATTGGATCAAAACACTAGTTTATTTACTTTTGTTAGACTCCAAAAATTTTTAAAATAAACAATACTTTAGTTGTTGAATCCAAATATTATAACTCATAAGTTCATAACAAATGCTTTAGTTTTCTGAATTCAAAATTAAATAAAACCAACACCAAATCAAAAATGCGAATCCCAAAAATAGATATAAAAAAAAAACACCAATCACACTTCTTTTTCTTCGTCTTTATAACAAGCGACAAAAAGATAGAAATTTCTCTTCTTCACCATCAACTTCATCTTCTGCAAATAAGAATAATAGAAGTCAGTTAAAGATATATTGAAACCTAAAACTCCAAATGTATGATAATGTGAACAAATACATACAGGCAAAACTATGAAGAACTCATGGCGGAAACTAGATCTTCTTCTTTGGTGGAAAGTGAGTTTTCAAACTTCTTATGATGACTCGAAGAAGCTCCATCGGTGCAGATTGAAGGCGCTTGGGAGACCAGAAGCATCATCGACCCTAAAACCACCATCACCGGAGCTACATAACGTCGAATCACCTTCTCTCTCTCTCTCTATCTCTCAATGTTTTAGTCGAAAGCAGAAATAGGGACTTAGGGCTGCGGGTCTTCAAAATCCCGCAGGTTAAGCCCATCCCGCTTTCAACCCATCCCGCTTTCGATCCGTCCCGCTTTGAACTCGTCCCGCGAGGCCCCCAATTTTGCGGGCTTACCAAATGGAGGCCCAATCACGCCCCGCAGCAAGCCTTTACGGGCCAGGCCCGCGGTCCAGGTCCTTGATTGCCATCCCTAGTTGTATATCACGTCACTTGTATAATTTGGCAAAGTGATTCACGAATTTTTTTGCAATCCAAATAATTAAAAAGAGAGATGGTTTGATGAAGACATACAACACTTGAGCCAAATTATTACAAAGACAACAACTCAATCAGATTCAAAATCAACAAAAGCTTATGCAGATAACAAAATAAGGTTTTTAACTCAAGAACACAAGCACAAACAGAGCTCTGTGGCATTGATTTTGATAAGGCTTTAGTGAAGCTTAATGAGCTCTCTTCAACTCTTTTATATAACTCTTCTACTTCAATATTCATGAAAGAAGCTGTAGCAGACGGTTTGATAAGGAGGCGTCCCGCGGGACATGCCCGCTGTAACCCGCTAGACGACTAACCCGCTAGACGACTAACCCGCCGCGGTACGGGACGAAACAGGATGGGTAAACCTGTTTGACATCTCTACACACACACACTTTTTATTATGTACATCCAGTTATGTGTCGAATACATGTCAAAATTATGTACTTCGCAACTTAGGGTCTGACTGGTTCAAACGCAGCGGTTACGGGAGTTTGCGCATGCAGGTGACTACGGTTTCTAACGGTTTTAAGAGATTTGTGCAACTGGTTCCGCGGTTAGAAATTGGTGCGTTTGCGGGATACTTATGACTGGTTAACTACCAAATGCAGCAGCGGTTATATAATAAATTAACAATATTTATATTTTATATAATTATAAAAATATCAAAATAATAATATAATAATAAATATAAAAAATATATCTAAAAAGTTATAGTTTAAATTTTTAAAAATTATAGAAAATATTTTTATTTTTAAAATTTTATAATATTAATTAAAATATAATAGAAATATTTTAGTATTTAATCATTCCAATTTATTTTTTTATTGAATAATATTATTTTTGTATTTATATTGTTTTAAAAAAAAATATCCTCTCGCAACCGTCCGCAATCACAAATGCTAGCTGAAACCAGCTTTTGAATTTACGAGGTGTAGAGCGGTTAGCTTTTGAATTTACGAGGTTTAGAGCGTTTTGAGTGATTGTTGCAAAACGCCAACAACCGTTATTAACCGCAAAAGTTGAGTTTGGGGGTGGTAACGGAAAACCAATCATACACTTAAAAGGGTCAAAAAAGTGTAAGGGCCTGACTGGTTTTTTCGCTATGACCTGCAAACGCAGTTTTTGCGGTCGGTAGCGGTTGACAGCGTTTTGAAATAATTATACAAACCGCTACAAATCGCTCCAAACCACTCCGAACCTCTTAAAATCAAAAGCTGGTTCCAGCTAGCGTTTGCGGTTGCGGACGGTTGCGGGTGGAAAAACAAATATAAAATTATTTTAAAAAAATTTTAAAATGGAAATATTATAAAAAAACTATATATACATATTTTATATATTAATTAAAATTCACAAACAATATCATAATTTTCTTTATAAAAACTTTAAACTAACTATTTATTAGAATTTTTAAACATTTCTATACACACATATATAAATATATACACATATATAAAACGAAACATAATATTATTTTAAAATTTTTAATATAAATCTCCAAAACAAATTTTATTAAAATTATAACTTTCAACTAATTTGAATTTTTTAGAAATAAACCTAATATTTTTATTATTCATAGTATATTGATAATTTTTATATTTTATTACAATTGTATGTTTTTATATTTTTTTAATGTTATAATATGTTGATATGAGTAATTTATTATTAAACCTCTGCAATATCCTATAATCAACCAGTCACAAATATCCCGTAAACGCAATAATTTTCAAACGTTGTACCTGTTGGGCCTAATTATTAAGCCTAATGGCTCAAATAATATATGGCAAAATGTGAAAATGAAATGAGCCTATGGGTTCTTACAAAAAGCCTTGTTGGCTTTAATGAAATGAAGTTAACAACATCCCACATTGGTTGGGAGAGTTGATTTTGAGGAGTATATATATGTCTTCATGACATGAGAGGTTAAACAGCTCAGAGGAAGAGAGAGCTCCCCACGCGCGCGCCGCCGCCGCCGTCCGGCTCGGCTAGGCTCGGCGTGGGCTTGGGCTTGGGCTTGGGTCTTGGGTCTTGGGTCTTGGGTCTTGGTGGAGGGTCTCCTCCTTCATTTTCCCTTAAGTTTTTACGCAACAAAAAATCACCAGATCCCTCAACGTAAGTCTAGAGAGTGTTTCGTAGAGTTTATAGTTCGATAGGGCGATCACGAGTGAGGCGTGATTCGTCT
>NC_027753.1:18402265-18408716 GCF_000695525.1 Brassica oleracea var. oleracea | reverse complement strand
ATCCCTCAACGTAAGTCTAGAGAGTGTTTCGTAGAGTTTATAGTTCGATAGGGCGATCACGAGTGAGGCGTGATTCGTCTGCCATGGTTGTATCATGGGACTCTATATTCGTACAGTCCCGTCTCACTAACGGAGCGAATATTTTGAGTTAAGGAAAGAGATCATATCTCGACTCCATGTCTCTTTGCGAATACGATTTCTTATCGTTCTTGTATTCTTCTTTTACATTCGTTTATTTCCTTAACATCGCTTTTATTCTATCGTTTATGTCAGTCCGGTTTTCCGGCTTTTACAGTACCAGTCATACAAAACGCTTAATAACGCTTGAAACCACAACCACCCGCATCCGCAAACTCCCACATCCGCAAACTCCCACATCCGCAACCGCAACTGCAACCGCTGCGTTTAAACCAATCGGATAAATCGAATTATAATTTTGTAATTAATTGCTTTTTAATAGTTCTAAGAAAATTGATTTGCTCTATAAATTCTCGTTTCAATATCAAAAGAGAGACAAAAGAAACCCGTTAAAGATCATAAAAGACACTTTTAAAACTTCCAAGCGTATAAAAAAAAAGAGAGCACGAAGTTATTTGCACTGGTATTGTCGGTAGAAGGCAAAAAGAGAGATAGTTTTTGATGATTCATGGGTTTGAAGGGTCGCAGCTGTTTCGGTTATGTGTCTCTATCTTCACACACCTCAGATTTAATTTTCTATGTTCGGAGATATCAAAGTCGCATTTTCTAGAAATAAATATTTTTAATTAGAATATTCTATAGAATTTCGTAGTCAAACTTTCCCCAAGTGTTCACTATGATAAATAAAAATATCTTAAAACTTTAATTACTGAGATTTTAATATTACGCGAACAAAAGTATAAACCCCTAGAAGGTTTGAGCCGGAGGAGAGTGTGCGGCCGAAGTCATGCTTTACCGTACTCAACACGCTAGATACCAATATTACCCTTCAGCTACTCCGCTATGACACATTAAATGAGGGGTAGAATTGAAATTAGCCACAAAACTGCCAATTAAAACCACGTGAGATCCAACGGCTGAAAATCCATTTCTTGGAGAACATGTCACAGATCTAAACCCTTGATTTACCATTTCACCTAACCAATAGACTCTCACCCCCGCAGCTATAAAACACACAACCCTTTCCTCGTCTGGTCCACCACACCTACCTTCATCCTCCCTTCTCTCTACACTTTCTCGATCTTTCCGTCTAAAACCATGTCTGCCTTCACCAGCAAATTCGCCGGTAATTATCTCTTCCTCTCTCGAATCTGCTAGTCACGTAGTAGTTACGCATATTCGATTCTTACAAGCCTTAGATCTGTCTTTTACGTGTTTGTTCGCGTGTTTAACTGCCTAGATCTGGATTCATGAGTTGAACTGAACCTCATGTCGTAGATCTGATTCATTCGTTCATAACTGTCTTGTCTGATCTAACCAACTGTATTACCGATCTGAAGTGCTATGTCGTTTGTCTCTCATGTCGGTTAGTTTTTGTAATTATTTATGAGTTTTATGTTATAAAACCCTTTTGCAGATGAGTTGATCGCTAACGCCGCCTACATCGGCACACCCGGAAAGGGTATTCTCGCCGCCGATGAGTCCACCGGAACCATCGGAAAGCGTCTTGCAAGCATCAACGTCGAGAACGTTGAGACCAACAGACGTGCTCTCCGTGAGCTTCTCTTCACCGCCCCTGGTGCACTCCCTTGCCTCAGCGGTGTCATCCTCTTCGAGGAAACTCTTTACCAAAAGAGCTCCGATGGTATGTGAAACCAATTCATTACTCTCTTCATGTCTGATGTGTTTGTGGAGGTTTCTTATTGTTATGTTATTGTATTATACAGGCAAGCTTTTCGTTGACATCTTGAAGGAAGGAGGAGTACTCCCAGGTATCAAAGTCGACAAGGGTACCGTCGAGCTAGCCGGAACCAACGGCGAGACCACCACTCAGGGTCTTGACGGCCTCGGTGAGCGTTGCAAGAAGTACTACGAAGCTGGTGCACGTTTCGCCAAGTGGCGTGCGGTTCTCAAGATCGGCGAGAACGAGCCATCAGAGCTTTCCATCCACGAGAACGCTTACGGGTTGGCTAGATACGCTGTTATCTGCCAGGAGAACGGTCTTGTACCCATCGTCGAGCCTGAGATTCTAGTCGACGGTTCCCATGACATCCACAAGTGTGCTGCTGTGACCGAGCGTGTCCTCGCGGCATGCTACAAGGCTCTTAGCGACCACCATGTTTTACTCGAGGGAACTCTCTTGAAGCCTAACATGGTTACCCCAGGATCCGACAGTGCTAAGGTTGCACCGGAGGTGATCGCTGAGCACACCGTGCGCGCCCTTCAGAGAACGGTCCCAGCGGCTGTTCCAGCTATCGTGTTCTTGTCTGGAGGACAGAGCGAGGAGGAGGCGACCAAGAACCTGAACGCGATGAACCAGTTGAAGACCAAGAAGCCGTGGTCGTTGTCTTTCTCGTTCGGACGTGCGTTGCAACAGAGCACTTTGAAGACATGGGCAGGTAAAGAGGAGAATGTTAAGGCTGCTCAAGAGGCCTTGTATGTGAGGTGCAAGGCTAACTCTGAAGCCACTCTTGGAACTTACAAAGGTGATGCTAAGCTTGGTGATGGAGCCGCAGAGAGCCTTCACGTCAAGGACTACAAGTACTGAGAATCGTCTTTCATGGTTTCTGGGTTGTGACGTAATCATCACCTTCAATATATTTCTAAGGGTTTTTACTTTGACATTTCGGCTTTTTTTCTACAGTTTTTCCTTTGGATTTGTGTTTTTATTTTTGTTGGGTTGTTATATTTAGAACTGAGAGTTTGAAAAAACGCCCAAATAAGAAAGCCATTTGAGGTTATTTCTGTTGAACTTCTTCTCACACACTTGTTTTTATTATGTAAGAACAGCTTTTGTTGTTCTACTTATTAGAGACTAATCTATTGTCTCTGGTTCTGATTTCTGAATATTTATGTTCAAAACGTCTGCGTTTTTGTTCTTCTTAATTTTGTAATTTCAAAATCTCTTTATCAAGATTTAATAGCGTTCTTGAGATTTGAATTTGTATTCCCATCACCCTTTTAAATTAGTTTATGGATCTGCGGATACTCCTTTGGTAAGACTGTCTACATAATTAACAAATAAGTTTCAGAAGCATTCTCTAGTGAAATCTGTTAGCTCACTTGTCGTATATATGCATTTTCTGCGCCAAGTATAGATTCAGATTTGATATCGTTTATATATATTCTCAGATTTTTTGCCTGCCACTGCAAGTTCTTTTTTTTTTTGTGGATGATGACTCCGAACTCCAAATTAATTTGGATAATTTTTCGTAACTTTTATGGCCTACAAAATTTAAATCCATTAGGCGGTTTATGCTGAATGATGTTGTTATTATAAGAGGGGCCTCAAAATGGGCCTACTGTTTGAATGAGGTTTTATAAGTGGTGGTTGGGTTCTCCACCAAATTATAAAGAAAAAGCATTTTTATGCTTTCCAAATCATATAAACACTAAACTATGTGATTTTTCCGTGCATTAGCATGGACATAAATATTTATAAAATAAATATATTATAATAATTGACTGATATTTACTTTTAGTTTTAAATTAATTTATAATTTGTATGTATAATTTATATTAACAATATTACATTACTTTAATTATACATATGATTTTAGATATTTTATAGCTAATCAATTTTGTTGTTTTTACGGTCGATTCAGTTATCATTTGGACATACTGGATTTCATCTATTTCTTTGAATTCAACTATAATATTTTTTATTCTAGATATATTAATTTTTATTAATTTTCTTATTTGTATTTAGGTTACTTGTTGTCTTAGATACGTAAGTATAATTTAGTAAAATTATGTATAACTTAAGATATATTAATTGTGCTTAGAATGAAATAAAAAAATAAACTAAAGTGTTTTTTTCAATTACATAAATTAATATAATTATAATATTATAAAGTCTTATCCATATATATAAATTTTACAAAAGAAATAAATTGTAATATTGAGTTAGTATTTTATTTTTCATTTGTTAATATGTTTTAAGTCATCCTATAATTTAAATTTATAAAATAAATAATTTTTTTATTATATAATTATATATTCTTATAAAATAAATAAATTATATATTCTTATTGTAGTTAAATCTATGATTTTAGATATAAATTGAATTAGTCGAATCACTCATATTGTAGTTATTTGATCAAAATATGTTTATTGTTGAAATTTATTTTTAGTTTCTTAATATCTCTTAAAATATGCAGTAAAAATGTGATTGTTTTTGAGAAATTATATTATATAAATAAAATATAATTTATATTTTGTTTTGCTGTATGTGGGAACCGAAATTCGCACTGTCGATTTACGTTTAAATTAGGAAACTAGGAAAACCCTAATTTCTCAGAGGTCCCGGATCTCTACGAGAGCCAACGGCAAGTGACCAAATATATGCGGAAATCATGAAAAGATAACAAACGAGTTTAGAGAAAACAATAGATCCTATTTCGAGTCCGCGTGAGAGCGTTGCGATCATTACAAGAGATCATAAAAGATTTGGCCGCAAAGGCTGTCAGCGAGTTACCTAGTTCTAGCGTCCTAAAAGCTCAAACCTAGTTGACACGCAGCTCGATAACAAAAGACGAAGAAAATACAGAAAAGGTTTTTGATTGATTTCGGACTGAACCTTATGAAAGGCTACCTACGTACCCCTTTCGAGGATCAAGCCGAACGTAGTTCAAGAGTGAACAAAGAGATCGAACTGCTTGTGCACGTTCGTCTGGTAATCGGGTGCCAGTCATGAAAACAGAGCATGTCGAGAATAATGCCTCAGAGTTTCTAAGTGCCGAGAGTTCTGAGTCTAAAAAGTTCTCTCCCGTGCCTCTCGCCTAGGACTCCTTATATACACTCTCCTAGGTCGGTTTACGCTTTTTCCTCTTCTGCCCTTAAGCCGTCATAACTTAAAAATGGAGATATTCCGTTTTTCCCGATCTTTCTAATTATCTTCGAATACTTCGTATTTATCCGCGGAAACTTGACATTTATATTTCCTTGCAAACCAAGCATAAACCGTCCTATGGTTTATGGGCTTTTGGTTAAGAAATCGTAAGTGGGTTTCGAGTCACGTCTTAGGTCTCTTTGGGCCGTTGTTTGACTCGAAACGTTTATTACGGCTTCTTTCGATAAAAACGAAATTTCCGCGGTTTTTATTTCGATTGATGACTTCAAATGACGAAAAACATGAAATGGTTTGGCTACGGTCTTCGGTAGATAGCATTAAAGAGTAGACGAGAATGCATGGATTTGTGTCGTATCGATTTTTAAGAAAGCACGGTTGCTACGTAACGATCGAGTCGTGTGCGTGCTAGGTCGCAACATAGCGACCAAGCCATGTATGTGCTCGGTCGCTGTGTAGCGACCGAGCCGTGTACGTGCTCGGTCGCTACGTAGCGACCGAGCTTCGGTGAGAGCTCGGTCGCTACGTAGCGACAGAGCCGTGTACGTGCTCGGTCGCTATGTAGCGACCGAGCTTCGGTGAGAGCTCAGTCGCTACGTAGCAACCGAGCCGTGTACGTGCTCGGTCGCTACGTAGCGACTAGCTTTTGCGCTGGTTGCTACGCAGCAACCTTGTTCGTGTCTTTCTCTGATTTTTCGTGAATGTGTTTTCTCCGCAAGATTCTTCGTAAAAATAAATCTTTTTCTACGATTTATTTTTCGTAAAAACGTTCATGCCGATTTTTACGGACTTTCAGAAATCGATTCCGTCGTGACCGATTTTGACCCCAACAGTTAGCCCCTAGCTTGTTAGAACCATGAGCTTCTAGCGTGAGGTTCTAGCGAGTGGCTTGGCAAGTTAGGCTAGTTAGGTGAGTTAGACGGAATTGATGGTCGAAAAGGTTTGTGGTAAGTGGTCTTCTCCCTCTTCTAAAAGTAGAACTCGATAAAATTGGGGCTGCGCCTTATGGCGGCTGCCTACGTACCCTTGTTGAAGGGATCAAGCCTTTCGTAGTTCGTCTTGGAGTTACTATAAGGAACCAACGATTCTCTCTTCTTAAACAATTTTGTCCTAGGTAGTGGAACAAGAAAGACATGGATCTATAATACGCAATCAAAGGATTTCCCCCAACGAATACCCTGCTTTTTTTGTTTTCGCTCTGCTTGTACGTGGCACTCCTTGCTGACGTAGCGGCGCATAGCGAAAAAAAGAAAAAAGGAAACTCACCACCAAAAGAAAAAGGTAGGTTAACTAACGAAACTATGACTAGTTTTCCAGCGAGACCTTTACGGTCTAGTTTATTTGTAGAGGTTATCAGGCGTGTTGCTGCCGATGGCATTTTATATGGGTGTAGAAGGAAAATTACGAGTTGTCATCTCGTAATCTAACTCTGTGTGAACTGCTATATCCGTGATCTGTTTCGAG
>NC_027753.1:18400528-18401278 GCF_000695525.1 Brassica oleracea var. oleracea | reverse complement strand
GCGCTTTTGTTTTTATTCTTCGGTGAAGGTTTCTCTGAGTAACTCATGGAGTTTTACCAAGGTTATTTCACCGGGATCTAGTCGCGAAACGTTTTTGCAGGTTTCTTGAATGAATCAGTTAAACAGCGATAGACTTAGTCGACGAGCGGGGAGGACGTGTTCTCTTTGTCGTATTTTCTTATACTTTTGTTCTTGATTTTGCTTTGTCGCAAATGCTTTTGATTTTTCCGTGAGTCGGTTGGTTCAACGGAAAATGAGAGTGATGCTTTGATGCCTGAAGATTTCTCGTATAATGATTCTTATACGAAACTCGTTTTATCAAATCGGAAAAGATCTTTATGACTTCAGCAAATCATCGACTTTCGTTCTGAAGTTTGGCAGAGGTTTTCTAAACGAATGATTGCGATGATAGATGCTGTATAGTCTTTGAGAATTTTTTCAACATGGTTTGAATCAGTTCCTAGCGTTTAGACGAATCTCAGATTGTCGTTTGCTTTTAGGATGATCATGACGAGACATCGCATTGTATGAATATTTTTCCGCATATTTCTACGAGAGTTTGCTTCGTCGAAAGCGTTTTCTTTATCTTGATGAGACATCGCATTGTTTAAATATGTTTTTGAAGTATGGGAGTATAGGAGTATAGTATACGCACCTACTCCGTCCTTTTTTTCTCGAGGAATAGAATGATCGACAGTATGAGTCGGTTTGAAGACGACGCTTGGACTGTGATTTGGTTGTTTCCAGGTT
>NC_027753.1:18399401-18400397 GCF_000695525.1 Brassica oleracea var. oleracea | reverse complement strand
GAGCGAACTTGATATGCGTGGCGATCGTTTCTCGATTTTTGGAGAGTTTAGATCGGTTTACAAGATCTGGATGAACAGTTATGGGACAATATACCGAGACAGGAAAAATTACCTAAGACTTAGTTCGCTAGACTATCCACCTATGTTTTACGTTCCCTAAAGTTCTATGGCAGTCTCGAAGGTGTTTTTATTTCTTAGTAATTTCCTACGAAAACTCCAAGTCTGATTTCAAAAATTTCAAGTCGCAAATACCTTAGTTCTCTCGAAGATGCAGTTTTGTCTCTTCTCAGTTTTGCTTGCTCATTTGAAACTTGACATTTATCTTCCGAACTTTACTGATACGAAGTCAATAAAAAGGTTCAACGTTATTGTATAGTTGAGGTGGGTAAGGTGATAAGTTAACTGTTGCCGCATTATACGATTAATTTGAATCCAAGCGAGAAAACTAGTCTTTGCGGGTTTTTTTTTTAATTCAAAACAGAACGCAAAGGAGGACCCTTTTTAGGCCTGACAGGTCGCTATAAAGCGAGTGGAAGTCTGACAGGTCGCTATGTAGCGAGTGGATGCAAGCCAAGAAGAGTCCTGCTTGTTTTCGTCGTAAAATCTCAACGGAAACTCTGATTGAGACGAAACGAAAAGCGTTTCGATCGGGATTCAAAAGAGAACACAAAGGAGAAATTTTTTGAGGCCTGACATGTCCCTATGTAGCGAGCTGGATGTCTGACAGGTCGCTATGTAGCGAGTAGAAGTAAGCCAAGAAGAGTCCTACTTGTTTTCGACGTAAAATCTCAACGGAAACTCCGATTGAGACGAAACGAAAAGCGTTTCGATGAGGATTCAAAATAGAACGCAAAGGAGGAATTTTCTGAGGCCTGACAGGTCATTATGTAGCGAGTGGAGTCTGACTGGGCGCTACGTAGCGAGTGGAAGCAAGCCAAGAAGAGTCCTACTTCTTTTCCTCGTAAAATCTCAATGGAAACTCCGATTGAGACGAAA
>NC_027753.1:18398602-18398913 GCF_000695525.1 Brassica oleracea var. oleracea | reverse complement strand
CCTTTATGTTTAAAAAGAGAAATCGCGAACTCATTTCATTGCACTTCCTGTGACGAAAAATCGCAGCAAGGTTTTCGATTTTCTCAAGAACTGTGGCGTTTGCATAGGATAGGCGCAGTGGCGGCTGGAGTTTTCTTACCAGCGTTGTTGTGAACTGCGATTTTCTCTTTCGTATTTCCAGACATTGTTTTGATCAAACGTTTTGCGGCTACGAGTTAGAGTAATCCGTACCTCCCCTCCTTCTAGCGCCAAACTGTGGGAACCGAAATTCGCACTGTCGATTTACGTTTAAATTAGGAAACTAGGAAAAC
>NC_027753.1:18398345-18398581 GCF_000695525.1 Brassica oleracea var. oleracea | reverse complement strand
TCTGCGAAAGCCAACGGCAAGTGACCAAATATATGCGGAAATCATGAAAAGATAACAAACGAGTTTAGAGAAAACAGTAGATCTTATTTCGAGTCCGCGTGAGAGCGTTGCGATCATTACAAGAGATCTTAAAAGATTTGGCCGCAAAGGCTATCAGTGAGTTACCTAGTTCTAGCGGCCTAAAAGTTCAAACCTAGTTGACTCGCAGCTCGATAACAAAAGACGAAGAAAATACA
>NC_027753.1:18379688-18398237 GCF_000695525.1 Brassica oleracea var. oleracea | reverse complement strand
TTCGTCTGGTAATCGGGTGCCAGTCATGGAAACAGAGCATGTCGAGAATAATGCCTAAGAGTTTCTAAGTGCCGAGAGTTCTGAGTCGAAAAAGTTCTCTCCCGTGCCTCTCGCCTAGGACTCCTTATGTACTCGCTCCTAGGTCGGTTTACGCTTTTTCCTCTTCTGCCCTTAAGCCGTCATAACTTAAAAATGGAGATATTCTGTTTTTCCCGATCTTTCAAGTTATCTTTGAATACTTCGTATTTATCCGCGGAAACTGTCCTACGGTTTATGGGCTTTTGGTTAAGAAATCGTAAGTGGGTTTCGAGTCACGTCTTAGGTCTCTTTGGGCTGTTGTTTGATTCGAAACGTTTATTACTGTTTCTTTCGATAAAAACAAACTTTCCGCGGTTTTTATCGTAAAGTTCGATTGATGACTTCAAATGACGAGAAACATGAAATAGGTTGGCTACGGTCTTCGGGAGATAGCATTAAAGAGTAGACGAGAATGCATGGATTCGTGTCGTATCGATTTTTAAGAAAGCACGGTCGCTACGTAGCGACCGAGTCGTGTGCGTGCTCGGTTGCTACGCAGCGACCGAGCCATGTATGTGCTCGGTCGCTATGTAGCAACCGAGCCGTGTACGTGCTCGGTCGCTACGTAGCGACTGAGCTTCGGTGAGAGCCCGGTCGCTACGTAGCGACCGAGCCGTGTACATGCTCGGTCGCTTCGTAGCGACCGAGCTTCGGGGAGAGCTTGGTCGCTACGTAGCGACCGAGCTGTGTACGTGCTCGGTCGCTACATAGCGACCAGCCGAGCACGGTCGCTACATAGCGACCAGCCGAGCACGGTCGCTTTTTGCGCTGGTTGCTACGCGGTAACCTTGTTCGCGTCTTTCTCCGATTTTTCGTGAATGTGTTTTCTCCGCAAGATTCTTCGTAAAAATAAATCTTTTTGTAAGATTTATTTTTCGTAAAAACGTTCATGCCGATTTTTACGGACTTTCAGACATCGATTCCGTCGTGACCGATTTTGATCCCAACACTGTAATTGTAAGACATTATAGTCAACTAAATATATGAAAAAATAAAATCAATAATAATAATTATAAACTATTTTTAGTCAATTACACATACATCGGCTTATGCTATTTAATGATTTTATGTAATTATCTAAGAAAACAGAGGGGAATTTGCCAAAACTAACACACAACTTGATTTTAACCCCAAACCTATACTAGTAAAATTATGTTTTAAAAGAAAAATATTTCTTTTTTTCTAATATCAAGATCATATGTGTGGAATCTTTTTTTTATGAAATATATACAAATATTTTTTCATCTAAGAATATATAGATATAAGGAAAATATTTTTTTACTTTTAAAGTATATTTAATGTTATTTAAAAATATCTTTTAAATGAAATATTACTATTTTGTGAACTTTTCTTTTTTAATGAAATCATATTATATATACATATATTTTCGATTTCAATTTCTTTTTGTAGTTTATAAATATTTCCTTTTTATTTTATATTTTTATTTGGAAAATTTTAAAAAAGAAATAATAGTATTTAAATATATATATATTTTTAATTCATTAAGGGTATCATAGTAATCAAACAAAATAAAAGTTATGAAAATAATTTTTCGGATAATATTATAGAGATAGGCTGTTAGTATAATAATTGGTGTAGATTAGCTAGCTGTATGTTTCGTACTAAAGATCATTTGTTGTGATAAATGTTCAAACCCCACTTTGTATTGCGTTTATTGTGAATCAAGCAAAAGACATTATCTACTTTGACAGGAAGTCAATCATTTCAATTTCAAATGTGCACATGGTCCTTGGCGAGCGGCTACTTTACCCAAAAAAAGTGAAAAATGTAAGGTGGTAGGGAAACAAATTATAATTAAAATAAATAAAAACATTTAAAAAGCAAGAAAAAGATAATTCAAACTTACAAACCCTTTAGCATTCAGTACCTAAGCATTATCCCATTAACCTTCCCTAATTTGGTTAATCAAAAACATAAAACACCCCATCATACTTCTACAAATCAAATCCATTTAGAAAAAATAACATAAAACACCCACAAACTAAAAAAAAACACACGAACTTCATGAAAAATAAATAAATAGATACATCAGAACCCTAAGATTAGTTCTTCATTGGCATGTCTTTCTTCTCTGTGACACAGTCTTCACTCGGTTTCTATGCTCTTGCTAAGCTCTTCAAGCTTCTTCAACCTCAGCTTCTCGCTTTCTCCAACCAACTGCCCCATCTCCCCAGGGAGAAATTTAGAGAAAAACAAACCAACACCGGTTAGTGAATGTTCAAACAAAACTCGGTTTTGTTGTTGTCCTAATAATTCTGTGAAAATTAGAACAGAGAACTCGAAACTAACCTCCATTAGCTTGGTGATCAGCTGAACTTTCTCACGGTTCTTCTCGTTGAATGTATCCAATGCTTCTTTGTATTCCCTTTCCTGTTTCATGTCATCCACACAAAACAACAAACATGAGTATCAGACTCTTCTGTTAATACCATAACAACCCAACCAAACCTATTGAGTTGACATTGAGTTTGGGTTTGGTAAAGACTAAAACAATTTAAACCAAACAACACTGGGTTTAATGATGACTTATTTCATTTTGGTATAATTAAATAGAATGACTATTATTGTTTATTTGTATTCTTAGATTTACTAATCATAATAAAATGAATTCACATATTAATCAAAATTGAGTTTGGGTTTGGTAAAGACCAAAACTTTTTAATACCAAACAACGCTAGTTTACCGGGCGGTAACTGCTATTGAGAGATATGTTTTACCTTCTTTTGAACTGTTGCGCCTAATGGTTTGAGTTCTTTGTTGACGCTATCAATCTTCTTTCGCACCAAAGAAACTTCTTTCCTCATGGGATCTGCCATAGTCTCAAGCTCCTGAAACCAAAAACAATAACATAAACATCTTCACACAAAAGTCAAACTCTTGTCTGAAAAAGCAGAGCTTGTGAAGAACCAAACAACAACAAAAAGAGATCTTTCACTTATCTGTCTGATCTAATCCCCCAAAAAAACTTACAAAACCCAATCAAAGTTTGTTCTTTGTTCAATAAACAGAGTACATGCAGAGAGAGCAATTAGCTTACTTTAGATTTCAAGCTTAACCATTTCAGAATTAACAAGTTCACATCTTTGAAACCCTAAATCTTCTAAATCGACAGAACAAAAACCGACTTTCGAAACACAAACACAAAGAAACAAGAAACCAAAAGTGCATGAGTCTAATTTCAGACAAGATCTTCAAAGTTTCGAACTTTTAAAGACAAAAATCAAACAAACCTCGCGGATGTTAGCGAGACGTCGGGTCTCCTCCTCAACCCGACCCAGCTGAGCCTTGACCCGTTCACGAACCTCCATTTTCCTCTTCTCAATCTCATCCTCTTTAGCCCTAAAAGCAGAGAGAGCAGAGCGAGCCATCTCCTCGTCTTCTCTAGACATCTGACTGCTAAAGCTCAAGCTCTTCATCTGCTGGCTCTGAGGCTGAGCAGGCTCTGTTGGCTGCATCTTCGGTTTCTCTTCCTCCTTGTGGTGGTCTCTGTTACCGTTACTGCTCTTCTTCCTCCTCAAGCCGCAGCAGGAACGCGAACTGTGCAGTTCCTCTGTGGAATTACGGTGGGGTTCTTCTGGTAACCCTATTTTTACTGACTTGGGATTGAATCGAAGCAAAAGCTTTTTTTGGTGTTTTAATGGCGGATTGAGAGAGAGTTTTGTGTGTGGTTAAGGTCTCTCTTCTCTCACTGGTTCTCTGTCCTCTTCTTCTCGGTCTTTTATATTTTGTTTGCTTTCTCTGTTTATTTATTTAATTGTTGTTTTACGTATCCGTTAAGTTCGCAGCTCTCAAACAATACTTTAATTACGTGTCATTATTTTTGTTTTTTCAAATTTATTTGTTTTTAGAATATTCTTTGATCTAATCCTATGTATTTTGGAAGTTTGGATACATCTAGATATTTGCGATTACAGTTACAGAGCTACTGATACGGATTTTAGAGTTCAAAAAAATTATTTAATCCACAATAATCCATTGCAACGATCAACGCTTGTTAGAATCCTGAGTGAGTTTCTCAAACAGAAAATGTTGGACAAAAACATTTGGTATGTCGGTGATTCGATGTTTCATACCGCGCAATGGTCGTCTGAGCACTCATCTAGCACCCCTCCTCTCAGCTCTATCAAGATATGGGCTCACTTAACAAGAGTTCCTCTCGACCTACGTTACCAACACGGACTTAGTCTCGTTGCGGGACTGATTGGTGAGCCGAAAGAGACAGATGATTTTACTCTAAACTTAGTGAACCTTATCTTGTCTCACGTGAAGGTAGAAGTTGATCTAACTAAGCCACTCCCGAGTGTTGTTGAGTTTGTAAGGCAGAGTGGTGAAGTGGTTGAGGTACTTGTCTCGTACCCGTGGCTGCCTCCCAAATGTACCCATTGTCATGAGCTTGGGCACGTTGTGAGAAACTGTCTGACTTACATTCCACCTAAAGCCCCTCCTGCCTCATCTGCTTCTGTTGCTACTGGTAATGCTGCAAGCGCAAAGAAAAGAGACTCAGCTTTTCAGCAAAAACCTATGAAAAAACCGGTAGTAAATATGCAGTTTCTCGCAGTAAAAACAAAGGTTACTAAGGCTTCTTCTTCCTCTCCTTCAAACACTCCCGCCCGCTCACCCAAAACTGTTTCTCTTCCCACTAGTCCCTTAGTCCCTACATCTCTTAATTTAGACTCTTTCACAGCCACAAAAACTTTTCACCCCTCTACTGAAAGTCCTTCTGACAAACCACAAAAGCCATCCCTCAAAAGATCCCGATCTTCCCCTACTTTTTCACCACCGTCCCATCCTAAAGTCACATACCAATCCTCTAATACAATCCAAATGTCACTCTTTCCTGAGGTTGGCACTCTAAAATACCTAGTTGTATCCCCCTTTATTGATCACCCACAAAAAAACTCTCTCATTGGTTCCTCTCCAAAAATCCCTCTTACTGGTCCTGTATTAAAAAACCCTTTTTTGCCTCTTCAAAATGTTGACTCTCTCCAGTCTGCTGGGGAACCCCTTTTTTCTTCCTAATGAGTGTCAAACTCTTTTTTTTGAACGTCCGTGGTATAAATGATCCGGACAAACATCGGCCTATTTCGGATTGGCTCTATAGCCATAGACCTATTTTTGGTGCACTTTTGGAAACACATATCAAGGAACTTTGCCTAGCCCGGGTTATGAATTCTGTTTGCCATGACTGGCACTACCTATCAAACCACTTATCGGATGAAGATGGAAGAATTGTAATCATTTGGAAGGACCCTGCCAAGGTGACTTTGCTAGCGCAGTCAAGACAGATGATTAAATGTGAGGTGGAGCTACCTAACTATCCTCTGTTCACCTACTCTGCTATCTATGCATCTAATCTGAGTGAAGAGAGAGCTGACCTTTGGGTGGAGCTACTAAACACACAAGCCACTCTTTCGCTGGATTCGAAGCCATGGATGATTGGTGGAGACTTTAATCAGATTCTCCACAGCCATGAGCACTCTACTTTTTGTCACAGTGTCCACTCCTCTCGGATGTTTGAGTTTCGTGACATTTTGCTCCAACTGGGTGTCAATGATCTTCGCTACTATGGCCCGGTCCATACCAGGACCAATAATAGAGATATTGCTCCTGTTGCTAAGAAACTCGATAGATGCTTGATCAACAGCCAAATCCTTACTGCCTTCCCGAACGCAACTTCAACCTTTCTCCCACCTGCGCCCTCAGACCATACTCCCTGTCTAACTGACCTAGCTTGTCAACTCCCCATAGTCGGTACCCAACCCTTTAGGTTCCTTAACTACTTGACCAAACACCCGAGCTTTCTGGAGGTTGTAACTGATGCTTGGTTTCTCGCTGGAAGCGTGTCTGTTAACTTGGCGTCTCTGTGCTGGAAGTTGAAATACATCAAAAGGAGTTTAAAAATGCTTAATAAAGAAAACTATTCTAATATCCAACAGAGAGTGCAAGAGACTTACGGTTTGTTGCAACATGCGCAGGTACAGGCTCTTACAGACCCTACTACTCAAACTTTTGCTGAGGAACATGCACTAAACCTGAAATGGCAATTCCTACGGCAAATTGAAGAGTGTTTCTTTCAGCAAAAATCGAGGATAACTTGGCTGCGTGAAGGAGATCTAAACACTGCTTACTTTCATCGGGTTTGTCAAGCTAGAGACAGCTACAACGCCGTTCGCTCGTTCCTGCTACAATCAGGGATCATCATCACTGACCCCTTGGAGATGAGTGCTCATGCTGTCTCTCACTTCAAAGCTGTATTAGGACCAGACTGTCTGCCGGTTTATACTTACTCCACGCGTGAATGGTTCCAGACTTTAACGCCCTACACCTGCAATCAACAACAACAAGGTCTTATTCTCATGATGCCGATGGGAGAAGAAATTACAAAGCTAATGTTCTCTCTTAATCCCAACAAAGCATCAGGGCCTGATGGTCTTACTTCTGGATTCTTCAAGGCTTCCTGGTCTCTACTTGGAAATGAGTGTATCAATTCGATTCAGGAATTCTTCAACTTTGGGTTCCTGCCAACAACGACTAACTCCACGATCCTGTCCCTGGTACCTAAATTCACAGGAGCGTCGCAAATATCAGATTATAGACCAATCTTCTGCTTGAATACTCTCTATAAGGTGATCTCTAGACTATTGGTGAGACGTCTAAAGCCAATCCTTAAAGACTTAATACTGCCTAACCAGACAGCATTTGTAGAAGGAAGATTGCTGGTTGAGAACACGGTATTAGCAAGTGAGCTCGTGAATGGTTACCATAAGAACCGTGGATCAAAGAAGATTACCGTAAAAGTTGACATAGCCAAGGCCTTTGACACGCTTTCTTGGGACTTCCTCTTCTCGGCAATGCAGAGCTTAGATCTTCCAGGCCCATTCATCCGTCTTCTTAGGTCCTGCATATGCACAACATCATTCATGGTTGGTTATAATGGCACGGTAAGTGGTTATTTCAAAGGAAGGCGGGGGTTAAGGCAGGAAGATCCACTATCTCCCTACCTGTTTGTAATAGCCATGAACTACTTGTCTCCGATGTTGGATAAAGAAGCACGTTCAGGATATCTGTCTTACCATCATCAATGCCACAAAACTAAGCTGACCCATCTCTCCTTTGCGGACGATCTTCTCATCTTTATTGATGGGTCGATTGAATCAGTGCAAAAGGTGCTTCAAATACTGCATGAATTGGAAAAGAGATCAGGTTTAGCGGTCAGTCTACAAAAATCTAGCTTTTATGCCTCAGGTCTTACGGATCAGGAAATATCTGCTATACAAGTATCTACTGGTATGCCTTGTGGGAGTCTGCCTATGTGTTATTTAGGAGTACCTCTGTGTACGAAGAAGCTAAGCTTGCAGAACTGTGAGCCTTTGTTGCAGCAAATAAAACAGCGTTTCTCATCTTGGTCTGTGAAAGCTCTTTCTTTTGCTGGGAGACTACTCCTAATCAAGACAGTGATTGCGGGGGTGTCAACATTCTGGTGTTCAAGTTTCATCTTGCCAAAATCCTGTATCAACAAAATAAACTCCATGTGTGGGTTATTCTTATGGAAAGGTAGCAGTGAAGGACATCACACGGCTAAGGTGAGTTGGGAAACAGTCACTCTTACCAAGGAACAAGGTGGTCTCGGAGTCAACGATCTTCACTCTTAGAACAAAGCGTGCATCTTGAAACTTATCTGGTTGTTATTCTTCTGCCCAACCTCGGTCTGGGTCTGTTGGTTTAAAGAAGTGATATTAAAGGGTGATGTCTCTAACTTTTGGTCAGTCAAGCCGAGCAACAACTACTCGTGGCTCGTGAACAAGATGATTAAAGCAAGAGACATAATTTACCCGTTGATCAAGAGAAGAGTGGGTAATGGTGAATCAACACGGTTCTGGTATGACAACTGGTCTCATCTGGGGAAGCTCTATACACTCCTCAACGCTGAATCTTCGAGACTCGGAATCCCCCTTTCTGCGACTGTAGCATCTAGATATAGAGATGGGAGATGGGCTCTGCCGCCAGCAAGAACAGAGAATCAGTTAGCTTTACAGGTGCACTTGACAACGGTTGTATTGACAAATGAAGAAGATAGCAATGAGTGGGTGATAGATGGCAAACAGAGACAGAAGTACAAATGTGGTGAAGTCTACACTTATCTGAAAGGACCTTGGCCTCTGGTTCCTTGGGCGAAACTGGTTTGGTTCTCTTATGGAATTCCTCGCCATAGCTTCTTAACTTGGCTTGTCTTACTTGATAGGTGTCCAACTAGAGACAGGTTAATCAACTGGGGATTAAATGTTGTCCCACACTGCTTGCTTTGTAACACAGGCCAAGAGAGTAGAAATCACCTCTTCTTCGAGTGTCCCTACAGCAACACCATCTAGACATGGATTGTCAACCGCTGTGATCTCCATCTCTCGATCTCCTGGGAAGACACAATACTCCAGCTTCAATCACTAAGAGGGAACAAAGACTCCAAGCGTCTCTGTCTGCTAGCAACCCAAGCCACAATCTACTGGATCTGGTCGGAGAGAAACGCAAGACTTCACCACCAAGTTTTCAAGCCACCTGAGACCTTAATCACCACTATTGACAGGCAAATCAGAAATCGTCTTCAGAGCTTCCGATATGCAAACTCCAGAGCTTCTTCAGCAATGACTCAACTATGGTTCCTCCGAACGTGATGAAAAACGGAGGAAACGAGAAAGACGCAACTGATCATCGTTCTCCGCCTCTTCACCCTCCTCTTCTAACTCTTGGGCCAGTTTGGGCTCTAGTTCCATTGATATGTGTTACTGAAATTTAAACACTGGGTCAAGCACACTCTAAACTAAAGCCAATCAGGCTTGTATGGGTTTTTGTTTCTTTTGCTTATTTAAACTAAAGCCAATCAGGCTTATTTATATCATTTGTAAAAGTAATTGTATGTCAAATATGATTTATAAAAAATATATATATATATATAATGATGTGTTATCATATCACTATATACCTTCTAAGATACCTTATAAAAATTAATATGTAAATAGTATGAAATGAATAGTTTGATATATCTATATGTATATTATCATTTTTGCTTAAATTTAATTTGAAGTCAATTACAAAACGATAATTTTTTTTCACTTTTTGATTTTGGTTAATTTTTAGTGTCCACTAAACAAATTAAAAACATATGATAGCAAGGCTTAAAAATATATATTTTCAGAATTTTCTTCAAGATCTCTAGATTAATTAAATAAATTAGTTACAAAAGAAATATTTGTAAATTCGTTTTACTTACGAACAGATAATCATGTAATTTTTATATAGCTTAACAATTAAACAAAACAGTTTTTTTTGAACAGAAACAAAACAGTTGTAACGGAAAAACAGTTATAACTGGAAATAGCAGTTATACAAATTAGGGATAACCCTTTTTATAATTATAAAATATTTTAAATCTTTTTCTAGTTAATTGATTGGAACAGCAAAATATATTTCTGGTCTTTTTTTTTTGTCAACGATATATATTTCTGGTCTAACTATTGATTTTGTCATCTGGCCTTTGGATATTAATATGTTAACGGTCAGGCTCAGGAATCATTTATTATTTTTGCTCATCTGTGTATCGTTTATTGTTAGTAAATGCAACGTTTATTTTATTGTAGTATTTTATTTGGGGTACGCTTGCCACTTGGCATACTATAATTTAAATGAAATAATCTTTTGAAAAAGATGACGGCTGTAAAGCAAAAGCCAAAGTATATTATCACATTTCAGCAAAAAAAATATATTATCAATACCTAAGTTGCAAGGAAGCGGAAACGACAAATGGAAACGTTTCGAAACGTTTGAAAACATAATTTTTGAATTTGTTTTGTTTTGAAAACGTTTCAGAAACATTTATCTATCTATCTATTATTATAAAGAACTGTTGGCTCTCTCCTCAGGCTTCCACGTCAGCCGCCAACTAGATAAGTCACTTCCACTCATATCGACACGTGGTATCTGTATACGAAACACATAGTTTCATTAAGACAGGAATTGTGATGGGCTTTCGTACTCCTTTTCCGCCATTATTTCCATAGTGAAGAATCTCCTCCTAGGGGTTTTACCACATCGATTGCTCTACTCTTAATCAACCGAAACACCACAGTTACAGATCCATGGCTTAAACGCCTCTTTAATCCATCAACCATGATTGGGTCTTCAATGCAAATCTCTCTTCTCCAGGACGGTCTATTTGTTAGTATAAATAAGTATGCTTTTCTCCTCCAGAATCCCTTTATTTTCTTCTTCCCTTTTTGATTTCCCATGATTTCATCAACTTATCTTCAATTTCATCGACATCGTCGACACGTTCTGGAAGCAATCAGAGCGGTTCGGCACCGATATCTTCATGGAGACAGTCACCAAGGTCGATTTCTCCTCGAGGCCGTTCAAGATCTTCACGGATTCGAGAACTGTGCTCGCCGACGCCATCATCATCTCCACCGAAGCTGTCGCGAAACGGTTGAGCTTCGTCCGATCTGGCAAAGGCGCTGGTGGTTTCTGGAACCGAGGGATCTCAGCCTGTGCTGTATGCGACGGCACCGCTCTGATCTTTAGGAACAAGCCTCTGGTAGTTATCGGCGGCGGAGACTCTGCGATGCATGAGGTTTATATAATCCACAGGTGCGATACGTTCAGAGCGTCGAAGATCATGCAGCAGAGGGCGTTGTCGAAACCTAAGATTGAATTGATTTGGAACTCTGTGGTGGTGGCGTATGGAGATGAGAACGGGAAAGGTCTGCTTGGTGGTTTGAAGGTGAAGAACGTTGTTGTTAGTGGTGATGTTTCGGATTTAAAAATATATGGGTTGTTCTTTGCGATTGGTCATGAGCCAGCAACGAAGTTCTTGGATGGGCAGTTTGAGCTTGATGAGGATGGGTATGTGGTGACCAAGCCTGGTACCACTAAGACGAGCGTTCTTCTCTACGAGGCTGTGGATTTCTTGCTATATAAAAGGTTAGCTTTCATCCTCAGAAATCCTAACACTAGAAATTTATGTTTATTTTGAATGGCTAACTTATCTATCTCTTCAAGTTCTTATTAGGTTTTCTAATAGAGTTTAGATCATTTATTGGTTTCTTGCTATTTTACTTCAGTCAACTTATTTGTTCTAATTTCCATTCTTGGGCTCTTTGAGTTACTGTTAGTTTCTTATAAAGGATCGTTTATGATTTGCAGGACCCTCCAGCTCCTATGCCAAAAGATACAAATTTGGATGTAATTAGAGTCTTAGTTGGTAAGCAATTTAACACTCAATGAATTTTTATGTCTATAGGCTCTTCTTATATGATGTTTCAGATGTCTTAAAAATAAATGTTTTCTTTTCTGTGCAGATGTAACCATCCGATTCTCATATATTACAAAGCCTGAGAGGTAATAAAGAGACATCAACTCCTTATTGCGTTTCATGTTCTATTTTTAGAAGTTATTAAAGGACATTTTTGTTCGTCTTTTATATGATTAGTTATTTGCAAGACATGGTTTGATGGTTATGGTGAACTCAGTATGACTGCATCATAGAACAAGCCATTGATGGGGTGTTTAACAAAAGTTCAGAACTCATCAGTCCGTATAACAACTTGCTTAGCTGTAGGTTTGCTTAGTTTCCTTCCTCTTCAATCCAAGGGACAATCAACTGGGTTGGTCTGTTTCATTTGACTGAAACTTGCAGCAATGAAAATGGTTTCTCACACTCAAATTACCAAAAGAAGAAGAAGGCTCTCTCTCAACTATTACACTGCAGGCAAGCATTCTCTGATGTTTTATTGATATTTCAATCTACCTGTATTCTTTTTGGTATTATCATCAAATCTAATGTGTATGTTTCATGCCACAGAGGATAGAAATTGATCGGGTCTTCTTTTGGAGTTCTGGAATACATGGATGGGGCCTTTCTGCAAGCAGAATCATATGAATGTGGGTTTTGTCTGTATTTTATAGAGAGGGAATGATGAGAGACAGTATTTTGTTTCAAATTCTTAAATACAGATTGGATTAGGTGAGACGTACCATTGCATACCTGAGAGAAGGGAAAAAATGCTATATGAGTTGAGACTGTTTCCCATTTATCTCCACAATTATGTATTTCTCTCTATCTCTCTTCTAACCAAGAGAAGGAGGCAATCATTTGGATGATGATTCTGATCAAAACCAGGATTGGCGATTTTTTATAGGTGTGAAGGACATGAAAAGATATAGATGAGAAAGGTTCAGAGATTATACTTTTTAATGTTCGTCACCAACAAAGATGAGGGAAAAAGGCAAACAATAAAAAGAATTAATGATTACATTTTTTATGGTAAGATAATTTTGTAAATTTTAACAAAAAGAGGAATTAGTAGAGTTGTTATAACTCTAAGTAAATTTCTGATTTAACGATTACATTTTTTACGTTTTTATGGTAAGATAATTTTGTAATTTTAACAAAAAGAGAAAATAGTAGAGTTGGTATAACTATAAGTAAATTTCTGAGTTGTAAATTTTTATTTTTTTTTGGCTTATTCCAACAGTCACTCTATTCTGAGGGATGTGGTTAACATGTGTTTATATGTGTCTATCTTCTAAGTCATAAAAGCTTTGTAAACTACTTACTTGGCTATACTTAAGAGCTAAAACCAATGTCTTCATGCTGGCTCTTTCGAGAATTACAATCGAGAAGAAAAAGAAAGATTATGCAACAATTACTTTTATGTGGCTCTCTCCGAGAAGTAACAGCAGAGGACAATGTCAATGAAAAGAGAAATACAAACAACATAGATGCAATGTTGGTTCCATAGATTCTATGATTCTCTATATCTCTCTAAACTAATTGGCCATCCGAACAATTTAACTAAGTTTTACAAAGAAAAATTTATATGCTTCATAAAGTTCTTTATGAATTTAACCAAAAATATATTGGTTTAAATTCCATGAACGTAAAGATACATTATCTTTTGTAGTTTACATATTATGATTTCAAAGTAGCTATTGGTTTGAATCTATTTTTATAACTTTATATTATAGTAATATACTATAAGGGATTATTAATTTCATAGTAATATAATTTTTAAAAATCCTGCTTAAATGAATGAGTGTTACTTAATCTGAATATGTAGTACGACCTTGGCTTCATATGGTTTATTTGATAAAAGTTTGGATGATATGGTTTATTTGATAATAGTTTAAATATAATGTGTAAACTTAAATAATCAATTTTAGATTGTTATGTTATTTAACTAACTTTAGAAAAGAAATTGTAAATTGATTCATTTTTCACATTGTCTAACTCAATAGGTTTTAAAATGTATAAAAAGTACCAACGCATTCACCAACAAATATATACGAATGAAAATAATTTGTAATTTTGTATTAAATTTCAACTATAGTGTCATGCATTTTTATTATACTTAATTTTAAAATAAAAATATAACAAACACTAAAAATGTAAAATAATTATATTAATGAAAAAATAAAAGATTTTTATTAATTTATCAAACTTTTGATTTCAGACAAGAACAACAAAAAAATAGTAAAAATTAAAATTATTTTTAGTTTAGAGTAAACTGCATATTTTTACACGTAAGAAAAGATAATATATCTTTTAATTGATTTTCACTTGCTTAACAAAGATTAATATGGACAAAGATAATTTAATAACAACATTCATTACAATAATTGATGTTAAAACAAATATTTTGTATCATTTATTAATAATTGTCTCAAATTGATATCATTCATTTTTCTGATGCTATTTATGTGATGTAATATGATCTTTTTTGTAGTGTATTGTATACGTCTTTTGCAAATACAAATCTAAAATACAAACCCACAAATCATACAAAAAAATAATAACATAAATCATAAATAAATTATATCCCGCCCGTAGGGCGGGCCGACCCTAGTATATATATATACAACTGATTAATATGTGAATTCATTTTATTATGATTAGTAAATCTAAGAATATAAATAAACAATAATAGTCATTCTATATTTAATTATACCAAAATGAAATAAATCATCATTAAACATCAAAGTAAAAAAAATAAAAAAAAATCTTAATACTTGAATATTAGATAGCCTAACTAAAGATAAAAATTATAACTGCAAGTCAAAGATCAGTAACATCATCTTCAACCTTATCTTCATTAGTTCCATCGAACATGACTGCTTCCAACTCAAGTTTATCGAGAGAAAGATATTCAAACAATTCAATTCTCCCAGGATTAGTCTCATACATTGAATCAAATTGATCACCTCAAACATCTCACATATGATTGAGACCATTATTGTATGCAAGACTTCATCTAGATAGAAGACGAAGGGTATAAAATAGTGACCAAGGAACGACGAAGAATAATACATTCCCTAACATTCCTAAGAAAAATCAATATTCACAAGGAATAATTTTTTTTTCTCATTCCTTACCATTCCTTTTTATAGAGAAATAAAGAAATTTTCCCAAAAAAATAGATATAAAGAACAAAGTTATTCCTTGTTAAATATAGGATGAAACAAGCATTCTTTTTCATTCCTGCAATTTTATTCATCTACGTTCATTTCCTATTCGCTCCTCTTGTTTCCAGAATGGTCACCAGTCGGACCCAAAGATTATTATGCACAAATACCAAAACAGAATCGTGAGTTTCCAAAATCAAACGCAAGTTTCCATCAAGTTTCCAAGATGAGATTTTTAAGAAACAAGTTTCCAATGTATTTCCACGAGTTTCCGAAAAATTTCGATTTCGAAACGTTTCTGAAACGTGAAACGGACTTTCGACCAAGTTTCCATGCAACATAGATCAATACAATATCGTCTATTAAATTTTGCGTATCAAGTGAAAAGAACGAACAATGAATGCTATTGAACGATTCCGACGGAAGAGACGGTGGATCTGGTGACAGAGATTCACGAACGAAAGATCTTCTTGCCGATGCTGATGCGCGACCAAAACGTCGACTAACCTTTCTTCCGATCACCATTATCGATCGATTTTGTTGTGAAATTTTGAGTGTCAAGTGAAACAATTACAAAAATCTCACAGAGAAGAATCAATCGCGAGAATCACCGATAGATTTAGGTCAAAAATGAAAGAAATGAACGGATCAAACGAGAGTTTGATTCTCTTCGCTCTGATACCATATTAGTTGAGCTCAATATCAACGAAGAAGAAGAAGCTCGAAATGGAAAAATGATTTCTGTTATTAGATCTTTCTGTTACAAGTTACATTATATAGTAATTGACTTCCTGTTTACATCAACCAAAACTCTAATACCTGTTTACATTAATCCAAACTCAATCATATATACAAGGTCAAAGAAAAATGATATGCTTAACTAGCTAGAGATATAACAATCGATTCTAAATTTGAAAGAGTTAGTGAACTTGTATTAATGAGCCAATGACTAAGGATATATCTGAGTTTCCCTAGAGTTGTTAAGTTTTCTTATACTCCCTTTGTTTCAGAATTCATGATGTTTAAGAAAACTTTTGATGTTTTCCTATTTCAAAGTAATTTATATTTTATCAAAAACTATGTAATCAATGATGGGGTTGATTGGTTGTGATGTAGCAAGTGACTTTAGCTTTAATTTTTATCTACAACTATGAAAGTTACCAATCATGCTTTATCTAGTTTTTAAAGCTTAAGTCAAAAAAAATTTAAAAATGGTTGTAGGATCCTTGTTTTCTAAAGTCTTATTTTGTAAGCGGTAAGAACATAAATATTGCTGTAGAAATATCTTTCCATTTTTATTATTTTTATCATTTAATTTCTTACAGCTACATTTACATCAAAAAATCCAAAGACAAAATTCTATAGTAAAACTTTTACGCTACGTCCAAACCAACCACCCGTGATATTTTGTAATATATTTTATAATTGCTTCAATAACTTTTCCTCCCGGATAGATAATTTATATTTGTGAATATACTAGAGGTAGGGAAGATATTTGGACTGGAGGGTGTAGCTGATAAAGCTCATGCTTGTAATGATGGTGGACACTCGAAGATAGCAAGATTAACAGACTCATCTGACTCTCCACACCTAGGGCAAATATTATCACATCGCATATGACAAAGCGTCAGGTTCCTTGTCACCACCACATGTCATGTTATCAACTGCCATATAAAATGAGACATTTTCTATGGTGCATGGACTTTTCAAGAAAAGGCATGGAGCTTGGTAATAATGGGTTTCGAGTAGACAACATTCTCTCTCTAGGATGTTTCGAGCCACCCAATATCCTGACTTAACAATATACTGATCACTTTTTGTACAATTCTAGCAGTAGCTATCTCTGTGATATGTTAGGCCTATGGCCAATCTCGTAATTAGAGTGATATCATCTAAGTGAACAATATTATCCAACATCTCCACATCCCATTCCTTTGAATCAACATTGATGAAGTCACTGACTAGGATGTGCCATTGGAACTCTATGTCTGGCTGGCCTAGCAGGTGTAGTAGGGATCCAAGGATCTTCTGATGTTTTGACCTCGTAGCCTGAAGGGATCTTATGTCTAATTTCCAACATTAATAAATGCCTTGCAGCTGAGAGGCAATCCATACATATGAAGAGTTATCTGTTGAACTTAATCGCAATGGCGAGCTAAGCCGATAATATTTTCCACGTAAAACCCTTGATAATAGAGAGTCTGGATATTGCGTTAATCACCATAACTGTTTTGCTACATGACCATGTTAAACTCGTGAATCATACGGAATCCGAGGTCACCATCGTCTCTTGGTAAGCATAGTTTCTGCCATTTAACCCGGTGGAGTCCTCTTTTTGGCGGGTTTAAGCTCCACCAGAAGTGTGCAATGGCACTAGCTAATTTTTTCACATATATCCAAGGGTAGTAAGAAACTTGACATAACAAAGGTTGGAAATGCTAGAGAAAGTGACTTGATGAGATCTATTTTCCGACCTTTGACAGCCATCTGGATGACCATCCATTTACTCTATGTTGAAGCTTATCCTTCAAGAATGCATAATTTTTAATTAATACTACTTTTTAGTTAAAAATATTTTTTTTAAACAGTTGTGCACTATCCTATAACTTTGTGTATTTTAGAACAGAAGAAGTAATTAGGGAAAAAAACCGCACCAAACCAAATCGACCCAGCCGAGCTCAAACCGACCAAACTAAACCAAAGTGTACATTTAAACAATTTGGTTAAAGATTTTATAAACCCGAATGGTTCAGTTTGATTTGGTTTAAAATCGAACCAAACCAAACCTAAAAACCAGTGTTTTTTAATTAGATTAACTAAATATATTAATAATATTAAACTTTAAGGTATATTTAGCATTTAACCTAAACAGCTAAACAAAATTTTATACATTAGACTTCTAAACAAATATATAGTAGATACAAAACTAAAAATAAAGTAAAAAATATATGAATCTCATACATTAACATTAAAACCAAAAAATTACCTATGATATTTATATTAGGTTTGAAAATAATAATATAAAATATTGGATTACATCTTCTTCATTTTTTGTCTTTACGTTAAAATATGAGAAAATAATCATTTAGTTTCAAATAATAATTTGTTATATGTTTATAAATAATTTTTTTGTAACCAAACTAGAACAAAACTAAAAAGATCAATTCCCTTGAACTGAATAAACACAAACAAAACCAAAAGTAAATCGAACCGAACACAAACCAAAATCGAATTAAAGCCAAACTAAACACAAACCAAACTAATTTCGGTTGACTTTGGTTAAAATTTGTTTAGACCCAAATAAATCAGGCCGAACCGAACCCAAACTAAACCAAATTTTAACTGGAACTAGAACTTGACCCGCGCCCCCGCGCGGATGTTTGATTTAATTTGTGTTCAACGTAAACTCATAAACCGCTGGTTTTATAAAAAAAACCATGTGTATTTTTTATGTTTTGTAATCCAACGCGCGGATGTTTGATTTAACTTGTGTTCAACGTAAACTCACAAACCGCTGGTTTTATAAAAAAAATCCATGTGTATTTTTTATGTTTTGTAATTTACATATAGAGTAGAATAAATTATTTTATAATATACTAGGGTCGGCCCGCCCTACGGACGGGATATACTTTACTTGTGCTCTATGTTATTATTTTTTATATAATTTTGTAATTTGTGTTTTAGGTTCACATTTGCAAAAGGTGCGTATGAGATATACTATTTTATTAATTTAAGTTATTAGTTAGTTAATTTGTAAATAATTTTTGTTTGATTTTTTGCTTCTATAATATTACTATGATTGAGCTATTATATCATTTTCAGTTGAATTTTTTTTTATTAAATTATTTAAAAAAAATCATATGTAGTTAATGTCAGTGATTTATTGTATATTAACATCTAAATAATTTATTTGTTATATCTTAATTTTAGTGTTTGGCCCTTTTAAAGTAGGAAGCTTGAGTCCGTGAACTGATCCTTATATTTTGTCTTTTAAATGTT
>NC_027753.1:18341654-18379591 GCF_000695525.1 Brassica oleracea var. oleracea | reverse complement strand
TGGAATTTTTTTAGTACTGTAAGTATTAACTCGGAGGTTAAATTAACATGAAATTTTTAACTTTATTTGGAAAACCACTTGAGTTCAAAATTAACATGCAATTTAGGTCTCAGCCCTAAGTTTCATATTCTTCCAGTGATTTATAAAAAATATTGAACAGCCCTACTTGGAAGCTCACATAAAGATTGTCGGAGACCGTTTGTTCTCTTATTCTTAAAGGGCAACAACCTGTTTAGGACCATATAAACTCATAAGTTTGGCTCTAATAGTTTTTTTTTTGTTTGGAACACAAAAATAGTTTACTTACTAAAGTTGTGTTTAAAAAAAAAAATGTTTGTTTTTATTGGAAGAGGTAAGAAAAAAGTAAGAGACGGAAACTATCTCACTTGCACGTGAAAGTCTGGTGCTATTTGAATTGAAACCCAAGTGGCATGTTTTTGTTATTTTCTCTTATTTTTAGGGTTTTAAGGATTTACTAAAAGTTAAATGAATACTGATGTTTTTTAAGAAAAATTAATGGATCAAAATTAAGGTTTTTTGTCACGAAGACTTTCAAAACATTTACAGACAGTATACAGTGTATAGATTAAATGAAAATGCATTATTTAATTTGCTTTTCGTAATAAATACAGAACTTAATAGGAAACTATTGTCCGCTTCGGTAAAAAAAACTATTGTTCAAAAAAAATAATGTTTATTAATAAAAGAAATTGCAAATTACAAAACTGGCATTTACTACTTTGTATTTGTATTTCTTTGAATCGGACTTTGATTTAACATTACTAAATAACTCTATTCAATAAAGTTAACAAAAATATATGATTGGACAGTCATAAAGAAGCTATTTACTCTATTTTTTTTAATATATATTTTCGTCACCATCATCTTAAAAGAAAGGTCTTGAGAAAAATCAAATGCGTCTTTATCTCTTCAGTTTTATTTATTTATTTGAGAACTGATATTCAATTAAAACAAAGAGGTGTATAATATTACATCCCCAATGGGGCATATTCGATGGAGACTTCAAATAAAAATCCTAGTATTATAATAGCCCAGATTTTTATATCAACGAAACCAGTTGCCCATATTAGTATCCCATTGGATAGAATCACGAAGATGCCCATCAAAACCCAATCAAGTAGAGGCCCATCAAAACCCAATCAAGTAGAGGAAAAGTCAATTCTGGAAAATACATGCAGACTTTGGTTTTGTCGAAGATTGATGAAGATCCGAGAGATGGAGTGCACGAAAGAAATCATCTGCTAAATTGGCAAACCAGGAAGCATCAGGAGGTAAAGTACCAAACTTGCATCAACTAAGAGGAGAGATTAGGATTAGAATCCCGAAGACCTGATATTTTATTCCAGATAGTAGAGTCTATCAATTGCAAGACATGAGAAAATTAAGAACAAAGTCTCGAAATATTCCTCGATTAGATCGGAGACTGGTTATCTGGTGGGAATAAATCACTGGAAAACAGACTCTAGCTGATTATCAAGCAAATCTACAGCAACATTTGTTTCATAATCAAGCAGCTATCAACACAGAATAATCTGTTGCCGACAATCGAAAAAAGACTGTAGAAATCTACGGAATGATTTAGAAGGAAAAAGTGATGATCTTCACTGAATTGAACTCACTTATTTATAGGTGTAAATCCACAACAATTTGAGATAGGAGATGTATGGAATGAGACGTCTTGGATGAGTGCGTCGGTGATATTAATGAAAACATTAATTGTATTTAATAAATCTAACAGAGAACAGTAACGCCGCAGTTTTTTCTCAGCGAGAGGAAGAAGAAACATGTCATAACCTAAGTCAAATAATGTTTTTCGTACAGACCAACTTTAAAAATAATAGTCTTGCTGTATGGTCCATCCTAAGTCAAACTTCTTGGTTTTTTAGCAAGCCCAAATTAAACTTATCCCATTAATTGAAACACATCACTTTGGAGTTGACGGACACGTGTCGAGACTAGAACACTCGACTTAATGACGTGGCGCTGAGGTGTCTTCACAGAAGAGATACCAACATTTTTTTATATATATAGATAGATTTGTTTGATAATAATTTTTATTTGTACATAATATTATATTAAAATTTTATAACTTGATGCAGTTTGATGTAATTGTACTATTCATAATATTTATTTTTGTTAATTTATTATTAATTTTATGATATTTTATTTTCTTGAAAATTGAACTCTCGGAAATTTTATATTTGACTAAACTAAATAAGATAATACTATATTAAAAAATTGTTTTATATAATATATACAATATATTTCAGTTTGTGTTTTTATTTTCACCACAAAGAAACAACAACCATTGTAATTAGTTAATTTAAATTGATTTTAAATGCAGTGGTAGAATCTGTAAATAAAAATAAATACCAGAAAAATACTTAATTTATTGTAAATGCAATGACTAAATGTGTAAAAAAAATGAAGTATTTAATATGATATGCATGTTTTCAAATAATTCTCATTTATTATGTTATCCATGTTTCCAAACAGTACCAAAATGTACTTTAGTTTTAATAATATACTAGACCTTGACCGTGCGACCGCACATGTATTTAATTTTATGCTTTAATTTTTTGTTTGTACATAATGTTATATTTGTAAATGTAGTTGTATAAAATCGAGTAATTTTTTTTTTTTTTGTGTTTTAACGTAAAATGTATTACTAATATTGAGTATAGATCCAACATTTATATAATTAGATCCATGTCTAAGATATATGGCGAACAAATTTTTAAAATAAAAAGTATGATAAATAGACAATTATGAGTTAGTATGCTATTTTTAAATGGTACATTAGTTATAACATTTGTAAGAAAATAAAATGATTGTTAACTTCTATCTAATTTGGAACAAGTAAAAATTAAGATTTAAATCTGTAAGAAAATAAAATGAAAATTTAAATTTGATGTAACTAATAAAAAATTATAAATAAAAATTAAGTTTGTATTAAAGATAATTTTGGTTAGAGAGAATATAGGAAATAGTTTGATAGTTGATATTTATGGTCTAAATTTCGTATGAAAAGTGTCAATTATGGATATATTTTATACGTTAAATTTTCAGAAATTTTAAGTTGTTTAATCTGCAAGTCAAAGGGAAAGTCAAGGGGAAGGAATAATTGCTGTAACTAATTATGTGATTTAGTAACATGTAAGATATTATGTGATTTAGTAACTAATTATTGTTTTTGTGTGTTTTAGTTTCCAAATCTTATTGTTATAATAAATATTCCTTATTAGTTATGCAATTTTTATATGGAAATATAATAGGATCAAATATCGCAATTAAGTAGGTGTTATTTTTTGGATATATTTTATACATTAATTTTTGAAATTTAAACCTGACTGATCCGTAAGTTAACATTATGATTTTGGAAAAATCGATTTGTGTATACTGATTATCATTACATTTTATAGTTGTTAATATTATATATATAGGATATATTTCTATTGTTTGTATGAATTAATACAAAACTAAACATATAAATATTGTAGAATTGATGTTTGAGATTTTGTTTGTTTATAAAGGATAGAAAATCGATTTGTATAAGCTAAGAAGTGAGAAATGGAACCATTGATTCAGTAAGATGTGTATATAAATTGAGGTATTTAGGAATAATAGGTATTGGTTGTTGAATATGATAATGGAGGCGTGGAATTTTAATGTTGTAACGTTTTTTAAATTAAAAATACATTAATTTAACTAATCCATTATTTGGAAGATATCAAGATCCTGAAAGAGAGTTTCACCCGATCAGAGTTTATCTATGTACCACGAACGCAAAATTCAAAGGCGGATAGTCTAGCATGCAGTGCTAGAAAGCAATCGTCTTTCGTCGTTCACATGGATGCAGATCACCCGGTTTGGTTTACATAGGCAGTATGAGTATGTATTGTTGATGACAAAAAAAAAAGCTAATGCATTAATTAAACTGTAAAGGACAAAATATCTTTAAATATAAGTTTAGTTAATATCTTAGTGGCATGGAAGTGTAAATAATTTGCAAAACTAAGGGATGATTTAAATTTGTATTCCTCTTTTAATAGATTAGATATAAATGTCCACTCCAAAGAATAATAGTTACTAGAATGGACAATGAAGTGGATTTGTGTTACCAAAAAAAAGAAGGGAAAATTGTTTTTTTAGAGCAAAAAAATGATAATTATGTCCCTTTAGACTAATCATGTATACTTTATGTCTCATTAGGCTAAGTATTTTCAAAATGACAATAATGCTCTTAAAATTGTAATTTTTAAATATAATAAATAATGGGTTCGATCAAGCGGGATCGATCGATCCGAAATTACAAGGTCGAACGGATCGATCGATCCTAATCATTATGAAGAAAAAAAAACGCGGAGCATATACTGATCGACATGGTCCATTTCCCTCGATCGACAAAGGTCGATTTCATACAGATCGACCGATCTCGAATTATAGACCGATCGATCTCGTGCCCAGGTACGTATTCCAAATCGATTTCTTGGTTTTCTTCGGTTATATTCGGTTTGATTCACACTTGATTTGAACCGACCAAACACGATTTCAACTCTTTAAACTCGATTTCTTTGAGATGAAACCCATAATTTCTCATCTCCTTCACGAACAAAGGGCGAGAAAATCAAAGTCTCAAGTTCATAAACCCTAACTCACTCAATTTCACACTGATTTGGTAGAAATAATGTGAAATTTTGTTAACAATCAATGGAATATAGAAGACGGCGTGAGAAGAATGTTACCACGTTTTTTTTTCGTTTTGTTTTTTTTTTTAAATCGATTTTTTCAAAATATGAAAGTGAATATTCCCAAGTATTTTATTTCCATATTTTTAGGAACTGATTTTTTATCCGTAGAATACATCTAATCTGTAAAAATCGGTTTCTACAGGTTTTTAGAATTATAGTAATGTGTAGATTTTGATTTCTAAAGATTTTAGATCTGTAGGTTAAGCGCGGAATGTGTATTCAAAATATTTTAAGAATATTCTTATTTACGTAGATCACGTATTCTAAACATTGTAGATTCAATAAAAAAATAGATTTCATTTTCTACTTCGTAGCTCTACTTTGTAGAATGCTATTTCTACTTTATTTAGAACAAAATCTGAAAATTATGATTTAAAAAACTACCACTAAGTTCATATAGGTATTTTATCAATAGTTACTATTTTTCTTTTTTTTTTTTGTTTGTAAAACTATTTATTAAATTTATTTTCAAAAATATTAAAGGATATTATAGACAAAAATATTGCAAAATAGATATTAGTCTAAAATGAAATAGTTATCATTTTTTTGCTTTAAAAAAACAATTTTCCCAAAAAAAAAATGGGGCGGGTTTTGTTTTCTTGATGTTAAAATGGAGTAAACACCCAAAAAAATCAAAGAATTGAAAACCATTTCACTACGGCCCGGCGAGGTCCATTGGACACGAATGCTAATGGCATATGGAGTAATTAAAAGGTAGCTTGCGGGGTAGAACTGTGATGTAAAGCCCACAACATAATTGGTTTAATTGGTCTCACATCATATAACGGGACCCACTGTCTGTGCCATCGTCGGAAAGTTTCCGACGGAAACTAAACCTCCCCTAAAGGTGATTTCGTCGTACGGGTCAGCTCGGCTTGATTTTTCAAATCTGCGTGATTTGAGGAATCGAGTGGGGGGTGGATGAGTTTGGACCGGGCCCTCTTTTGATGTTCATTTGGTCTTGAATTTTAGCACGTAACCCAACCTTCTTCCACTAAAATTCTCAGTCTCTTAGTATATTTTTAGAATTTGCCATTATCCATCTATTTCTGAATTATATTTTCTGGTTTACTCAAATAAATATGAAGCACTAACATATAAGAATTTAGTATAGCAATTTCAGTAGTTAGTGGAGTTTTCGAATAAAATTATTATATAATGTGTTTGTTTCAAGCAAGCTCACACTTTGCTTCATATTTCATTACTTTCACAGACTTTCTCCTCTTTTTTATTGTTTCGCCTATTGTCAAGACATAAGAAGTGCCGAGAGGTGCTAGTGCACGTAACATAACAGACTAACAAAAAGAAGACTTTCTTAATAATGTTCAAATATCTATCTTTTATCAAAGACATGCATATTTATATTACACACATTGAAAGTTTATGATATGAAAATTATATCAACAGTTTATAATTAGATGATATCATTTACTGAGGTTTTTAGCCAGTCACGCCTATAATTTTAATTAGGTTTTATGATATTTTTCTTGTGAAATAACCTAAACGTAACTGGTTTAGGGTATCTTCAGAATATTGCATATAAATGCCGTCGATACTGGTGGGAATGAACGAAAAAAGGAAAGACACCTAGGGAGCTCTCTCATCAGTGTCTTAGCTGGCTCACTCCACTCCTATATGAAACATCGTTATCGTCCTTTGCAGTTTGCTCATATTTATTACTTTTCTTTCCTCAAAACAACAAATGAAAACTATCGTGGCACCACCAAATAAAGTTACTTTGAAATTAATGCATGTTTTTGTATTTATTCATCTAAGTGAAGATATAAATGAATGTTTCTTACTTCATCTTAATAAATGTTTTCAAGTTTACTTGGCCTTTTCTGGTAATATATTTGTTTCCCTATTATTGATATCCCATATATAATTGAAGATTTTTTAAAAAATTAAAACCTTAATTTTGTGTTAATTAAAAAAAACCTACGTGGAGCACCTAATATAAATCATAGTTTAATATAACGTTGTCACATATTTCCATAACTATGTATCATATCAAAAGTCGTTTTTTTTGTCATACCCGTATTAAGACCAACGAGTACCTTATATATCAGTTCTTTGTGTATTATGAGTAAGGTTCTTGCCTGTTAAACGTTTCTTTCAAAAGCTGAACCTACACCAAAGATAAATGAAGAACAAATCACATGATTATTAAACAAATCAAAGAAGACTGTTGCGAATGTGACTCTTTTTGGATATAAATATATATTAAGTACAATCCGTCTAAATCCATTAAAAACCGAGGAGTAAACAAAAAAGGAATCGTACAAACTGTTCATTATTATTAGGTTCATCACATACGAGTTGAGTAAACTGGAATTTCTACATTAGTTGAATTTTTGTTATTCTACGTTGAAGACAACAATATAATTGGAACTCTATAAAATATACTCGAGTGGACATTCAATCTCCTATACAGTATAACATATAGTAAGAACGAGTATGTATTTAACTAATCAAAAAATCCTTTTATATTGTATACAAAAAAAATATTTCAAAACCATATCAGTATAAAACATAATTAATATACGGTTTGTCTGTTATTAATGTTTGTTAAGTCATTTTAATTCAAAATGAACCAAACCATAATCAATCAAATACTTTTGGTGGTTTCGGTTAGAATGCATAAATTTTTTTTATGTCAGTGATTTACGCACAATATAGAATAATAGAATTTAGGTAAGTATAATTTATATTTTTCGCTATTAAAAGAAACAAATAAATACAGAATATTTATGTATATATCTAACTAGAAAGTCACCAAACGATCGTATATATCAAATATTTATGCTTGGTACACAATTCTTCATTAGGTAAATATGGAAATTTATATTGAAGACTAAATATGACTTCAGAACTAAGAAATGAATTGCCTAAATTTTTTTGGTAGTTAAGGAAAACGCTAATAATGTGCTTTTGTAATAGTTAATGATAATGAATGTATCACGTAAACATAACTATCAGTCTTATATAAACTAGACCTGAGTATTCGAGTCCCAATCGGATTTCGAATTTGTCCAATTGAGTTTCGATTTTTCGGGTTTATCAAAATTATCCCAATTCGGGTTAAATAGAAGTTTGGTTTGAGACCGGTTTGGGTTCTATCGAGTTCGAGCCGGAGTGTAACCGCTATATATTGACATAATTGTATTTTGAGCAACTGTAACTTATTTACTAAATGAAAGCAATATATTTATTTACCAGACACGAGTTCAAACAAAGCAGAATCTTAAATCCTAATAAGGTATAATATTAGTGTGTATAAGTTTCAATTGAATGGTTAACTTTTTCCAAATTATATTTTATTTTTAGATTAGTTATTAACCTCAACACTAACAATACCGAAGCCCCGTACCAAGATCTCAAAATTATATTTTATTTTTAGATTAGTTATTGGTACGGGGCTTCGGTATTGTTAGTGTTGAGGTTAATAACTAAAAAAATTATAATCTGTAATTTGTGCTAATTAAAAAGTGTGACATTATAATTGGAATGAAATTTTGCTTACGTGGTGACTTTATAATCAATTGAAAATTTTATTGGTCCAAAATTAAATTGCTAGAGAATATGATATTATATAGTATGCCCATTATGGACCATTCATTTATCAAATTGAAATTTATTATATATTCTTTCTTTAAATAAAACCTACAGAATTACCTAATATGATTAAAATATATATGGAAATTAATGATTTTAAATAATAAAGATTTGATAAGAATCTGCATACTTTTTATCATTTTTGTTTATTTCTTTATTATTAAAATAAATTACACAATTACATTAATCAAATAAAAAAACTAGATATTTTTGTATATGTTGTATTTTGAATTTTTTAAAACGAGTATAAATTACTAAAACTGTTAAAAGTCTCGCATAACCTTTTGTGATCAAGGTTTGATTTTTTTTTCTATATTAAGATATAATGATTATAAGACCATGTGAATAAATGATTTTTTTAATAGGTTTTTATGTTAATATATATATATATATATTTCATATCATTTAAATTAAATTATACATCATATGAAAATACATATCATATGAAAATACATACTTTTTTTATCATCAACTTATACAGACTCATACCGGCTAGGTAAACCAAACCGGGATATCTTGATCCATGTGAATGACGAAAGACATACTTATATTTTCATATTTTCATTAAACATATATTGAAAAGTTAATATTTTAATTTTGAAATCTTCATGGTTTTCTTAAATGATTATAAATTATTAAAACTACTAAACATCCCACATTGGAAAAAATCGTTGGTGTAAAATTTTGTAACACAAATATGCAAATAATCATAAAATTATATAAGTAGAAACCTCATTTAATAAATATCCATATTAAAAGTATACTATATATCTATATTAATATCATTTAAATTTAATTATATATCATATACCATAGATAAGATTGATTGTTTTGATTTATTTACCCTAAAATAATTGTGAATTAACAAAAATGATCGTTTGATCTATATGCACACGCTAATTTATTACATAATAGTAATTGATTTCTTAGTTATTTAGTATATATACTTATTATTTTATTATTTCAAAATATGCAGAAAACATAAAATAAGTAATAAATATAAAATATTTATTCTGCAAAAGGTGCAGATCTTAACCTATGTTTGTATCTCTTTAATAATTTTAAATCTTAAACATTTTCTAAATCTCATACCAAAACAAACAAACAAAATGAGAGTAAACTCCAAAATCAATATTTATATCGAGCAATAACCAAAATGAAAAAGAGACACAAAAAGAAAAAAATATTGAAGATACATAGGATTGGCACGTGAACGTAAACTTCTCACGACCATAATTAACTTTTAAATTTCTAAATCATGGTATAAAATTGAGCTGACATAGTTTCATTGTAACCAAATAGTAGACGTGGAATTCGTCGGCCTAAACGTTAAGAACGTTCTTATGCGATAAATGATTTTTTGACCTAAAACATTTTTTAAAACTGGATCAACTCATCTGTAAATAAATTATGTAATTAACAAAAAGTTAAAAAAAAATAAGGGCCAAACTATTAATTTGATCAACAATATAAATTTATTTTTCCATACAATATTTCTTAAATAATTTTCATATAAATTTAACATGCGCAAGGCGCAGGTCTTATCCTAGTTAAGAGGGTGTTATTGGTTTCTGCATTTTAATGGATTTGTAAATCCAAACTAAATGTAGTGTTATTGGTTCTATTATTTTAAAATTCACATTCAAATCCATAGTTATTGGTTTTATGATTTTAATATAAATTTTAGAATCATGTGTTATTCAATAATAAAGATTTGTGTATGGATTTAATTTGAAACTGGATTTGATTGGATTTGTAACTATTTTAAAGAGTAAAATACAAATGATCAAATTTTGGGTTTAACCTTGTTATTTGGGTTGGATTTGTTTTATATTGTTTTTTTTCATTCTTTATAGTTTTGTGTCCCAACAAACATCGGTTGATGCATTACTTCAAATTTTATACATTGTTTTTTGTTCATGTTAAAAACATGCACTAAGCACATGTCCATACAAACATATTGTATAATGTATACGATAATGAAAAAGAGATAGCAACGAGAGATGTATTCCATATGAACGTATCCCCACCAATTGTGTGCGACCAGCTTTTGATGCTTAGCAAAATGAAAAAGAGGCAAGAAAGATGATGAATGGTGGAGAAGATGAAGTCGTCGATAAGTTCCGAGAATACTCCTATGAGATTTCTGAAAAGATGACAAGTAAATTTGTTTTGTCAGAGATTTTTACTTTTGATCCGATCAAATTTCCGATAACATGGTGAATAGTTTGATCCGAATTTTCTGAGGAGATGCCGTGAAAAGTTTGTGACAATCCATGTTCTTGGAAGTTGCAGTCGGAGAACATAATGTTCTCTTGTAGTGCTTTATTTAGGTCTAGTTACAAATCCATTGATTTATAACAATTCATTTATTTGATTTCAAAATACTCGTATCAATAATTCTCAAATCTATTTATTTGATTTGAAAATCACTGGATTTATGGAAGATTTCTAAATATAAGAATAATTTATAAATCCACTAAACTACCAGAACCAATAACCCCCACTTAGATATACTAGCGAATCATGTTTCATTTTCTTCTAGTAATCATAAATTGTGTAATTGGTAACCATCATAGAAAAATCAGGAATTATAATGCAAATTTGTAGAGAATTATAATGCTGAGAAATATTTGTTACATTTAGTAGTCATGTACGATGACCCAATATCTGCCAGGTACATCTATCTCCATCCTGAATCTCAAAATCTTATTCAGGAAGATAATTCTCATATCACATCGATATTTTATTTTCATTTTCTGGACCAACCAGAAAATCTGAATCATCAAGATGAGTATTCAAGCTATGAAAAGATGGTCCGGGCTCATAAGAGATGAAGTTTATTTCACTTCCTTTCTCTTTTTTTTTTTGAATCTCGATATAGATCGGATAAATATTTGGCGTACGTAAACTACGTACCCAATTTTCTTTCTGGCCGTATCTATAGCAAACCTTTTATTTGATTTTAAAATACTCGTATCAATAATTCTCAAATCTATTTATTTGATTTGAAAATCACTGGATTTATGGAAGATTTCTAAATATAAGAAGAATTTATAAATCCACTAAACTACCAGAACCAATAACCCCCACTTAGATATACTAGCGAATCATGTTTCATTTTCTTCTAGTAATCATAAATTGTGTAATTGGTAACCATCATAGAAAAATCAGGAATTATAATGCAAATTTGTAGAGAATTATAATGCAATTTTGTTCCTTCTTAATTTTGATAAAGAATCATCATTTCTCATCGTTTTTAAAATTTTATTCATATTCATTATTTTCCTATATATTCCTGATGTTTTTATGATGGTTACCGGAAATCTCTCCTAATCCAGAAATAACCATTGATAATACATTTTCAAGGCATAAATATTTTTTTACTATACAAACAGAAATTGGAAACATGAGACAGTCCAACTAGAAAGAACCCACAAAGTTATATTTAGTTTAATCATGTAACTATATAAAATGTTAATTAAAGAAACTTTCAAATGAAGTAGTGTTCCAAAAAAAAAAACAAAAAAAAAAACTTTCAAATGCACAGACGTTACATACTATAACAGATGATAAAGTAATGACGGTTACAAATTAGAATGGACTAAATAGTTTATTAGCGAAAAAAAGATATACATGTAATTTAGTGGTTTCTGTCATTACTCAAATTCAAACCTACATATTGCATGAAAAATAAACATATTCGGACCAGTTGATGAGTTGAAATGCTAAAATAGTGTTGTGGTAAACTTACTAACCTAATTATATATTAAGCGGTTTAATGTAAATAGGAAATCATAGTTTTTTTTTTACAACAAATAGAAAATCATAGTTAGTCACCTCACATCTGATCAAAACATATTGCAGTTCTCTCCAGATGCAGTATACTTATGTCATAAACTGCACATTAGCTCACTGTGGAGTTAGCTGTTAGTCAAATCCAAAGTCATAATGCACAGAATCTAATACATTTGTAACACAATCTCTGAAACAAATGACACATCGAATGAATCTTTAATTACAATATCTTAATATAGGCTTCTCTTTTATCTTTAAGCTACTAGTACTACTTATGAAATATTTAAATGAGATTAAAAAAGAAAGTAATATTTCCAAGGCAGTGAGACATAAACACTGCAGGTTACTATCTCTTCATTTGCATCTTGCAGTGCTTGGTTTTCTGACTTACATAATTTTATAATCAGATAAAGATACCGTTTTAAAATCAAGAATACTATCAAATATTATATAAAAACCAAAATTTGATTCCAAAAAAACAACTTTTTACTTTTAAATTTTGTTTTTCCATCAACTGTCTTGTCTCATACCCTAATAAAAAAAAATTTCTTCTTTCTCTAGCAACTGCCTACAAAGAACAAAGAGGAGAAAAAACTTTTTGGGTCACAAGCCAAGCACATAAGACATTTGTTGTGGTTGTCTTTGCTTATTAAGCCAGACTCTCAAGTCACAAAGAAGTGGAAGAAACTATCCCAAAAGCAACCAACACATTTCTCTCTCTCTTTCTCTGTCTCTCTTCCATGGACTTGCAACTGAAGCTATGGAGAAGTCAGCAGCAGAATGAGTCAGAAGAACAAAGCTCTGCAGCTAAGATATCAAACTTTTTCTTAGATCAGATTCGATCCCAAACTGCAAGTTCTGCTGCTGCTCTACCTCTCTTTGTCCCTGAACCCACCTCATCTCCCTCAGTCTCATGTTTCTCTCCTAACACGTCCTCTTCCAGGTTTCTCAGTAAGTGGTTCCTTCTTTTCAAAAGGGCAAAAGACTATTTCACTCAAATGTTGAAGTTATTAATGCTCATTCGTTTATCTGGGTTTTGTCTATCTTTTTAGAGATGGGAAACTTATTTAGCTTGGCACAATGGCAAGAACTTGAGCTACAAGCACTGATCTACAGATACATGTTGGCTGGTGCTTCTGTTCCTCAAGAGCTTCTCTTACCCATCCAGAAAAGTCTATTTCAATCTCCTTTGAATTTCCTTCACCATCCTCAGCAACAGAACTTCCCTCATCACCAACCTTGTGAGTCTCTCTCTCCCTCTTGTTTATGCTTCCTTGGAAAATATCTAAAAACTCTAACTTATAGACTCACTAAAGAATAAAGTCAATACATCTATCCGCAAAAGGCTACTTTGCAATACAGCGAGAACTTAACCTCCTTTGTAGAACATCTATGAGAAACAGAGAACAAAACAAGTTGGGTTTATTAAACATTCTTAATCATTGTCTTGAGTTAGATTTTTTTTTTTTGGTTGATAGTAAGTTAGAAGCAAACATGGTACTAATGAATATATACACACTGATATTAAAAAAACAGGGCATTGGGGAAGAGGAGCAATGGATCCTGAGCCAGGGAGGTGCAAGAGAACAGACGGGAAGAAATGGAGATGTTCTAGAGATGTAGTAGGCGGTCACAAGTATTGCGACCGCCACATCCACCGTGGTCGAAACCGTTCAAGAAAGCCTGTGGAAACTGCCAAACCCGCCACCGCAACCGCCGCATCTTCCTTTGTCTTAGGCGAGGATCTTGGTCATGGACCAAACAATCTCTTCTTCTCATCTGACTCTTCACATTCTTCAACTAAACATCTCCACCTTACTAGTCATCAAAGGTACACAAAAAAAACTCAGTTTAATTGAAGTCATTATACGCTTTGGTGGAGAATATTGAGATTTAAGACAAGTGTTTTGTTTTTCATAATAACGGAAGACTAATTAAAAAGGAAAGCCCTACATGACAGTAGATAAATCTGTTGAAATTATTAAAACTCCCTGTTGTTTGGGATTTGAGAATAGTTATTGCACTGTGAAGTGATGCTGTGAGGAAGGGGTAATGTTGGCAATTGGGTGACAGAGATACTTATCATTATTTTGTGAAAAAATAATAAAAAACTTTCTTATTTTCCTTCTTTGTTGAGAGAGACAATGATAACACTTGGATTTGATAGAATCTATTTTTTTTACTAGTTGGGTGAGGCTTTTCAATCAGAGGAGTAGAAAGAGAGAGAGAGAGAGAGATGTATACTAGATAATGACATTGGTAGGACCTCACTGAAAGCTGACCAAACCTGCATAGAAGAAAAACAAAAGCTTTAAGATTCTGCAATCACTTCCCCTAAGACCACATTTCATAAAGAAGAAAAAACAACTTAAGTTATTGATTTATTTATCTAGCTCAATCCCGTTTGATAGTGGAAAATCATGTGCCATTAGTAGGACATGTTTATTGACTTAATCATACTTTATACTCTACTTAAATGGAGCAAAAAGTTTTGAATCTTTTTTTTTTGACAATGTTCATGTCTTGTTCTAATTATAAAAGATGTGAGTTTTGTCTCTCACAGTTGTTCTTCAGGGATGAAACAAGAAAGTAACAAAAAGAGGCCATATGAAGCTCACAGTGGACTCATCAATGGAAGATCAGATGATGGTAACACCCTGAGGCCTTTCTTTGACGACTGGCCACGATCATCTGATTCTACCTCAAGTCCAATGAGCTCATCCAATTGTCATCTGTCCATCTCCATGCCCGGTAACACTTCATCAGACGTCTCTCTAAAACTTTCCACAGGCGATGAAGTAGAAGAAGCCAACAACAATGAGAGGGAGCAGCAACAAAACATGAATTGGTGGAGCAGTGGAGGGAATCACCACAACATGGGTGGACCATTGGCTGAAGCCTTGAGGTCAGCCTCTTCAACGTCAAGTGTTCTTCATCAAATGGGAATCTCAGCTCAAGTCTTTCATTGAAGAAAATGTTACACAACCCAAATCAAGTCCTCTTCTAAGCTTTCCTTTGAGACTGCAACTTTCTGCAGATGTCTTTCTCTGTGTTTCAGTGATGTTGTGAGTCCCTCTGCAGAAATATATGTAACAAAGTTTGAGACATGTATAAGCAATGGAACTTTATTTTTATAATCAAAACTAATATGATACTCTTCAAGTCCACTCTATGAGATATCCTTAATGCATTCAAAGCTGCTTATCAGTCTTTTAAGTTTTGAGTTACAATGTGAATGATTCAGGAACAGTCATTGAAGCTTATTATGTTACTCTCCACTAACAGAATTAGGCATCGGCATATAAACAGTTAAACGAAAACCGAACCGAGAACTAACTGAAAAACTAAAATATATGCATGGTTTTTATGTTTTTGAAATCGAAAATCGAACCAAAAACCGAATTCATACCTAAATGTGTAGAATACAGTTTTGCCTAAAACATTAATTCTTATCAGTTTTAAATTTACCAAATATTTCTAAAAATCATTTTCTATATTTAATAAGAAGTCACTTAAATGACTTTTGCTTAGGTGTCAATCATGGAGAGAGTTTAAGAAAAATTGTTATAATTTGATTGGTTGAACTTTTTAATTATTTTAATTAGATCTAAAATAAAAGATAAGCATAAAACTAATTAATACCACTTACCAAATAGCCAAAATGATATTACAAATAATAATTTATAGTAACTAATTGTCAAAATTATAGAAAATGTAGTAATGTTTGATTGTTTATTTGTATATTTATTTACTACATAAAATAATTACTAGAATCGATATAAAGATTTCACATTCTTATATAAAACATTATATTCGTATATAAAGAATGATAATAATTATTAATGTCTTATAATGTCCATATATGTCTTATAGGTCATTTATAAAACAATTAAAACATTTATAAAATTATTTATCATGGCTTACAAAATTATTTTATCTGAATTTTAAATTATTTATATGTGTTTATAAAAAATTTATAAAAATATAAAAAAATTCTCCTATATATTAAACGAGAAGTCACTTACGTGATTTTTGTCGATCATTTGTGAAAGATTAAGAAAATTGTTATTATGATTTGTTTGGTCGATAAATTATATTACAAATAATTATTTATGAAACTAATTGTTGAAATTATATAAAGAATAATAATGTTTGATCAATTCTTTTTTATTTATTTATAAACTAAATAATAATATGAACGAAACTTTTTCTATTTTTTTAATTATTTTAATTAGATATAAAAGGTAAGTGTAGAACTAATTAATATCACTTACCAAATAGCCTAAATGATATTACAAATAATAATTTATGGTAACTAATTGTCAAAATTGTAGAAACTGTAGTAATGCTTGATTGTTTATTTGTATATTTATATACTACATAAAATAATTACTAGAATCGATATAAAGATTTCACATTCTTATATAAAACATTATATTCGTATATAAAGAATGATAATAATTATTAATGTCTTATAATGTCCATATATGTCTTATAGGTCATTTATAAAACAATTAAAACATTTATAAAATTATTTATCATGGCTTACAAAATTATTTTATCTGAATTTTAAATTATTTATATGTGTTTATAAAAAATTTATAAAAATATAAAAAAATTCTCCTATATATTAAACGAGAAGTCACTTACGTGATTTTTGTCGATCATTTGTGAAAGATTAAGAAAATTGTTATTATGATTTGTTTGGTCGATAAATTATATTACAAATAATTATTTATGAAACTAATTGTTGAAATTATATAAAGAATAATAATGTTTGATCAATTCTTTTTTATTTATTTATAAACTAAATAATAATATGAACGAAACTTTTTCTATTTTTTTAATTATTTTAATTAGATATAAAATAAAAAGTAAGTCTAAAAATAATTATTATCACTTGCCACATAATCTAAATGATATTACAAATAATAATTAATGGTAGCTAATTTTCAAAGTTATAGAAAGTGTAATAATGTTTGATCAACTCTTTTTATATTTATATACTACATAAAATAATGAATAGAAAATAATTTATAGAAATCAATATAATGATTTCATATTCATATAAAAATATATTCGTATCTATAATAATAATTAATCTCTTATAATAACCATATATGCTTCATAAATAATTAGATTTTGAAGATTGGATGGATTATATTTAATGAAAATGTGAGAAATTTGATTTTAAAAATGTTTACATTTAAGTCAGATAATATAGTGAATAAGTGGTAATGTTATGATTGAAAAGAATTCTAAGATGGATTTTTGTTTTATTGATTGTAAGTTTTGTATTATAATTTAAAAATAGAAATAAATATTTAGCAAAAAATATAAAAAAAAATTAGGAAAACATTAGCAAAATTTAATAAAAAGAACAAAATGATATTGAAAAAAATAAAAAAGACCGAAGAAGATGCATATTATGTCTTGGTGAAGTTAATTCGATAATTACATATATAATTCCACAAGCATTTGTTATTAATAAATATTCATCAGTTACTTTTACATCAAATTTATTGAAACTTTACGACTGTTTTTTTAACTATTTGAAGTTAAAAGTTATATTTAATGTTTCTAATTATTATTCAAAACTTATAACATTGTATACATAATATATATTTTTATACGACCTGAACGTGAAACTTCCCCTCGTCTATATCAAATCTCTCTATCTGACTTGCAACACTTTCATCAACCTTCAAACACCAACCAAACTGGAGGGTTATGCCGGGCATTTTCAATGGGAGAAGCAGCCTGAAAAAGATGCTCAACAATTCCAAATTTAAATACAGCTCGAACAACAACACACCATAAAGAAATCTGTATCGAGCAATTCAGAAACCAGATGTTATCAATCCCATGCTACTCTAGGATATGTTGTTGAAACCAAATATTTATCCCTACTAAGAACCAAATATGCATTTCGAAAATCTCTGTTATTAGATCGTAAGTCACGATTCGTAACTCCGCATCTATCATCAACAATCGACTCCAAGTGAAGCAATAAATCCATAACGGAATCAATCGCGAAGATGATAGATCGATCGAAGCAATACACAGATAGTCTGAAATCGAGATCCGAGTAGATCTACGGCGGCTCAATCCGGCGGAATAACCAACCGAAGAGCAAGATGAATCAAGCTCGATCCGGCGGATTAACCGAAGAGCGAGATGTAAATGAGCTCCATCAGATTCAACAGAAGAAAGGATCGATGAACTGAGATTTGATCTCAGTTGCTCTGGTACCATTTTAGAATATATGATTTATCCAGAACAAACCGTTTGATATGAACCAAAACACTAAGGAGGGATTATTGGGAAATGAATTTGTGTAGAGTTTGTGAATTTTGAGAGTTGATAGATTTAAAAAAGTTATGTGGATTGTGAAAATTTATATATATTGACTTATGAAATTTGATCATAACTTTTTAAGATTGAGATAGATTTTCATGAATTTGTATTACCTCTTTTCTATCATTTTTTGTAAAATAAATATAGAATATATTTATTTTCTAAATCATATAGCATGATTATTTATTTTTTGCTTTCAAATTAAAAAAAAAAACAATACTGATACATACAAAATTGAACAATTTTCTTAAATAGCCATTTTAAAAGATTTTATCACAAAAAGAATATTAAAAAAAAAAAAATGACCGAAAGAAGTTTCATTAAAAATATAAAAGACTATTTTACCCCTTACGGTATATATGTATAAGTAATAAAAAGTAAAAAAATAAAAAGTTGTTTTTATATTTTTTTTTTAAATTCAAACATTTTTATAATTTTTATAAGATTTCTATTTTATAAAAAAAATATTTTTTTTCAAATTTTCTTTTTGAAATTCGAAAATGTTTTTTGAAAATATTTTAAAAAATTTACATTTTAAAATTATTAAGATTTGTAAATGTAATTATTATTATTTATATTAAAAAATATGTAATATTTTTAAAAATAATTTATGTAGAGTTTGTGAATTTTGAGAGTTGATAGATTTAAAAAAGTTATGTGGATTGTGAAAAGATATATAAATTGACTTATGAAATTTGATTATAACTTTTTAAGATTGATATAGATTTTCATGAATTTGTATTACCTCTTTTTTATCATTTTTTGTAAAATAAATATAGAATATATTTATTTTCTAAATCATATAGCATGATTATTTATTTTTTGCTTTCAAATTAAAAAAAACAATACTGATACATACAAAATTGAACAATTATATATTCAAAATTGTAAATGTATATAAATTTAATGAATTATAGTTTTGAACATATAATTTAGATTTAAGGTGCAATAGATATTTGGTAAGAATAATCATTTTCTTTTCTAGTATTTTTATCACAAGGATTTTGAAAATCACATGGATACATATGATATTTTCAAAGTTGAGTCTTATGAGTAAAAATGAATAGAATTCATCTCCCAATAACACTAGATTTAGGTAGAATTAGAGAATCAATAATAACTAAACTTTTTGAATAACAAGAAATTTGAATGGATTTTGAAAATTCTTAAACCAATAATAATGGATTCTTAAAATTCACAAACTCTACACAAATTCATCTCCCAATAACCCCCCTAAACCAATATGTATTTTCTAATAAATGTCATTGTTATCTCTTATTTGAAACATAAATAAGAGATTAAAAAAAGTCTCTTATTTTCTTTAACTCCTTAGTTTTGAATTCTCTAATCCAGGATACTAATTGGATCATCTGATTCCTACCCTAACTATCCGATATCCAAAAGAACTAATACCTGAAATGCTCACAGATCTAGATTCACTACTGAAAAGAAATTTCATCAAATTTTTTGTTTTGTTTTTTCAAGGGACGGGTCGTGTTTCTTTTTTAGGCCAAGCAAACACAATTTCGAAAACAGTGTTTTGATTTTAACGCAAATATATGTTAGTCCATTGTTTTATTTAGTTGACTCTCACTTTCGTTTCAATGTTTGTTTTTGATAGATGGAATTCTTTGACAACCCACCAGACTTCGGCGCCGCCTCCACCTTGGGGGGGGGGAGTTGGTCCTTCGCCTTCATCGGGCTCTCGGGCTCTTCACAGTTGGCGGGGTGATTTACATTCTGATGGAAGGGCCGGCAGCAGACGACTCAGAAAGTCACCCCCATGGGGACATCGAGATGTTCGGTGCTGCTCCATAGTTCTATGACGCCTATATAAAATATAATAAATTACTATTTATTTTATAGACAAAGAATCATATCAATATTAACATATGTTCTGTATTTAGATAATTATAATCTAAACAAATAAGTTATCATTTTATATTTTGGCTTTTCAGTTCTTTGTTATTAAGACCTAAAATGTTAGAAGTGTAGTTATAATTTTTTACATTTTTCCCAGAATAACGGTTGGCATGTCGTTGTGGACTTGTTTTATTTATGGTATGTTTTGTATTACCATTTAGAAAGAGAAATAAATATTTAGCAAAAAAATATGTAAAAAAATTAGGAAAACATTAGCAAAAATGTAATAAAAAGAACTAAATGATATTGAAAAAAAATAAAAAAGACCGAAGAAAGATGCATAATATGTCTTGGTGAAGTTAATTTGATAATTACATATATAATTCCACAAGCATTTGTTATTAATAAATATTCATCAGTTATTTTTATAGAAACTTTACGACTGATTTTTAAACTATTTGAAGTTAAAAATTATATTTTAATGTTTCTAATTATTATTTAAAACTTATAACATTGTATACATAATATATATTTTATACGATATTTGTATCCACGAATTTTCGAGCAACCACCTAGTACTAATTATAAACCGAATTATCCAAAAAAATGAATGATTGAAGTATTCTTTTTATCCAAAATATTTAGAATTATCATAAAGAACCGACTGCATGTAGTAAATGTAGTAATTTTGACTAGAGAAATCCGGTATAATCTAAACCGAGACAATTTCCAAAAAAAAAACACTTAAACCACTCCGAACCAGCTGATTTCCGGTTTAAAGTAAACAATCTGTCAGGTCAACCTTAAAATTAAACTCGCTGGCTCTTCTTCAAGTCTTCACCGTCTGAAATTTCGTGCTGAAAGTTTCATTTGTCTGATTGAAGGTTCCTTTAGGTACAAACAATCCTCAAAGTTCGTTCAGCTGCTTCGGAAGTTTGATTGAGCTGTTTGTGCAGATAATGAAGTATGTGAAGCCATTGAAGTTACTAATACTAGGTGATGCGTTGAAGACGACAAAAGTGTCAGTCCCTGGTCGGTTCCTAGGGTTAGATGTTGGTGATAAGTATGTCGGTTTAGCTGTTTCAGATCCTTCTAACATGATTGCCTCTCCACTGAGGTACATTTTACCTTTTTAAGTTTTAGTCAAATTGTTCAGTCAGATATTAGTTGAAATGTTTACTTCTCTCTTGTAGTGTTCTGCTCAGGAAGAAAACAAACATTGACTTGATGGCTACTGATTTCCAGAACCTGGTAGGTTGCTTGTTCTTGTGTTTTAGCTGTAGCCAGATTGTAAGTAGATGCTAAACAAGCATACAGTGTTAAGAAGTGTAGAAACCACCATTTATAAGCTGTTTAATCTTTTTTAGGTGTTTTTAGTTTAACTTTACTATTAAGTTATATGATCCAACACTAGTTTCTTGACATTGTATATAATCTACCAACATTCAACAAGTAGACTTATGAATTCTGTTCGGGTACTGCCCTTTTACTCGTTGCAGGTCAAAGCATTTTCTGTATCGGGCTTAGTGGTTGGTTATCCATTTGGCAAACTGAACAATGTTGAAGACGTAAGTTTTTTTCCCCTCACTGAATTGCTAAGTATGTGTCCTCTTGACTAGCACTTATAACTAGAAAGTGGAGTTTTCAAATTGGAACAGGTTGTCACTGTGAATCTTTTCATTGAGGAACTTCGTAAAACCGAGAAACTCAAGGATGCGAAATACACATATTGGGACGAGCGGTTATCATCAAAGGTATATAGTTTATTCGGGCTTAGAAATCTTGCAAGTTATATCAAACATAAGTGTTAGCATATAATCACTTTACTTATAAGCTATAAGATGTCATGTAATACTGTTCCACAGACTGTTGAGCTGATGCTGAAGCCCTTGAAGCTGCATCCGGTTCAAGAGAAGACAATGTTGGACAAGTTTGCCGCTGTAGTTATCCTTCAGGTACGGTCACTCATTTCTGCATTGGTATGAGACTATTTGATGAGTCTGTCTTCTATTCGCCTCCTTTCTTGTTTGGAAACCACTTTTATGTTTTGATTATTACTTGCAGGAGTACTTAGATTACGCAAACAGGCATGTGAACGGTGAGCCAGCAGAGTAAAAGGGAAACGTGTAATGACAAATTTGGTTTGATTGTAACATTTCTCTATAAGAGCTAGTTTTAGATATATGAATATTTTGATGTTTGTTTGCTTGTGACATTATCTTTTGTGTACAAAGATATCTTCCATTAAACAAAATAGTATTTTACCCTTAAGCATTAGAAAAATCATTCTTTAATAGTGCATCATGCGACATCTTAGCTCACTTTTAATTGAAATGACCTGAATAGAGAGTCTAATACGAAATTTAAAGGTAAGATCCATGTGGAGTGTTTCCTCTCCTCATTGCAAAGTTCCAACAGTCTTGTTGATTTCCTCCAGTTTCTTCATCCTTAATCTCTCGCTTTCAGCCAGTAGCTGCCAAACAAAGGTCACTAACACACTTTAGATCTGCTCTAAGAATATTCTACAAAGCTTCAAGTCTTTGAATATGGTTTGGACCATATTACCTCCATTAACATGGAAACAAGGTGAGTTTTCTCTTTGTTCTTTTCGTTGAAAGCTTCCAATGTCTCTTTGTATTCCTTCTCCTGGTCCACATCATTCTCTTCTGTTAAGCAGAACTACAAAGTTCACAAAACATTTTTAAAAAAATATTCTGAAAGAACCTTCTTCTGACAGCTTTGAGCCAAAGATTTGATATCTCGATTCGCCATGTCGATTTTCTTCCTCACCATTCCAACTTCTTTTCTCATTGGATCTCCCATTATCTCCAGTTCCTGTTTTTAGTTACAACATTATCAACTTCTTTATGTCACCATGTCTAAACCAAATAAAGGCTTTGATGTACTTACTTCCAATGTTTGAGTCAAGCATCTTGTAGCTTCCTCAGCAAAACCGAGCCTCTGTTGAACTTTTTCCTTAACAGTCATCTTCTTCCTCTCTATCTCTTCTTCTCTTGCTTGAAACCTAGACACAGTCACTTTCCACATCTCTTCTTCTTCGTTCTCCTCCATTGGAAGCTTACCGTTGATATTGCCTCCAGAACCTGCAGCAGGAGCAGCTCCCAAGTTCTTGCTACTCATTCTTGTCTTTCTTTCTTTGTTAATCACAACAAGTCTCTCATGTCTTTCCCAACATCTATTTATGGTACTTTAAAAGTGTCTTTTGCTTTTGCTTCAATTCAATCTTCTGAAACGTAATTGCTTTGCTTTTACACCATTCCAAAATCAAACCAAGCAATCCCGCCAAAAGTAAAAGTTATAAAATCAATTTTGGTGGAGCCCAATCTGATGATCAAAGATGAGCTTTTCTTCAACAGTGATGCAATCTTTGTTGAGAAGGAAAATAACTTTAATTTATACATACTACTAGACTTTTGAGAACTTAAAAAGGATTTTATATGATACATTACAACAACGTTTACATCTGAATGCTTCTTCTACCAGAAAATTTTCTTGTCTTTTCTTAATGACCCTTGCTTAGCTTAGAACAACTCAAACTCAAGATGATCACCTATGGCTTTACATTCAAGATACCTATCATCATTGCCTCCAGGCGAACCTGGTCCACCTCCAAACTCATACAAATCAGGCAGCTCAGGCGGTATTGCGCACCGGATCAGAGCCCAGTTCAACCCTTCAAAGAAAGGATGTCTTTTGATCTCTGCTGATCCTTTCTCTGACCCGAACCGGTTCTCTGGTTCCTTAACCAGAAGCCCTCTGATCAAATCCTTCGCCTGGAAGCTCACCAGCGGGCTATCTGGAAACTTGACGTTCTGCAGGACAACATTAGCCAAAGTCTCGTCGTTGTTGTAACCTTTGAAAGGTGTTTTCCCGTACAAAAGCTCGTAAAGAAGAACCCCGAACGTCCACCAGTCAACCGCAGCGCCGTGTCCTTCTCCTTTGATGATCTCCGGAGCTAAGTACTCGTGTGTTCCCACAAAGGAGTTGGATCTCGCTTCTGTTGGCTCAGCCACGAGCTGAGGCAATGATCTCTTCAAGCGTTGTTGGATCCTCGAAGATTGATCAGCTCTTTTCGGTTTTCCACCTTGTTGTTGGTTTGAGGAGAGCCTTGGGCTGAAACACGAAACCTGGCAAGATGGTTCGGTGATGCAGAATGGTTGTATGCAGCTGGAGGTGTTGTATGGACCTGACACTCTCGCGGGATCGTTCCCTGGAGGAGAAGTTGACCTGAGAAGAGTAGGGTTCACTGCACAACGGAGTGAGAGGTCGAAGTCCGTAAGCATAATGTGTCCATCTTCACGGACTAGAATGTTCTCAGGCTTCAGATCTCGGTATATAACACCAAGCATGTGCAAATACTCCAATGCAAGTAGAATCTCCGCAACATAGAACCTGAAAACCAAATTTTAATCATCAGTTTTTAAGTAAGATCTAGATGGCGCGAGTGAAGAAGACAATCTTTTACCTTGCTGCAGGTTCAGGGAAACATCTGCCTAGCTGTTTCTGTCTAAGCACATGAAGATCTCCTCCGGGACAATACTCCATGACTAAGCAAGACAAGTTATCCGAAGTAAACTGCGCGTATAGTGTAGGAAGGAAAGGATGGTCCAACATTTTGAGTATATCACGTTCAGCTTGTGCCCTTGGACTCTTTTTCCTTCTTGCCAAGAACTCGTTGTCCATCACCTTTATGGCAAACAAGCAGTTTGTACCAATCAGCTCGGCGAGATAGACTGTTCCTATGTCTCCGCAACCGAGTTTCTTGAGAAGGTTGAAGCGTCGTAATCCTAAAGAGCCGTATTGCAACTTGACGTGCTTGATCGCTTCCCATCTCACATCCATCGACATGTGAGGCTTGTTCCCACAGCTAAACCTGCTTATATTGCTCCCTTCACTCATGCTTGTGCTCCAGCTGTAATCTCCAAGACTGTCTTTTGAGCTCAGGGAGAATTCGAATTTCTCACTTGAAGTTGGATTATTCTCTGCTTCCTTCTCATCCCTTGCGCTGTTACCACTGTTGTTACTCGAGTTAACAGCTTGTTTCGTGACGACAATCTCAGCTTCAGAGCCAGAGGAGTTCTCATCTGCTACTTGATTAGCTTCTTTACCAACGTTATTTGAAATAGAGCTCAAACTGTCTGAGCATAACTGAGGATCATGACTAGTGGTATAAGAGGGAGGAGGTGGGTTATCTATGCTGGTGCTCTTCAACGAAGAGTGACATCTTTGGCAGATGAGTTTCTTTGAAGTAGACTCTAAGGAAGTCTCGCTTTCTCCATCCTTCTTCGTTGTGTTAGTTACAGAAACGATCCCGATCTTTAACTTCTTTTTTACCAAAATCTTCTTCTTCGGCTGCTGCTTGGGACGTGGAATCATTCTTGTTACCTTGCGTACTGTTTTGCTCTTCTCTGTTCCTGAGCTAGCTGCGTTATCCAACTTCCCTTTCTGCTCCATATCCAGAGTGGAAGAGAGAGCTTTCTCTTCAAGCTCCCTCGCATTATCTATCTTACTAGAATCAGAAGGCAGTGATGTAACATGTTTGTCTATTTCTTTCACATCATCTTCAAGAGAGGTAACGTTTTCATCTAACTCTATCTCAGAATCTCCACTGTCAGAACTCAGACAAGACTTGTTGGATTTATGCAACGGCTTAATCTCCTGCATTTCATTTCCCAAACTGGTTCCAGCTTGAGATAGCTCATAGATGGTGTCAGAAGGCTCTTCAAACCGCGGAGGTACACTCCTTGAAGAACTTGGTTTATCTTGTTCCGGCATTAAAGGCATCTCAACCAAGCTTGCTTTACCCTTGGACCTTCTACTAGATTCATTCGAAACCTGGATATACAAACTCTTGATCCTGTCTGCTTCCGAGACCCTCGGAGACGCAGCTGCTGATTTGGACAACCGTTTCTGAGCAGCCATCTCAGAGGCCTTGGAAATGCAACGGTCCCTCAGAGCCTGCTTCAAAGAGACTGAATCAGAGAGACCAAAAACTCTAGGGGACTGAGGCGTCCCCGGTTTCTTCATGGCGATTCTATTTGAAGGGCTTGTGGTCCTGCTTGGACCAGCACTCGCGCTTGTTGCAATGTTATGGAAAGAAGAGCTCAGTAGCCTGGTTGATGGTGGTTTCAAAGGTATAGATTGAAAAAGCTTATCAATGTCATACTCAAGAGAACCATGATACTCTCGCTGCTTCCCCTCCAAATCTTTGCTTGATGATCCCAAAACAGATTTACCATAATGTTTTGCTAATCTGACTTCATCCTTCTCTTCCACAATCTCACATGAACCCATTGCAACAGGCTTTTTGCACAGTATCTAAAACTCTGAGGAATCAAAGTTACGCATAGTCATTTATCTTCTTCTGTGATATGTTTCTAAACTTGTGCAACAATCAGAGGTACCTGAAAAAAGAACAAGACAAAGAAAAAAAACTTGTAAAGAACAGAACAGTCACAATGAAAGTGAGCAACTTCAATGTGTGTAGATTGATAAGAAATAAGAAAAAGAAGTAAACTTTAAAAAAGGAAGTGGAGAAGCCAAAAGATGAAGCAAACAGATCTACAAAAGGGCTGCAAATTAATAGGTTATAGGTCACAATCATGAAACCCTACACAACATAAGATTTTAAAGAAGACATTTTTTTATAAAAAAAAAAAGGCAGAGTCTTTGGAAAGTAAAGATTAGTTGAGTAATGGGAACAGAAACAATTATTTACACCAAAAAATCAAACCGCGTTAGAAGAAGAATGGTTGAAGTAAGTCTCAGATCTCATGAATTGAATATATTAGGAAACAAAGACTAGTAGCTGAAGCAAGGAGTGATGAATCGATTTAATCCAATTAATTACAATAAATTAACAAGAAATATTCCACAAGCAAATCTCAAATGTGAAACAAAGATAAACCCAGAAAATTAAAACAAATTAATTACAAACGGAAACTGGACAAAGGCCAGTGAGAGAACAACACCACATAGAGAAAATGAAAGGTCAGAAAAAAAAAAGAAGGAAAAACCCACCAGAGAAACCTCCTGAATACGGTCCCCAAATCTCATGATAAAGCAATCAAAGAGAGTTACAGTAGAAGATAAAGTGCAAATGAAGAATAATGGTTTAGAAAAAAAAATCTAAAAGAAGAGGGATTACCCAGAAAGGAGGTAAGGCTCATGAGATACTTCAAAAATCGAGGAAAGTGTGAAGCTCAAATAAACCCTAAATGGCTTTAAGCTTGAAGAAGATCCAGAGAGAAGGATTTTAAAGTTTTTTTCTTTTTAATTTATGGGGCTTGGTGTAATTTTTTGTTTTTGGTGAATAGTGTTAAAGAGATGATCAAGTTGAAAAAAAAAACATGGTGGGCCCCATAGCATATATTTGCGAGTCTTTCATTTTATATGCGTCAGAAAATAATACTCCATTGCATACTTCAAGAGATATTTACACTATTAACATCAGAATATCTATATTCAAAATTTTACCTGGATTTTCAAAATAATTAAACATTAAATTTGAATCAACGTACAGTGTATATAGAAGGAAATAGAAGAACTTCTTCATTTGTCATTCACAAAACGAAATGAATTGCACTTGTCTAGCCATTATCTGATACTTATATATTGTCATGTCATAGAACAGTTACAGTTATAGAATTCACCGAAGAATTTTCTTGGATGATTCAGGCTTTGAAAGTTAAAAGCATCTCAAGCGGGCCAGATTAAACAGATCATGCAGATCAAGTAGGACAAGTGCAGATCTAACAAGATAAGTGCAGATCATACGGGATAAATGCAAATCAAGCGGATTATGCAGGAAAGAAACAGATCAAACCGGTCAAATAATTTATTATAACTTATGAATGACAAAATCAGTTTAAAACTATAGATTATATATTAAAACAACAAAAATTACACCTAGATATCTAAACAAATATCTTAGATGCTATAAGATCGGCCGAAATACATGTAAATGTTTTATAAGATACTTACTTCTTTTATTTTCTTTTTAGGTGATCAAGATTTTCTTGAGAGAACCGGTAGGTTACACTAATATTGAACTTTTGGTTAAATTTACCATCGGGAAACTCTCTACCAGTGGGTGTAAGATATTTGAAACGGTAATTAGTCATGAAAATTATTTGATCGTACAACTCAATAGATACATGTTCTCGGTTAAGATTTCATTTAAAATTGTCTTCTCTCAATAGATTTACAAAATTTCAATCATTTACCTATATATTAACTATTTTAAAACATAAAAAAAATATTAACTACTTACCCTTGTTGATATTTATGTAGGAAGATTTATATCTTCTAGGAAGAAAATGTTGTGTTTTGTCGGCGATTGAACGTCATGCTTATAATTTTTAAACAACACAAACAGTATTAGTGTAAACTATATAGTTTGATCTAATCATTGTACATTATTTATAAAATCAGATAAATATATTTTAAAGTTAAGTGTTTGTAACAAAATTATTTATTATCAAAAAGAAAAAAAACAGATCAACACCACCAAATGTTAGCAAATGAGATCTGCATGCCGTTTTTTCCACAAAAAAAAAATAAAAATATTAAACTGTATGCAGATCTCCTGCTTAAACTGTTTTTGTAAACAGAAAAACGTGAATGGTGAATGTATCGCGGAAGAACTGCACTTGCCCAGCCCTTCCATTCATAACCTCAATAATTTACTTCCATAATCATGAGTCCATCTGACCAGAGTCAAAATGCCAAAAAGATTTCCCATCATTTTCTCAAATAGTGACTAGCAATGAATTTTATTTCCCACGCTAACACCACCCTGAGTGACCTCCCAAAGTTGTGTATAAAAAGATGCTAATATAAAAAAATGTAGAGCTATATTGTCAGAACAAGACAGGCACCCCAATGCGCAGATAATTTTCATAATGCTTTAAGACAACATTTGCGCTTTCTCTACTTTATTTGTGTGAATATACTTGATTTAGAAAAGCACTGTTTTTGTTTGCCTTTCAAATTCATAATATGACTTCAAACGGTAGGCTATAACAGTACTGAACATACAATTAAGAATGGCGCCTGTTACCAAATAGGGAAACACTGATGACTTAACGAAAGATATGCTCAAATTTAAGCAGACAGGAAAAATTAATATCAGCATAATGTGAGATTAAAAAAGAAAAATTATGTCTCGGTAAGACATTGAGTTATTTAAACTCCACCACCGTGTGTTTGCCCAAAAAGAGGTTGCGTCTTTTTATTTGTTTTCAGGTTATGAATTGATAAAACTATGATCGAGATGAATATAACACTTTAACTTTGCATCTAGCAAAAAGCCTAAATCATAGTTGGAACGTGGAGTTTGCAAATAATAGACTTCATAGGCCCTTGAGAACCATTGAGCCTAGGATTCCGCTTTCTGCGCCTTTAATCTCTCCCACCTTGCTTTTCTAATCCCAAAATTATATTTTTAAACATTAATTAACATGAATTAGATTTCTTGCTTATGGAAATATATTATGAGTTGACAAAAAATAGTCAAGAAAAACTATTTGACGCAGCGGAACCAAATTGTATATTTTGGAAGGAAAATATTCAAATCTGCCATCCTTAATCTTGCATAGCTGCAACACCCTAATGTGTGGGATCAAGCCAATATGAAAGATATATCGAATACTGCTTATATAATTAACTGTATGGTAAACTAATTAACTTCTTAATGGAAACGTGGTAAAGAATTAAAGGTAGATAAAATTATGTTAACTCGCAGGGATAGTGGAGAGAACAATATAGACACTATAAATTGAGATTTCACAAGCAAGTGTGACCACATTTATAAGTAATTTAAATGGGATATGAAATAACTTTGAACTATATAACTACTGATACTATATAGCATAGATGATTGCTCCATAGTCACAAGGATCTATGCATCTAAGATTTCAAAAACCACTTTGTGTGATCAAACTAGCCAAAAACCATCATTTATGATCGATCTCCTAACTCTAGATGTGATTTGAATTCCTAAAGAGCAATAAGTACAAGATCTAATAAAAGTTTTAGGGCTTGAATTATTTGCCGCTACTATCCGCAAACGCATCATCTGCGGGTGATAGCGATCTTTAGCGTTTTAAAACAATCACAAAAACGTCATATACTGTTTTACACCGTCTCAAACTTCTCAAAATCAAAAACTAATTTCATCTAGTATTTATGGTTGCAGATGGTGGTTGCAGGAAAATAAAACATTATTTTAAGTAAAAGTTATATAAATGTAAAATATGTTTTAATATTTTTAAATTTAGATAATATAAATACTAAGATATATTAGTATATATATATATTAATTTATATTATAAAAGTTTAAAGCAAACTATTTACTATAATTGTTTCAACATTAATATACATATATACATATACAAACCCAGACATAAATTATAAAAGTTCAGTACTATGATTTTATAAATATAATTTTTATATATTTACTATTTTGTTATTGGATTTTAAAATTATCATTTTATAATAATTTTTTTAGTTTATTAAATATTTTTTATTAATTAACTTTTGCATATGTGGATAATTTTAAAATAATTTTTTTAGTTTATTAAATATTTTTTATTAATTAACTTTTGCATATGTGGATAAATTAGTCAAAAATAACTCGTAAACACAATAATTTTTAAACGTTGTGTCAATCATATGAAATGCTTAATATATTTTGAAAATCCACATTCGAAAACTTTCACATCCGCAAACTTCCGCAATCGCTGCGGACCACGGAAGTATTCATCATATTTACTCAATAGCTGTCACTCGCTAGTCAATAGTTCTAGACGAATACACTCACATAGATATCTCTATCTCAATCAAAATCACATAGGCATGCCTACCTAACAAGCATTTACATCAAATCAAACCATGAGAAATCCAGAGAAGAGTTTATTAGGATTTTGAAATACTTTTTTTTTTCTGCAACAGAATCTTTAAATATAATCATTCTCGAAATTTTGCTTCATTTTGCATAATTTGATCGTTTTGTTTTTCTTGTTTCATTTCAAACATTTCACTTTATAGTTTCTATATAACTTTTTTATGGACCTGAGGTGTTCCAAGCCAAAGCCCCAGACTATGAAAAATTTGAAGTTTCTCTCCTATTATTCATCGTTGTGTTACATCAGATTATATAGGACAAGCCCTTACACATTTTTTTTTGACAAGCCGTTACACAATATCAGGAACATATATTATATACAAGATTGCAATCTATCTTAAACGAATAACAAAATATGTTATACTAGATGATAAATGGTTTTTGCAACACTACAATTTTTATCGATCGTAAAATTATGAATACAAATGTTGGTCTCTTAAATCTATCATCGTTGTTGAAGAGTTAACATATTACAGTTTATTTTAATTATTTTTAAGACTTCATATGCACAAAAATAAATTAAGTTTTGAGGCTTACACAAATCACCAAAACCAAATAGGCAACATCGACTGTAAAATTACGAAAGGAGATTATGTTTTTTGTTCTCGATTTGTTTACAGTTGACTCTAAATAAGTGATTTCATTTTTACCTCTATAAAGTTGTTCTTTTGTTCTCGTTTGTGTTTAATTGATATGAGTTTTGTTTCTTTTTAAACTTCTTTTATGGATGACAAAAAAAAAAAAAAAAAAAAAAACTTCTTTTATGAATTTGGTGAATTACATAAGTGTCAATTAAAAAAGATGGACATCTGTAAAAATTAGTTGCACTCCATACTTATCTAAGAATCAAAATTTTGAAAAAAATCATCGGAAAACTATTCACAGGTTAGTGTTCAAATCTAATATATCAAACTGTTATAGAATATAAGTGCAGACTCGAAATATAAATGTCTGTCTAGTATACATATTCACCAGTTCGGTTTAAAAATCATCTAATTCTAGAACAACAATACAAATTATTTATTTTATTAACCTACGCTTTTGAGGTTTAGTTACTTAAGATTATACTGATAATAAATATATATAATACTTTATCATTTTAATATATGTAAATTATGTATAAACTAATAAGTTTGATTTATTAAATGATAAACCAGAAAACTTATAATAAACAGTTCAAATCTCTTATTCTTACAATTATAATAGCTAGATAGAGTATTAGGAAGAATAAATATTAGACGAATGATCAAATATCTCATTCTTCGAACAAACTCAAAAAGAGGAGATTGAAATCTTGTCATGATATTTCATTAAAATCTTTATAGTAATAAAAATCAAGACTAAATTATTTAATCTGAATGAAATAATATATATATATATATATATAGTGTTTTCAACATTAAAAAACACTTCGATTTGAATAAATGTATTTATGAGATTGTCAGGATCAAATAACATATTAAAAACCACCGAAGTGGGGATCAATAAGTTAAAACAGGCTCGAAATTCCTTGTGTAACATTCCCGATAAGCTTTTAGTGAAAATTGTTGGAACTCGTTTTTGACAAAATGGTTTTAGATCATTTGTGGTACGTTTCCGAGCGAAAACGTTCGTTGGAATAACCGGGTGTTGGACACTATGAAGTAGTGTAACTACTTGTCAAAATAAGAGTTGTTGTGAATGAGAAATGGAGATCCAATGTGAGAGTTTTATAATTTATAAAACTTTAGATTTTGCTAAGTATAAAACCTAGCAAATGTCTCACAATGAATATTTGGGTTTGAATGTGGATTTATACTTAAATCTTATTCATGAAAATTTTATATGTTTGTCTTCATATAAAATCTAACCCATTAAAGAAAATGTTATTGGTATTTGATTTATTCAAATTTACAATATTTTTTCTTGACTGTTAACGTTATGAAAATGGTCAAAAGGAATCAATATTCTTTATGACATTTGACGTGATTCAATGCTCCACTTATGACTTAGTGTTGGACCCTTTTAGTTGATTATAAAAGGGAAGCAAGTCATATTCTCTAGAACACACATTCATACAATTAAGAAACATAGTTCTTTTCCAAACTACGGTATTATATTGTTGTATTTTTTATTCATGTTATTTTTAAATTTTTGTTTTACATATCAAATTTGCCTATCTAATAAATTTGGTGCTTACAAAAATGTCAGGAACTGAAGTGTGGATGGTACGTGTAACATCTTGACTTGACCCATGGCTACCTTCTCTCAGAGTAATAGATTCTATATAACTTATGGTAGTTAAAATGTTTAATGACTTCATTATGTGACTAGGAGACTATGATTCAAATACTCTCCCTGCTTTTTAAGTTATCCTCTATGTATTAATCATGCAGTAACGTGACGTCACTAAGATATTATTATAATCTTTAGAAAAATAAATTGGTCCACACAAATATACATTATACTTTTTATTAAACTAATTATCAAATTGATTAGTAGTGTACAAAAGAATATTTTCAATTATTTCCTTAAATAAAAGTTACCGAATTACCTAATATAGTTAACATATATATGACAATTAATGATTATGAATAATAAATATTTGATAACAATTTTTGTATACTATTTTTTTTGTTTAATGTTATATTATTAAAACAACTACAACTTACTAAAAATGGTAAAAGTCTCACATTAAAAATTTTGTGATCAATAGTTTTATTTTTTTTGTTCAAACAAGATAAAAATGATCATAAATCATAAATAGATGAGACTTCATATTCATATACGATTTATGATCATTTGTATATTACTTAAAAAAAAATTAAATCATTGATCACAAAATTTTCAGTGTGAGACTTTCACCATTTTTAGTAAGTTATAGTCGTTTTAAAATATTGAAAATATAACAAATAATTCTTATATGTTATATTTTTAATATTGTTTAAAAAAATGAAGTCTCATTAACAGATTTTCATATTATATATATATATATATATATATATTAATATTGCTTAAATTAAATTATATACTATATAAAATATATAAAGATTAATTTCAAAATTTGCATTGAAAAATTATTGAGATCTTAATATTTTAATTTTGAAATTTGTATTGATAAATTTCATATTAAAAGTTTTGTGATTAACAGTTTAAATTTTTGTTACAGTAAATATAATAATGTTAATAAAATCATATGAGTAGGAAGTGTTAATAATAAATATTTATATTAAAATATACTATATATATATATATATCTATGTCAATATCACTAAATTTTTATTATATACCATATAAATTAAATAAAATGATTGTTTTGATTATTTACCAAAAACATGATTGTAAATAAACAAAATATATTGGTATTGATTTATGTGCTTACTCTAATGTATATACTTTTATGTATACAAATTATTTTTTAAATAGGTGATTTCTAATATGTTATTTGATCGTGACAATCTAAAAAATACACTTCTTCAAATCGAAGTGATTTTTAATATTAGAAGAAGTATATATATATATAAAAAAATTATTCATTCCGATTAAATATTTTTGTCTTGATTTTTATTCCTAAATAATGAAATATCATGACAAGATTCCAATCACCCCTTTTTGATTTTGTTTGAAGAATGAGAGATTTGATCATTCGTCTACTATTTGTTTCTTCATAATATTCTATCTAACTATTATAATTGTAAGAATGAGATATTTGAACTATTTATTATAAGTTTTCTGATTTATCATTTAATAAATAAAAAGTCATTATTTTATACATAATTTACATATATTTGCATGGTAAAGTATTATATATATTTTTTATCATATAAGAGTAACTAAACCTCAAAAGCGTAGGTTAATTAAATAAGTAATTTGTTTTGTTGATCTACAATTAGATGATTTTTAGACCGAACTGGTGAACATATACTAGACAGACATTTATATTTCGAGTCTGCACTTATATTCTATAACAGCTTGATATATTAGATGTGAACACTAACCTGTGAATAGAGTTTGCCGATGATTTTCTTCAAAAATTTGATTTTGAGTTATGTATCTAGAGTGAAACTAATTTTTACAGATGTCCATCTTTTTAAATTTACACTTATGTAATTCACCAAATTCACAGAAGAAGTTATAAAAAAATAAACAAAACTCATATCAGTAAAACAAAAATGAGAAGGAAAACACAGTTTTATAGAAGTAGAAAATGAAATCACTTATGCAGAGTTAATAGTAAAAAATTCGAGAGTAGAAAACCTAATCTCATTTCGTCATTTTACTATTGATGTTGCATATTTGGTATTTGCAATTTGTGTCTATTTGCAATTTGTGTCAGCCGCAAATTTTTTTTATATGGATATAAAGTCTTAAAAATAATTAAAATGAGTTGTAACACATTAACCCTTCAACAATGATGATACATTTAAGAGACCAACATTTGTATTCGTCATTTTACAATCGATAAAGATTGTAGTGTTTCAAAATGTTAAAACCATTTAATGAACAAACATTAGTATAAAAACTCATTTTGCACATGCACTCTGTTATCTTCTAGTAGTTATTTATTATAGACCTCGAAAGGACTACGTTAAATCTCCCCAAGATCAGCGTGGACTTTAGTTTAGAAATTAGAATCACGATTTTTTTTTTTTGAAAAGGAAAGAAAGAATATAGTGTATATTATGTATGAATGTTAAATTATTGCGTCGACGACAAACCAGAAACAACGGTGCAGAAGAACAAATGATTTCGAGTTATATTTATAAGTTGGATAATTAAACAAAACAATATCAATGGGAGCTATAAGATCTGAGAGAATCCGAGGAAGATGATATGTATAGAATAATAGAGGGAAAATCTAATTTGTTTTCCTTTTCACAAAAAAAAAGAGTCTAATTTGTTTTGGTTGAATAAAAAAGGAACAAGCTAGAGAATAAGGCAACCAGTATTGGTTTCACATGTTTGTGTCGACAGGCCATACCCCCCATGAAAGGCCTCCTTGGCGTTTTTGTCTTGGTATGCACCTAATCCACCCACCAAAACTCAATTTGGTTTTCCCCTCTATTGTGTTATACATGTATCATCTTCCTTTGATTAAAACTTCATCTGCATCCGTCCCATGACAACTTCCTTTCTGGTTTTCATGATCGGTTGACGGTTACAATGTGTTAAAGACTTGCTTTTGGATGTGTTGGGTCAATCCTATCTTCTATATTTAGTTTTAGGGTAGTTTGTGGTGGTCATTGTTGGGATGGATTTACATCCTCTCTCAATGCCCACTAGATCCTGCGCGGATATAAATTTTCAGTTTTTAAATATTTATTTTATTAAATGATGTATTTGTAATATTCGTTCATATTATATTCATTAAGTAAATATTTTTTTTTGCATCTTAAACTATCTATTTTTTTACGAATGTGTAATATTATATAAAATATAAAAAAAATGAGTATAGAGTTAATTAGATAATTTTTAAAACAGAAAATTTTCTTTCGTGTGCGATATCATATAAATAATGATCCGCCCAGTTAAAAAAAATCTTGATTATTTTATGTGTAATTTTTTTTTTAAATTTTACATATTTTAATTAGAATATTTTTAATATCTTTACCTTTTTATTTGAAATGCAACTCAATATTTTTTTAACATTTATAACAAAATATTTAAAAAATATTTTTAGAATTTGTTTGAAAAATATGAAAATTACATTTTAAATTAAAATTATCTTAAAATATGATAAGTTGTGATGTAAACGAAAACTCTAATTATGTCAAAAATAATGACATTCAATGATAATAACAATTTTAATTGAGACAATAAATTAATCCTCTCTCAATGACTATTAGACAATAAATTAGGCTCATTTTAATATGAAGCCTTAGGTTTCATTGTATACACCTCTCTTTAGAAAGTGATCATTCTCTCTTTCCCATTTAGATTTAGAACACATCCTATAAGGATTTTATACATTCTTTGATTTACTTTACACTAGAAATCATTCTTGTAATGCAATCTTTGATTAATAAAGTCTTTTGGATGTTCTTTTTCTCATTTGATTCTATGAAGATTTCTCCTAAACCTCAAGAATCTAATCTTTATCCTTAGATTCTTTATTGTATGATTCCAACAAACATCACCAACATAAACACCGTTTTTGGGTCAAACAGTTGGCGCTAGAAAGAGGAGGTCCAAGGAGAACTATCTTCAAAGCATATCAAACTTGGGAGAATCCAGATCTCTCTCTCGCGGTTACTCGTTACTCGGTGTTGATCGCTTTCTCGCATTCACTCGGATAGCTCTCTCGTAGTTATTCGGCGCAGATCGTTCTCTCGTAATCGCTCGGATCGATCTCTCTCGGTTACTCGGCACAGATCGCTCTCTCGTGGTTACTTGTCATGGATAGCTCTCTCGCAGTTACTCGGTACAGATCGTTCTCTCGCAGTCGTTGGATCGATCCCTCGCGGTCACTCGACTTGCTCTCTTGCAGTTACTCGGCACAGATCGCTCTCTCGCAGTTACTCGGCGCAGATCATTCTCTCGCAGTCAAACTCGTCATGGATAGCTCTCTCGCAGTTACTCGGCGCAGATCATTCTCTCGCAGTCGCTCGGATCGATCTCTCGCGGTC
>NC_027753.1:18324917-18341240 GCF_000695525.1 Brassica oleracea var. oleracea | reverse complement strand
GATTGACGCTTCATCCATGGCAACTTGCTCCGGTGGTTCAGAACACTGTCCTCACAGATCGTTCGCGCAACCATCCCGGAGTAAGAAGTTTGATCGAAATCAGAAGTATGTCGATGACAGCTCGCCCGAGACGGTCCGTCTATGACACTTCATCTATGGCAACCTAACCATGACGGCCCGTTCATGACAATCGTCTGCGGCATGAGTATGTGCCTAGTTCATTGTCTCATAAACCCTATTCGTAAAATTCGCAGAGATCAGTTTCATCTCTCTCTACGAACTTGGAGGGCTTACTGTTGGGGGTGGATTTACATCCTTCGTCAAGGGCCATTAAGACAATGAATTAGGCCCACTTTGTTAGGAAATCCTAGACACTTTTTTTTCTATATATAAGGAGCTACCTCCTTCTTAGAAATGATTCTCTCTTTTCCGTTTAGACCTAGAACACATCCTATAAGGATTTTATACATTATTTGATTCACTTTACACTAGAATTCATTATTTTAATGCAATCTTTGATTAATAAAATCTAGTGGATTTTCTTTTTCTCATTTGATTCTATGAGGATTTTTCCTAAATCTCAAAAATATATAATCTTTATCTTTAGATTCTTTATTGAATGATTCCAACAAACAACACCGGCATAAATACCATTTTTGGATCAAACAGTCATCGTGTATGTATGATGAATCAATGTTGTTTTGTACAAATCATGAATGGATTTATTGTGAAAACGACTACCTAAATGAAAACTTCCATGCAACCAAAACCCTAGAGAATATTTGACTATCAAAACATGTAACATGTTTATTTCAAATGAAGGAAAATTAAACTTAATCATTGCTAACAAAGCTATGATACAAAAGCATTGATACCAAACTATTTAAATTTCAGAATAATTCGTTGAAGCATCAGATTTTGTTATGCATGCCATGGACGTCGAACTGAAAGTTTAGCCATAGAATGTTATTCACTCATCACATCAAGTAATATCAAATTCGTAGAAGGATTCAATAATAAAAGGTGCAAATGCTTTCCAAATGTTTTTAACTTTATGATTTCATAGGAAATTTTTGATAAACTGTTAGCTTTAGTTAGAAACTTAGAATATAAAAAATTGAAAAAATCTTATATAATTAATTTATTTTAACTAATAGTTACAAGAAAATAAGTTTATATCAAAAACTAAAATCTATATTTTAAACTAAAATTTACTAATAACACCCCTATGTTTTATTTGTTTAAACAGTATTTCAAATTAAATTATTATTCAATTCATGTAATTAACTATAAATATTATTTTAAAGAATATAATATAAAATTATATATATTGTATAATAATTATAAATAAAATAATGTATTATTCTATGAATCGCTTATACATTTACACGAACATATTGTTTTCATAGTATACTTGTTTTTTATAGCATATTACAAGTATTTTAAATATCATCCCGAACAATCAAAGCTTGGAAACGAATGCATCTCGACTGTTTTAGGCATGTTTGTGTGTGAGTTATGCACAATGACTATCATCACTAGCACTGTTTCTTAAATTAGTTATTCTGGGCTTTATTTGTCCAGCAGACTAAAAACCCAATAAGTTGTAAACCCATGACACAAAAGTATTAACCTCACGACTTATCCAATAAACGTGGCACATTTGTGACTTTTCCACCAACTTAAATATAATTCATCATGACGGTTAGATATAATTCAATGGCGATTACGTTGCCACGTGTAAAATTTTGATATTCAACGGCCGAGTTTTGGTTACGTTATAGCCAATTAGACTTCACCTACATATTAGCCTTCTCTCTCTACAGCCAGCATTCTCGCACAAACCAACTTCAGCGACAACCTCTGACGATCGGATAAAATGGCGGAGAAGAGCTTCAAATACATCATCCTCGGCGGCGGAGTCTCGGCCGTGAGTGTTTCTCTCCCTCTTAATATGATGTAGCTCCGTTTCGATTCGTGTCGTACAGTTCTCGTAGTTAATTTTAATGTTAAAACTCCTTAAATCGTGAGTTTCAAACGTGACTGATTTGAGTTTGATCGTTGAGAGATAACATTACTAGTCACAAATTCGATTTTGAAATCGAAGTATCGCGTGTGGATAGATCCATTTCCGAGGAGGATCGTCCTCTTTTTTTTTCCCATATGGAAAATTCTTTTAAGAAGGTTTTAGTTAGTTGCACTTACAGAATCAAATTCAACTTTCAACTTTCAACTTTCAACTTTCAACTTTGTTGGGAGTGTAGGGATACGCAGCTAAGGAGTTTGCTAATCAAGGGGTTAAGCCAGGAGAATTGGCTGTTATCTCCAAAGAGGCCGTAAGCTTTCTCTCAGTTGTATTATTATGCAGGTTATCTTGTAATAATTCACTCGATTCTTCTTCTTTTTTTTCCCTCAGGTGGCTCCATATGAACGCCCTGCACTTAGCAAGGGGTATCTGTTTCCTGAAGGTAAGAACTTGAAATTTGCCTTTGGCGTATGCTTCTTGTTTCGAGAAGGCATTATCATCTTTACTTCTATTGCAGGGGCTGCTAGACTTCCAGGTTTCCATTGCTGTGTTGGCAGCGGTGGAGAAAAACTGCTTCCTGAATCCTACAAACAGAAAGGTAAAAGGGAATAATATTATGGTCCAAAATCATTGAGATTACACTTGTCTGCTAGCTTAATTGATTGTGCCAGTGGAACTAAATCGTGCTATCATTTTCATTATTGCTTTGCGTTTGCAGGGATTGAGTTGATACTGAGCACAGAAATAGTGAAAGCAGATCTCGCTGCCAAGACTCTTGTCAGTGCAGCTGGGGATGTCTTCAAATACGAGACTCTCATAATTGCAACTGGCTCTACTGTAAAGATCGATATCCTTGCATTTCTCGCATCCCCAAGCTTCCTTCCTATATATTCTCTATTGAGATGGGAAGAAAGTAACCCTTTTTTCATTTCTTTGCAGGTTCTCAGATTGACTGATTTTGGAGTAAAAGGTGCAGACTCTAAGAACATCCTCTATCTGAGAGAGATTGATGATGCCGACAAAGTGGTTGAAGCAATTAAAGCAAAGAAAGGCGGGAAGGCTGTAGTTGTTGGTGGAGGTTACATTGGTCTTGAGCTTAGTTCAGCTTTGAGGATCAACGATTTTGATGTCACTATGGTTTTCCCTGAACCTTGGTGCAGTAAGTTGATTCATATCTCTTCGCAATTCAGCTATTCATTTATGTGTTACTTAGTTATACATAACAAAATGACAACATTCATGCAGTGCCCAGGCTTTTCACCGCTGATATTGCTGCTTTCTATGAGACATACTACACAAACAAGGGAGTGAAGATCATTAAGGGAACGGTGGCATCTGGTTTCACCGCTCATCCAAATGGAGAGGTAAACAGCAATCCAGTTTCAGTCTTCTCAGGTTTTATAGAAACTGAAATCGACTTTGGTTCCAAATATTCTGGTTTTAAGATTGTTGAAGAAATCAGATTATAATTAAACGCATTTTGCTTCAGTTTGGTTTACAAAGTTGTCTCGGTGCAAATGTCTTACTTATTCTGCTTCTCTAGGTGAATGAAGTACAACTCAAGGATGGGAGGTCACTGGAAGCCGACATTGTGATAGTCGGAGTTGGTGCGAAACCATTGACATCCTTATTCAAGGGACAGGTGGAGGAAGACAAAGGTGGAATTAAGGTATCTATCTGCTTTGTCTGCGTCTTTTCTTGTTCTCCCGTGCCATTCAGATTCTCATCTTTAGTTAAACCATTTCTCACAGACCGATGCCTTCTTCAAAACAAGTGTCCCTGATGTTTACGCTGTTGGTGACGTTGCTACTTTCCCCTTGAAAATGTATGGAGACATGAGAAGGGTCGAGCATGTTGACCATTCTCGCAAATCCGCAGAGCAAGCTGTTAAGGTAAAATGATGAATACAATATGGCTGCTACCACTGTTTCAAACGCCAATATCTGCGTCTGCGCACAAAAAAAAAAGGAAAACATCTTTGAGTTTTTCATAAATTCAGTGTAAACGCAAACGCTAAACTGAAAGAACATGGTTGGGTATCTGAAGAACCGTGTAATGAAACTATATATATGTGGCAGGCGATCAAAGCGGCTGAGGGAGGCGGAACGGTGGAGGAATACGACTATCTCCCATTCTTCTACTCGCGCTCCTTTGATCTCTCATGGCAGTTCTATGGAGACAACGTAGGAGACTCTGTCTTATTTGGAGACAGCAATCCATCAAACCCAAAACCAAGATTTGGAGCGTACTGGATCCAAGATGGTAAAGTGGTTGGAGCATTCATGGAAGGAGGTAGTGGTGACGAGAACAAAGCCTTGGCTAAAGTCGCCAAAGCTCGACCTGTTGCAGAGAGCCTTGACGAGCTGGCCAAACAAGGCATCTCCTTCGCTGCTAAGATTTGAGGAGAAAGATGGAAGTGAGAGTCTTTTTTTTTCTGTCATGTTTGTACGTACATTTGCTGAAATAAGTTGTGTGTATTGTGATGCCTCTTTTAAGATCCGTTAAGAGTCTATGGCAGAGGAAACATGAACCGCATTCACATTTTAGATTTATGAATTGGTTTTTCTGCATTTCAGTATCTATGTTGGTTTTTGAATCCTTTTTCATTATGTTGATGGTTTGTAAAAAATAAAATTTACCACGTTACATGAGATTTAATCTATCTTGACAAATCTTCTAATCTCATAAGACAAATTTTACGTGTACAATGATCCAAATTATTTGAATTTGCATGTTTCAACTTCTCTGCCTTGATTGGTATTGCTGATGACAAAACAATAGCAATATGCTATAGAAATAATATGCTTTCATAAATGTCATTAATATAATAATTTGCAGAGCAGTTAATGATTCATATATAAAATTAGTATGATATATAAATATTTTTTTATTTCTGAGTAATCTATCTTTGACTAATCTTCAAATCTCATAAAACAAATCTTAAGTGTACAATAATCCAAGTTATTTGGAACCGCGTGTTTCAACTTCTATACCCTTGATTGGTGTTTCAACATCTATACCCTTGGTATAGTTGATGACAAAACAATACCAGTATGTTTTAGAAGCAATATGCTTTATAAATGTAATTAATAGAATGATTTACAGAACTGTTAATGCTTCATATATAAAATTATCGTATAAAATTAGTATATGATATATAATTTTTTTTTAATTCTCAATAATCTATCTTGACAAATCTTCAAATCTCATAAGACAAATCTTCAAATTTCATAAATGTAATTAATAGAGTGATTTGCAGAGCAGTCAATGATTCATATATAAAATTAGTATATGATAGATAAATTTTTTTTTATTTCTGAATAATCTATCTTGACAAATCTTCAAATCTCACAAAACAAATCTTAGGTGCAAAATGATCCAAGTTATTTGGAACCCCATGTTTCAACTTCTATATGTATAACTTTGTACGTGTATTTTAACGAAACCTTATTGGACACATAAACGCTTCTATCAAATGGGATAATGTGAATTAATCATGGCAATGTCTCACATGGGATGAGCCAAACCGTTATTAATTAGCATAATGAGAGATATGCGGTTCACAACATAGCATAATAATATTTCATGAATCATATCTTTGTTAGGTAAGTAAATGGAAGACAGTGAAGGCTGCGAAGCACAACATAAAGTAATTCACCGGATTTCACCCCCTCATTTAATATCTCTTTTTGTAAAATAAGTATATGGTAAAATTTGTAATATCTCTTTTGATGAATAAACCGAATTTTACTTCTAAGTCCCCCCCACCCCCCGCCCCCCTATGATACAACAAATATGGTGGGACATTTATCACTTGCCCGACTGGTTTAAATGCAGCGGTTGCGGTTACAGATGCAGGAGTTTGCGGATGCAGGAGTTTGCGGATGCGGGTGGTTGCAGTTTCAAGCGTTATTAAGCGTTTTGTATGACTGGTACAATGTTTGAAAATTGTTGCGTTTACAGAATATTTGTGACTGGTTGATTATAAGATATTGCAGCGGTTTAATAATAAATTACCTATATTAACGTATTATAACATTATAAAAATATAAAAAACATACTATGTAATAAAATATAATAATTATAAATATAATATGATTAATACAAATATTATTTTTATTTATGAAAATTTTCAATTAGTTGAAAGTTATAATTTTAATAAAATTTGTTTTGAAAATTTATGTTAAAAAATTTTAAAAAATATTTTATTTCGTTTTATATATGTGTATATCTTTATATATGTGTGTATATAAATGTTTAAAAATTAAAATAAAAATTTAGTTTAAAGTTTTTATAAAACAAATTATGATATTGTTTGTGAATTTTAATTAATATATAAAATATGTATATTTTTTAACATTTTAATTAATATATAAAATATATATTTTTTTTATTTATAATATTTCTATTTTATAATTTTAATTTTAAAATTTTAAAATATTTATGAAAAGAATTTTATATATTTTTTTTCCACCCGCAACCGCAAACGCTAGCTGGAACCAGCTTTTGATTTTAAGAGGTTCGGAGCTGTTTGGAGCGATTTGTAGCGGTTTGTATGATTGTTTCGAAACGCTGTCAACCGCTACCAACCACAAAAGCTGCGTTTGCGGGTCATAGCGGGAAAACCAGTCGGGTCCTTAAAGAGGGTACTATTCAACGTCCCAGAACCAAATCCAAATTTTAATTTAATTTGCTCACATATTTATCCGTCATGATCTAATGAACTGTGATCTGAACGGTTCTGTCATTTATCTTAGAAAGATTGTTATTCATGCTAATATATTTTCAAAGAAAGATGTGAACATTAATGGCGACTAAACAGTCATCCTTTAGCTTGGTTAAAAACTTTGGCCCTTGTTTGTGATTGACGGATTTAATGCACATATTTCATGCACAAATGGCCTTTTTAATAATTAGGTGGCCTCGCCGCACATTCACCTATGATCTTCTCAATTTTATTCTAAATCATAAGATATGTAAACAACAAAGCAATATTGTCCAGCTTTGTATATATGCAATCGAAGATGTTTCAGATGTGTTAGTGTCTAAATATGTTGACACCATCGTTCAATTAATGAAATCATTGCGATCAAAATAATTAAATGCATGCATAAGTTACAAAAAAATAATAATAATAATGCATGCATATATATATATATATATATATATATATATATATATATATACATATATACCTTTTTCAAAATGTAAAATATATTACTCAACTAATAAATCAATATTTACATCATATTAATTTTTGTAAATGTAAAACCAAACTTAGAAAAATAGGAATCTCGACGTGGTGAATTACTTTATGCCCTTTAAACCATAGGCAAATGGGCAAATTAAGTAAAGGGGTTACAGTCAATAACTAACATCGTATTTTATATTGGAATGTTTTTCTCATGGTGAACTGATTAAATCCTTTTTTGAGCGTACTGACCGTGTATTACTAGCATCAGACTTATCAATACGGCTAATTAAACACAACTATTTGCTTTATGATAATTTCATGGTAGAAACGGTTTCTTTTCCATAAATTTTAGGCCAAATAACTTGTTAATAGCAACAACGAATGGGGAGTGTGCTTTACCGGAGGAGTTGCTGACAACTAGTCAAGTAGCAAACCAAACTGTATGATTCTTGAAACTAGTGCTAGGCATTCGGTTCGGATCGGTTCGATTTATTTGGTTGGGATGTTTAGGAACCGGACATTTTTCGAATCGGTTCGGATAATGTTCGGGTTTTTAATCTCTTATAAAACCCAAAATGGAATCGTATAATAAATAATTCGGGTTTGGTTCGGATTTAAAATCCAAAAAACTAAAAAAAATCGAATACCCGAGTTAAACCCGGAAAAAACCAAAAAATATTTGGGTAATTCTGATTGTTCGAATTTTTTTATTTATAAATTACATTTTATATATATTAAAATTAAAATAATGAATATTTATAATATATTCAAAATATTCGGTACCCGTTCGGTTCTCGGTTCGGTCCTGGTTTTTTTTGGATTTAGAAATATAGGAACCATTCGGGATTTTGTAACTTTTGGTCCGGTTTTGGTTTTCTTGGTTCGGTTCTGGTTTGGTTTTTGGGTTTCGGATAATATATCCATGACTATTTGAAACCGGCAATTTATGTTCATATTCAAAATATATTAAATGTTTTTTCTCTCTCTCTTTGAGTCATGTTCTGCTGTCCTAGTTACACATGCTAACGGTCGTAATGAAATGAGCAATATGTCTTTTTAGTTATGTCATTTTTGTTAATTGGTTAATAATAAATTGTTGATACATGAATAATAGTGTGATTGTTTTGTGATATAAGAAACAGGATTGCACAAAAAAAGAAGATCAGGATTGTTTTTAAAGATGCGACAAGTGTGAAAACATGCTAGAATTTTTATATAAGCGATTTATATACAAATGAAAAATAGGGATACTATTATATCTAGTCAAGTTTTGTTTAGTATGGCCAATGTCTCACCAAAACACCTTTTAGACTTTTTTTTTATGAAACCTCTTGGACTATTTTCTTAACTAACTACACATTTTAAACATTCTTATTAAGAACCACATAAGTACATATATACACATTAAAAATAATACGTGATATTTTTTTTTTTTTTTTTTTAACCTGGGGGGACTTCCACCCCCAGGGGCCAACCCCTCGGCGCGAGGCAGTGCAGCCCACGGATAGACCTTCTCTCCGGGTATTCAAATGGGCCCTAAAGCATAGGTCCATATCCGTGTTGGGTGACCAGGATAATTGTGATTTAGTTTCGCGCAGCAGGTGGATCGAACCTGAAACGTGTTGGCGTCACAGTCCCGTCTTCTTACCACTCGACCACAATCACCCGGTCAGAACTTAACAACTTTAGCAAGACGCGTTTCTCATTTTCATTTGACAGATTTTGTCGACTACGCTTTCTCCGAGTAAATCTCGTGGAATTCAAGTTCTTCCAAGTCCTACCAGTCATTTTTCCAAGCTATACGTAGTTGAAACAAATTAATATATCAATATGCTATTTTTTAATAAATTTGTATTATGCATTTTCGTTCACTACATTAATTCCTTTGGTGTACACTGCTTCAGTTATTTAAAGATAATGTTTTAGAACTATCACACATATTAAGAATATAATAAAAATTTAGAGTTAAATCAATTATTTATTTCTTCTATACAATTTCAAATAACTATCAACTAATAACATTTAATCAGTTAAAAAATTCAATTTATATTTTAAAAAATATATAGAACTTATTAAATATTAACTAATAAGTTCTACATTTAAAAAAAAAATATTAATTGAATTTTTAAATATTTTAAATATTTAGAAACCTATTTTTTTTTTGGAACAAGAAAACCTAAATATATATATTTAACGGAGGGGGTAATGCATGTATATGTAGACATAGCACAAAATTTATAGAGAAAGTATATCAGTGAATACTTTAACCAATAGTAATTGAAATAAATAAAATTTTAATTACTATTGGTTAAATAAATGTAATTAACCGTATGGCGTAGACATTAAGATAAAATACTTTTTTTTATATCCAAGCAAGGTGGCCTAGTGCTAGTTGAGCCATGATCTAGAGAAAACGAAGATACATCCTACTGAATGTAGTTCGTCTGAGTTCAATTTCTACGGAGAACTAAATCATTTTGCTTAAACTACTTATGGGTTTTGCTTTTCGTGATTAACTCATGGTAGACTTGTGGAGAACTATGTCAACGTGTTACGTGCTTACTGCTCACCTGCAAGACCAGTAGTACTCGGTACGGAGTCCTAACTTCAATTTTGAGAAATTGGTAAATGGATATCCAATAATTTTATTAGAAAAATTCTATATACATGTTCATAGGACTTTAGAGAAAGTAAGCTCTGTACACGTACGCGAGCAAATCAATGTGAATCACATGTAGCACACAGATAGAGAGAGAGATTTGTTTGTTAGTGAGTTGGTGAGTCGTCGTACGCAGAGGTCAGACGTAAGAAAGAAGTCCGATCTCGTGGACCACATGCTTCTTCACTATCCAACCAAACCAATATTTTTTTCTTTTTTCCTTGACATCCCGCTACTAATAACTCATGTTTAGAACTACGTTGACCGTTAGTATGGTGGTAATTCCAGACCTAGCGAATTACCGAAAAATCGGAAATTAAGCGGAGAGTATGCATAGTCTAATTTTTAATACGATTTAATATATTTATAATATATTTATGTAACAGACATGATAATAAAAGTCTTAATACATGCTTATATATAAATATATATGTGACAAGTGAATGTCGAAGCATCATAGTCCAGTGGCTTATCATGCATATGTTACTCTAGAAGATTGAGGGTTCAATTCTCCTACAATATATCTTTTTTTTTGGTTGCTACCCATTTAAGCTAGATCAAGTGGTGGTCAGACGAGCTGATTCTCATTCTCCGAGGAGCACCTCCGTCTAGTCGGGTCTGATCTATATAGGAAAAATATAGCCTATGGTCCTTGCTTCTTTGCTAACGAGTCCGCTCGACCATTCTTACTCTAAGGAATATGAGACAGTCCCACATCCTCGAAATCCTCGTGTAATCTCTAGTACACCTTAATTTCTGTCGCGAATGTTAGCCAATCTTCTGGGTTTGTAATCATGTCCACTAGGTCCGAGCAGTCTGTCCGCATCAAAATTATCCTCATGTCTCTCATACATTGTCTATCCTACCATGTATTTTTTTTATCCGTGAGACTTTGAAAAAAAAAAGTAAAAGACATATTTGTCCCATATGGATTAAAAATGAGGAAGATAGGTCTTAAAGTCCCTAATAAATACAGGGACAAAGTCTCTTTAATTCTCACGCAAATGGGCCTTTGATTAAGAAGAGCCAAAAATTTGTCAATAAAGTCCAATTATTATACGGTTTAAATCAGTTATAATCCAATTTTTAAGCGCCTGGTCAGTTTTTATCGAATTATCGGATTACCAATTTACTGAACCGATTAGGCTGAAATCGTTGTGGTTGGCTCCCCCCAAGCGTCTAGTCAGACGACTAATCCACTAGGCGTCCGCTTTTTCGAACATGGTGTAATAATAACCAATATATTATATACATTTTATGTATTATATACACACACTCCAATATTTTCGTATCACGATTAACTTTCTAGACGCCATAGAAGAATATGTAAAATAGTTCCATGTCGATTGATATATTTCTAGTTTAGGTGATATTTAATATATAGCCAGGATTGTAAATCACATGGGATTTAGCATAATGTTCAGTAACTAATGGTATACAGGTTTTTTTTTTGAAAAAAAAACTAATATTATACATGTTACAATATTAATACACCAACCTAACATCAAGTAAAATCCAAAAAAAATGTTACCAACTTGGAAGAGGTTTATTTTAAGGGGTTATTTGTGAAATAACCAAAAATTAATTAGTTTTTTTAGAGAGAGGGTAGAGAGAGATAGAAAGAGGAAGGGGGAAAGAGAATAAGAATTTGGTTAGTTCGTGAATTTTGTTTTTTTTCTTAGCTATTGAGTGCAATTTCTTAGCCAGCCTTAAAAAAAGGTTTAAAAAAAACTTGGAAGAGGTACTCTACTGACTATTCAAAGCACCGCTACTAAAACGAGAGAGAGAAAAAAATAATAGATTGAAGAGAAAAAAAATACAAAAATCAAAATATCTTATGCTGATAAAACAAATATTCATTATGTCTCATAAAGAATGTCATTTTAACATTTTTACACAAATTAAGAAAAATAAATGAAATATGATGATTATTTTATTAATTACATCTATTTAACCAACAATAATTTAGATAAATAATTTTTTATAAGATTATGTATTTTGCAATTAATATTAAAATTAAAATAAGTATAAATTGTGTTTAAATTCTAAAATAATATTTTTGTGTAGCAAAAAAATATCAAAATGGTAGTTTTATGAAATAGAAGAGTATAAGTTAAACATGGCGACGTTGAACCTTTCCAACCATTTTCTACTATATTTTTCTCTAAAATACAGAAGTCAAAATAACATTTTTATATATTTTGTTTTGAAAAATAGAAAAGTACAACATTATAGTGGCATGCAGTAGAATAAAACCCACATTTATAATACAATTTCTCTATTTAAAAAAATCAAACAGCGAAATAGTCGTATGAACCAACGCTAAAGTTTGTTTTGAGCTCGGTTTTTTCTAACATGGTTGATTTTATTCCTAATCAGTTTACCCGTACCTGATTAGGAATGCGATGAAGCTCATCATAACCAAGTGAACATGATGACCATTTTGATGATATATTCGAGCATTCTTTTCATTCAACAATTCATACATCCCGAAAATGTCAGGTGAATCAGAAATGGGTCATGCCATTCCTAGAAGTTTCTAGTGAGTGATAGCATGTTCACCAATTAAATCACATGGGTGTTGTTGGGTGGCGTATGGCGTATTAGTGTCCCTAAAAGATCTGGATTCGAATTCACGCCAACTCAAGTTTACCCATCTATATATGGCCATGCGACATGAGTATCTAATTCTCCTTGCGAGCAACCGGGTCTGGCTGGTGCCAGTGGTCAAGGTCCCAAAGAGACTAGTCGACTGAGTTCGCCCGCCGGATAAATGTTTCCAATTATATAAGCCCAAACAATGAAAAATATAGACATGCAAATAAAAGATGACCCAGTCATATTTTCACAAAAAAATGGTTGGAAACTTTCTCTCATCTTTTTATTATAATAATAATTATAATAATAGTTATTTATGTATTTATTAAAAAAAACTTTGTGAGTAACCAACATACTTTTGAGTTTTCCCTATTAGACTATCTACATTGGTCCAATTTTTTTTATCAACCTAACCATTGGTCCATTTATTCAACACTCTAGTTTTTTTACATTTCACATAATCTTTTTTTTCTTCCACTGAATTATTCAACACAATTTTTAATTTTTAATCTTTACAATAGTTTTGTTTAAAACTCAACAGTTTACTCTACCAATTTGTTTCATAATTTTTAATAACTTTATAACTACATATAAGCAAACAATGTTAATTCAAATTAAGTTAAAATAAAGAAAAGTTACATACAGTTTAATATTTGATATTCTCAACGAATTATTTTTCAAATAGTACAAAAAACTATTGTTGGGAATCATTTCACAAATAATTTTTTATACGTTCAAACCAAATAAAACAAATATATATATATATATATATATAGAATATGAAAATGATTAATTTGACATAAAAATTATATATAAAATTTAATCTATTGTAAAATAATTGATGTCATATAATTTAGGTTAAAAATAATAATAATTGCTTTTAACCATAAGATGCCATGTATATTTATTATCTCCAGTTTTTACTCTTATAACCTGTTGAAAATATTCAACAAGTTTTAATCCACCTCATCATTTCAAATTTATTTAACATGCGAGTACATGAATTTAACAGTTGAATAAACCATTGTAAATGGTCTTAAAATGTGAAGCGCACTGTAGCAATTTTCGTGTCAAAAACACAGTATTTAGTAGGGACTTTCTTTGGTTGTGTCAGATAAATAACATGAAAACAAAGGAACATACATAATGAATCCAAACATATAGACTATATTGTGAATCTGGAGGATGCTTGAATGTTGAAGCTGCAGAAGATATAATCTTAATGAATCTTCTATTATAGAAAAATAAACAATCGCCTATAATTTTATACTAGATCTAAGCCTGGCATGTTGCTAAAAAATATAAAAATCTAAGACCATCTCCAATGGGGGTTTTTAATATACATAATACGTATATTAAGAACTCCGATGGGGAAAACCCATATATAATATATACATATATATATATATATATAAATAACACATATATTAAGAATCCTAATAGGAAGAACCTCCGTTGGAAGTGTTCGAAGCCTGGCATTGTATGTTTTCGGATATAATTGTACTATGGAGGTCCTTGTCCTATTCAACCTCTTATTCTTTTGGATAACCCACTAAACAGCAAAAAAAAACTGAACGAGAATACTTTCCGACATTACTTTGTATGCCAGCAATATTCCGTATGCGCTGATCATATGTATTATACGAGGATTCTAGTTCAAAGGATTCGACTAATACAAATGCTGTATTGCTTTTATGACATTTTTTCATTAGCGCTGTCTTACAATATTAAGAAATAGGGAACGATGTCTTTAATTTTTTTATTCTATTTAGTACGCAGATTTTTGCTACAGCAGGAGACAATTATTTGATATTATATACTTATTAATAGATTATATGCTTATGTGTTAGAATTGAATTGCTACATGTATACATTTGATCTTATATTATAAATAACTTTCCATGTTTTTATTTCTTTTTGCTTTGGAAGCATTTCGTTTTTTTAATAATCGATAGGTGATCCAGGCTTTAAGCCCGACTAATCCCCCGGATCAGGCGCAATGGTTGGTAATACCAAACACGATGTAAACCCGTCGTCCCAATAAAAATCGAATTTAGGGCACAATGAAACCAACTCCAAACACTGAATCACTAATTCAATCCACCGTTGGTAAAATGGAAGCATTTCTATAGGTTTTCATTTTTGTAAGTTATATATTTCATTTTAAATGATATTAACTCTCTAGCAAAAAACAACTCAATAGTATTCAACTCCATAAGATTTGTCAACATATTGATTGGCAGTAGAATTAAAATAGTGGAAAATATGCTATTTATTGCATTTATAAATTTGTGAATTGGATCACGATTCCGTCATTCCACTCGATTTATAACCACAAAAAGCAGTCATTTATATCTAAAAGTTAATTTTGTCAAGCTTAGGTTTTAGAGCATAATTTAGATACCTAAATGAATTGCTAGGAAGAAAAATATAACATACAGAAAAAAAGAATACACCACCATACATACACCAGCATATAGGAGCTTAAGGCCATCAGCATTGAGAGTTCTAATAGGGTTCATGGGCTCGGGTTCATAGGCCCGGAAGCCAAAAATAAATCAAAAATTGGGTTTATTTCCGCGACTCGCCTCTTAGTACTGACCCTGTATGAGCCCGGTTCATGCCAGGTGTCACCCACCCATTGGAGACGCGTTCGCGAGTTGACGAGGAGGAAAGCGGAGAGAAAGCATTTTCTCTCATTTCTGAAAAAAAGCTAGGGTTTCTCTCCGAAAGGCGATTTTGGTGCGACGCTGACCGTTCTTCACTTTTCTCTATCTAATTGACGACGGAGTGTCTCCTCTACGAGCACAGGTGAGTATCGAGTGGATTCACGGTTAAATCAAGCGTTTTTGGTGTCGAAACCGATGTGAGGGACTCGAAATAGATTTTGTGGTTTCGAGTTTGGGTTCAAAATCGGAAAAGGGGGTTTCGATTTATGGTTGTAAAACCTCATGCGGGGTTCGATTTATCGATTTTTAGGGTTTGTTTATCTGGGATCTGAAATCGATTTGGGGGTTTCGAGTTATGGTTTTAAATCTGCATGTGGGTTCGATTTATGGGTCGTTTCATCATAATTTTTCGTGATTATGTCGTAATCTGTTTTATCTTTGTTGTTTAGATGGATCCCGTGGAAGATAGAATAAATACAAAGAGGCAAGAGGAGTACTACAACAGGATGGGAAACGTGGCCGATTCAGAATATGGGATTCCCAGAAGGTGTCCCTGTGGTGGGGGAATCCGAGACGAGGTTCGCGTGAAGGAGGAGTACGACACTTTGCCTGGGAAACGCTTCTTCACATGCATCAACTACGAGGTAAGAGATACAATGCAGATGGGTTTGAAGAAGTATAAATTATGTTTTAGTGACGCGAGTCTAATGTGTTTATGTTGTCAACAAGGCTGATGGGTTTCATTACCGTCAGCCTTGGGTTATAGGTGTGCAGGAGGAGATCGAAAGTCTGCGTAGGCGGGTGGAGAAGGCTGAGCAGGTGATCAAGTTGGTGCCCAATCTCAATAAACATATCGACACAGTTGAGGTTAGTGAACTTTTTAAGAGTATCGAATTGGTAGTATAAAGATTTGTAAAGTTTGGTTCTTTTTAAGTCCGTAACACGGTTTGTTTGTTTCCATCTGCAGGCAGAGGTTAACCGCCTCAGTTTGGTGGTTGATAACCTCACTGCTGAGATTTATTCTCTCACTGTGCAGGTCGCAAATCTGGAGAAGGTCTGCTTCGAATAAAAACCTTAAGGTAAACACTCAAGCTTAACTAAGCTTAACTGAACTGAAGTATTTAGCTTGCTCTGCTGAATGCTGTGATGAATGCTGAACTAGAGGTGAACTGAACTA
>NC_027753.1:18319623-18324829 GCF_000695525.1 Brassica oleracea var. oleracea | reverse complement strand
GTAGTTTAAAAACATAGTTAGAAGTAAAAAATCTGAAAACCAAAACCACGTTTAAAACACCACCCCAAACCAAAATGGAACCGTTTTCTCTAGATTCTCCCGGGTTTATGAACCTTTTATCTTCCCAAACCAGTCAACCCATAGACGTAGGGTCCATAGGCGTAGGGTCTTCTACTGTTCCAAAACCGTTGGAAAGGAAAAAGTGGACAACACAAGAAGACATTGTTCTGATCAGTGCTTGGTTGAACACCAGCAAGGATCCGATAGTTAGTAACCAGCAGAAGTTAGGGTCATTTTGGAATAGAATAGCAGAGTATTTCAATTCAAGCCCTCAGCTGAGTGGCTTCGCTCCTAGAGAGTGGAGTCAGTGTAAGCAGAGGTGGGGAAGAGTTAATGAGCAGGTCTGTAAGTTTGTGGGAAGTTATGAGGCCGCATTGAAGGAACAAGCTAGTGGTCAAAATGAGAACGATGTCATGAAGTCTGCCCATGACATCTTCTTTAACGACTACCAGCTCAAGTTCACACTCGAGCATGCGTGGAGGGAACTGAGGTTTGATCAAAAATGGAGATCAAACTCTGTTTCCAGAGATGGTCCAAAGGAGAAAAGAAAGGAAGCTGCGGAAACAGAGCCTGAGTTGGAAGAGGTTAGGCCTCCTGGTATTAAGGCTTCCAAAGCTGCGAAACGAAAGAAGCACGGGAATGAAGCAGCTCTTGATCAGATAGAGAGCATACTAGCTAAGAAAACTATCATATCAAACCGGAAAATCCTTGATCGTCTCTTAGGCAAAAATGCAGATACACTTTCTGATCAAGAAAAGACACTCAAGAATAAACTGATATCTGAAATGCTTTGAGTTGGTCAGTCGGTTATTTTTTGTGGTTTACAATGTGTTGTGTAGACTATTGTCTAGAGGGATATGTGATTTCTTGAGTGTTGTCTAGACTTTTTGTTTAACTTTATTGATTCGGCTCTGTTTTGTGTTGCAGGTCACGGGTTGCAGGAGGTGGAGGTGGATACTTGACTTGTGGAGGTGGATGCTTGTACTTGTGTTGCAGGTCACGGGTTCACGCTTTCTCTGTTTCTTTTATGTACCGAGAGTCAAGCAGAAGTTCCCCGGTGCGAAGAAGAGAAAGTTTGAATGTCCATAATATGCTTGGCATTCGCACTGAAGTTCGAAATTCAGATAAACATGATCGTTTGAAAGCTGATCTCATCGAAAATATCTGGCAAATGTTTGGTAATGTAGATGATTGATCGTTGTATGTTCATGAATTCTCAGTGTATTGAATAAATTTCTTTTATAAATATATTGGTTAATGTAATCAATTCTTAATGTATTGAATATTTTAAAACTTATTATATTTTATTCATTTATTTTCAATATAGTGAAAAGATTTAAAAAAATATATATATAATATTATTTTATTTCTATGAACCCCTTCTGCAGGTTCACCAATGCAGGAACACAATCGATAGAGGTTCACAACTATTTATGGTCCTACCAAAAAAATAATAAAAAAACCTTATGAACCCTAAGAGGAAGTTCACCAATGTGGATGCCCTAAGAAACGGCCTTACGTGAAGACGGTAAACAATGTGAATCACATAAACACATGAACAGAGGGAGACTTTTTTGTGGTCGTACGAAGAAGTCAAGCATCAGCAGCGCCACATGCTTCTTATTTCTTCTTCACTCTTCAACCAAACAATTATATATCATTTCGTTTTCCCCAACATCCGTCAATAATCAATTATATTATAATTGACGCAGTAGAAGAACGCAATTAACAAAATATTTTCTCAAAAAAAAAAAGAACGTAACAAAATAGGCCCATGCATGCTTAGCGTCCATTATTTATATAATTCTCTGTTGGGTAGTAATATACTAATATCTAATGTATATATAGGATCATATATGATATATATCACATGTAATAGGAACACATGTTATTTGTTAGACGGGTTTGTTACAGTATCAGTACACCAAACTAACGCATTAACTAAAATCCAGAAATCTTAGAATAATTAAGAAGAACATATTAAATTAGCACCTCAGACAAGGTACTCTACCGACTATAACTTACCACAACCTCATATTTGACAGCAACGTCTAAACCACGACACTTTAAGTAATTAATTTGTAATAAAATTGGAATAATCAACCGATCGACGACGGGAATTAATCTCATCATTTTCCTCGTTAGTTATCTAGATTTGTTCCTACATGCCGATCATGGCAACTCGATGAAAAACCTACGTACCTTACATATTTTAGTTATTGGGACTATACGAGAAAAAAATAACACTCAAAACAAACCAAATATAACAACTTCTTCTTAATAACGATTTTAGCTAATTTTGTTACAAAATGAAACTCAATTCCCTTGAATGGCTTTAGTCAAAAAATCATTTGAATGGAAAATATTTTTTAAAATGTTAAAATGAATGAATGGGAACTACCATATAACCAAAGTCAACTTTGCCAACCTTCCCGAAAAAATCCAACATATACCATGTATGCCTCAAAATTAGTTTAGTTTCTGGTTGGTCAGTCATATATGTTAGACAATAAACAAAACATAAAATACATTTAGGCATACATTTAGACATACATGGTTACTCAAATATATTTGAACATTAACAAAACATAAAACAAGATATATTATAATATAAATTAACAAGTTCATGATGATGATCATGCATAATGAATTTCGTATTAATTTATAAGTACTTAGCTAAATGATCGTTTTCACAATGGTCTGATCGTTTATTATACTTTGAAAGTAAAGATTAGGCCTGAGACTTTTATCCGAGATCCGGATTCGATCCGAGATTCGATCCGGATCCGATCCAAAAATCCGGATATCCGGATGACCGAATCCGGATCTGGATAGTAAAATGTTGGATCCGTCAAAGCCGGATTCGGATCCGAATATTTACTTTTTTAGTCCGGATATCCGGATCCGTAAGTTTTATTAATAAATATTTTAAAAATAGTAATACTTATATATAAAAATTAATTCTATTTAATATATTTTCATTTTTATAATAGTATATATAAATTTTATGTAAATTTTGTAATATTATACATAGAAATAATTAAAAACATTATATATATTTTTATTTTTAAATTATTGTTAATATTTTATATATATATTAATATTATTTTTTATTTATATTAAAAATCCAAATCCGGATCCCGATATCCGCCGGATATTACAATTTTTAGAAGGATATCCGACACCCGTATATCCGAGAACCCTGGATCCGGATAAGGATAGTAAAATTATGGATCCGACGGATAAAGATCCGGATCCAGATACCTTAAAATTGTCCGGATATCCGATCCGTTCCAGGCCTAGTAAAGATAAGTCTTGTGAAGATAATGAATGAAGACAACTGAATACTTTGTTTTTTATGAACGACTCAGTTGGTGAATGGCTAATACTGACAGTGACTGCTAAAAAGTTAAATAAAATTATATACGTTACACCCAAAAAACTAATTAATTGTATTAACCTTTTTTTGGGTTATTTGTGAAATAACCAAAAAAAAAATCAAAATTAGATTTTTAGGAAGATGATATAAAAAGATAAGAAGAGAAAAGGAGAGAGAAAGTGATTTTAGTTAGTTGATGAATTTAGCTTTTTTTTGGTTAGTGAGTGCAATTTAGGTTTTTCTTTTTCATTTCCACATGTGTGAGTATTTTTCATTTACATTTATTTATATTTACATGTTTGTTTCACCCGTGTTCTATCTCATGATTAAATACTCACCGAAGAGCAATTGTAAGATCAAGGGAATTGCAATTTTACAATAAATTTGATACCATTTTTCAAATTTACCATAAAACATAATTAGTTTTTTAATCACACATTTATTAATTCAGCTAAATCATTTATAAAAAAAATTATAATAATTTATAAAACATTTATAGAATTTTATAAACTCAATTCATCCACTATATACTAAATTTTAAACAGTAATCATTAAAGTCAAAACCAAATATTATATAGTATTCTTGATTGAGTATATTTTAAAAAGTGTTAGTTAACCTATAATATTTAAGTAATTTTTCTATTTTTTTGGTAGTGTTTGAAATTGACAAGAACACAAAAGAAGAAAATGGAACCAAACATATACATGATGAAAATGTACGATGCTTGAAACTGCAGAAGAATAATACGAGAAAGTGAATGTAGATTCAAGCCTAGCAATGCATGTTTTTCTGGAGAAAAATTTATCATGTAATCTTTGATTCTGTACCAAGACCATTTAAAATTAACAAATCGTTTTCCACCGCACCAACATTTGAATAACCTTTTTAGAAATGGAACCATTAACATGAAACATTCTATTTTATCATAAATTAGTAATGTTCGATAGATGACCATGTTTTTTATGCAAGGAGGAATTCAACTAATTAAAACTAAGAAATAAAAGTCAAAACCTCTCTGAACGTTTTCCAATGCAATCAAAATGGCGAGTTCCTGGATGTTTTTCCGGTGAGAATCCGTCGTCTGTAGCTGCTGGCGAACCATCACCCCTTCATCCCACCCCTCCGGATCCCTTAGTCCCCTCATCTCCATTATCACCGTAAAATTTCCCAACCTTATCTGAAGCCAAAACCACCCCCAAACCCTCTCCTAACTACATATTTGGTACTGTTACGAGATCAACAATTGTTCCTTCTATGGCAAGTAAAGGGTCCAAATCTTCAACTGCAAGAGCATTCCAAGTTCCAACTGCTGTCTCAACTGCTCCTTATGTATGTGAGGTAGATGATACTTCCTCGATGTCAACTGGTTCCATAAAAACTACTATTCAAGGACCTTAGCTTGAGGAAAGTACTAGAAAATCCTTCTCAATAATCCCACCTAAACCTTCTTCCCCAATCCAAAATAACAAAGCCTCCTGCTCTCAACCATCAGTCACAAACCCTAATCCCACTATTCAGCTTGAATCGAACCAAACTCCTTCTCATAACCATTTAAACCATGCCACTGTCCCCTTCCAAACTTAGGCTGCTCCACCAACTCTGGTAGAGCGAATTCGACTTTCAGAGAATAAGACGATGCGACGTTTTGCTCCAGTGACCATGGCTCCTAATGGGAGGCCTCGAGTACTCATTTCGGACACTGTATTTCAAAAGGGAGCAGAGCTGCGTAAAGACTTTATCATTTGTTATTTCAATGGTAAGACCCC
>NC_027753.1:18295526-18319575 GCF_000695525.1 Brassica oleracea var. oleracea | reverse complement strand
CCCCCCCCTCAACCAAATACAAAGTGTTTTCAATCACATGAAAGAAAAAAAATTGGAAATACACAACAACCCACTAAACCAATCTGTTATTGTCCGAATTCAAAGTGATTACCTTAGACAAAAGATTTTGGACAAGTGGTACATTGGAGATTTGATGTTTCACACTGCCCAATGGTCCTCAGCTCACTCAAAGTCTACTCCACCATTGAAGGCTATCAAGATATGGGGTCACCTCACTGGAGTGCCTCTTGACCTACAACATGATGAAGGAATGAGTCTCGTTGCAGGGATAATTGGTGAACCAAAAGAAATGGATGATTTCACAAAGAACCTAGCGAGTCTCACCTTATATCATGTAAAGGTGGAGGTAGATCTTACAAAACAGCTCCCTTCTGTTGTTGAATTTGAAAGGGAAGATGGTGAGGTTGTAGAAGTCTCAGTTCACTATCTTGGGTTCCACCGACTTGCTCTCACTTTCAAGAGCTAGGTCATATTGTGAGAAACTGCCTACTGTACACTCCTCCTCTGTTGGATGCAGAAGCTGAAAGGAAAAAAACAAGCTTTAAATCAAGGTGCATTGAAAAATAACAAGAAGTATCGGGATGTCTCTCACCCTAAAGAGATTCCTCTTGCTAAGTCGATGCCGTCTACTGCAACAGTACATGTTCCTCTTGTTGCGGGCTCTGTACAGAAACTGTTGCTATTGTGGTCCCACATGCCCCTCCATCTGGTTCCTTGCATGTCATGTCTGTAGTCCCTCTACCTTCTGTATCCCATCCCCTGCCTATTGTTCATGTCTATGTTTCAAACCGTCCCCTCTTGAACACCTTAGCTTCTAATCCCTTCATAACTCCTGAACCTGTCCCTAGACCTTCACTTAAAAGATCTCGTTCTTCGCCTACCCTTTCCCCACCCCTCTCCTCAAACACAAATCCTAACCTTTTCGCTCAATCTCTTGCTCTTTTAAATCTTGTCATTTCTCACAAAACTGATCTAAACACATCTTCTGTTCCTCCTTTTCAGCTTGCTTTTCCTTCTGCTTCTCAGGACTCCTCCATTCTTTCGGAGGATCCTCCCCTTTTATCTTAATGAGTGTCAAGCTCATTTTTTGGAATGTTCGAGGCCTAAATGACCCGAACAAGCATAGATCCTTTGTATCTTGGCTAAATACTAATAAACCACTTTTTGGAGCCCTCTGTCCTACCTGGAAATTCTACTCGAATCATAACTCTGATCCTGATGGTCGGATCATCCTAATCTGGGGAGACACTCTCAACGTCCAGATCCTCTCTCAAAGCTGTCAGTGCATCACATGTAAACTATGCTTCCCGAACCAACAATCTACTTACTACTCAGCTCTCTACGCTTCGAACTTAAGCTCTGATCTGGCTGATCTATGGAGAGAACTCATCCATCTCCAATCAACTCTTGATTTAGACAACAACAGCTGGATCCTAGGAGGAGACCTAAATCAGATAATCCATCCAATGGAACATTCTGATCCTGATATCACTGTCCCTGACTATCTCATGTTTCAGCTGCGAGATTGTTTCACTCAACTGGGGCTCTTCGATCTTCGATTCATTGGTCCCACTTTCACTTGGATCAATTCTCATCCCTCATTCCCAATCCCTAAGAAATATGATAGACTGATGGTGAACAACTCATTTGTTGCTTCCTTCCCCCATGCCATATCCTCCTTCCTCCCTCCCTTTTTCTCAGACCACTCACCCTGTGTACTTGACCTAGCTTTTAGCCTTTCTTTAGCTGGTTCCAAACCCTACAAGTTCCAAAATTACCTCATCAAACACCCTGGTTTCATTCAGCTTCTACAAGATGCATGGATTCGTACTGGAAACGTGTGTCAAACTCTACCACAAATGTGTTGGAAGCTAAAACAAATCAAGAGTGCTCTAAACCTTTTAAGCAAAGATAATTACTCTAAAATTCAAGAGAGAGTGAGCGAAACTAACAGTTTGTTGCAAATTGCGCATGTCCAAGCTCTGCAAAACCCATATCATGCCATGTTCCAAGCTGAGAGAGACCTGCATCAAAAATGGAACTTCTTACGAGAGATCGAGGAGATGTTTTTCAGGCAAAAATCAAGGAACAATTAATTGAGAGAAGGGGACCTTAACACTACCCATTTCCAGCGAATCTGTCAAACAAGAGCTAGCTACAATGCAATACGAGCTTTCCTACTATGTGATGGCACTTGGGTGATTGATCCCCTTGCAATGAGTGAGCTTGCAGTCAACCACTTCAAGTTTTTGCTTGGGCTGCAGTACTACTTCCCAACTCTTCAGTTCACGGAGCCAAATTGGATTCAAGACCTTTCGTCCTTTGTATTTCCTGAGCACTGCAATCAACTGATGTTATCAATCCCTTCTGATGAGGAGATCAAAACCGTTTTCTTCAAACTAAGTCCTAACAAGGCTCCTGGTCCAGATGGCCTAACATCAGCGTTCTACAAAGCTTCGTGGGAAATTATTGGTCCTGAGGTTCTCTCAGCTATCAAGAACTTCTTTGCCACAAACTTCCTCCCTACTGCTGCAAATTCAACAATACTCTCATTAGTTCCAAAGTTCCCTGGTGCTACAAAGATACCTGATTTCAGACCAATTTCTTGCCTAAATACAGTCTACAAAGTCATATCTCGGCTTTTGGTCAAGAGGCTTAAGCCTATGTTATCAACGCTTATCCTGCCTAGCAAAACAACGTTTGTAAAAGGAAGGTTGATAGTTGAGAACACTACTCTAGCAGGCGAGCTTGTAAATGGTTACCATAAGAACAAGGGATCTAAAAGGATTACCATCAAGGTTGATATAGCAAAGGCCTTTGACACACTATCTTGGGAGTTCTTGTTTTCCTGCCTTGAAGGTCTTTAGTTCCCAAGTCGTTTCATCCGCCAGTCGAAAGCCTGCATTTGCACATCAAATTTTACAGTTGGTTATAATAGATCAATTCATGGTTACTTCAAAGAAAAGAGAGGGCTTAGGCAGGGAGACCCTCTCTCACCCTATCTATTTGTCATTGCGACGAATTGCTTGTCACATATGCTCAACAGAGCAGCGAGGAAAAATAGATTCAATAACCATTCAAACTGCTCCTCTATCAAACTTACTCAACTCTCATTCTTAGATGATCTTTTTATATTCATAGATAGTTCCATTACATCCGTCCAGCAGGTGCTACAAGTTCTGAAAGAGTTTGAGGACCGATCAGGCTTGCCTGTGAGTATGCAAAAAACAAGCTTTTATGCATCGAGAATGACTAAGGTAGAAACTAACCTGATACAAGCTTCAACTGGAATGACTCTAGGATCTCTCCCGTTTCGCTATTTGGGTGTTCCACTGAACTCCCGAAAGCTCTCTGTCACCAACTATGAACCACTGATCCATCAAGTCAAATCTCGGTTCTCTTCATGGTCAGTTAAGACTTTCTCCTTCTCTGGGCGGCTTCTCTTAATCAAAACAGTCATTGTAGGGATAACAACGTTCTGGTGCTATGTTTTCATCTTGCCCAAAGCGTGCATCAATCGAATAAACTCCCTCTGCAGCTTATTTCTGTGGAAGGGAAACATTGAAGGTCATAACTCAGCGAGGGTATCATGGGAAACTGTGGTATTGACAAAGAAACAAGGAGAATTGGGAATTAAGGATCTTCGAACCTAGGACAAAGCGTGCACTTTCCGCCTCCTTTGGCTTCTTTTCTTCAGGCCAGACTCAGTATGGGTGCAATGGTTCAAGGAGGCTATTCTGCAAGGCTCAGTGCATAACTACTGGATAACACCTCCGAAGCAATCATTTTCATGGCTTGTCAACAAGTTCCTCAAGATGAAGGATGTTGTGTTTTCACTCATTAAACTGCGACTGTAAAATGGAGAAACAACACGATTCTAGTCAGATAATTGGACACCATTTGGTGCTCTGAACACTTACTTATCAGGTACTACCTCAAGACGTGGGATCCCTTATCAAGCAACAGTCTCCTCTATCTACACTAACATATAATGGCGCTTACCACCAGCTCGTTTAGATGCGCAGATACAGTTGTACACCTACCTGACAACCATCCAACTGACTACAAGTCAAGACTATTTCGAATGGGAAATCAATGGACAGGTACACACGACTTACAAAACTGGTGTGGTATTTGATTATCTGTGTGCTCCGCGACTAGATGTTAGATGGCAAGCAGCTGTGTGGATTTCTAAAGCCATTCCTCGCCACAGTTTCCACACCTGGCTTCTTGTACAGAACAGACTACCGACTCGTGATAGACTAATCAGTTGGGGACTTCGTGTTGATGAGAGATGTCTGTTATGTAACTCAGGTCAAGAATCTCGGAATCATCTCTTCTTCTCATGTAACTATAGCTGTGATATGTGGCAAATTGTGGTGAGAAGACTGCAGATATTGTTGATTAGAGATTGGCAGGGAGTCCTGAATCAGATGATCTCCCTCCCCCCCTCCGCAACACCAGCGACTCCTTACTCGACTAGCATGGCAAGCGACCATGTACTGGCTCTGGAACGAGCGTAGCACACGCCTCCATGCATCTACTTTTCGATCAGTGGATCAAGTTTTTAGACTAATGGACATGCAACTGATAAACAAGATTCAATCTTTCAGAGACACAAACCCGACCAGATCGTCTACGATGATGTTGAGTTGGATTCGATTTCAGTGAACGCCAACGTCACCACTCCAAAAACTTCAACGCTTCGTTTCTGATTCAACCATGTGGGCTTCATTTGGGTCCTAGAACTAAGGGTAATGGACCAAATTCCTTGATATGTACTATGGCTAAACAAACTAAAGTCTATGGGCTATAACATTTTCTGTTTTATTTAAGTTAAGAATGAAGCTTACAAAAAAAAGAAATTCAACTAATAATATTTTTTTTTCATCGGCGTAAACAAATTCTCTGATAAACAGATCTCTTTTAACCAACAAATGGACTAATCATCCATGAAAATGAAATAGAACAATTGACTGCGTGCACCTCGTTCAAGAATATATTGAATATATGTCTTTGTGTTTTGAATCTAAGAAACATGTATTAACTAGACTGTTGTGAAGCTTTCCATGAGACATTGAATCTTCAAAGTATCTTTGAGCACTCTTTCGGTTATAGATCTTTACCAATTGAGAAACCATCTATTATAAATGACGCATGAAATTGACGTAAATTCTTTATATTCTCCATTTTCCCTGATAATATTTTTTAGTTTTTGCTTTTATGACTTACGGGAATTAATATTTTTCAGGAGTCCACTTGAAGCAATATTATTACTATAGTACAAAATCCGGAATTATTCATTGACACTGTTACACGAGTTAGTTATTTTGTTCCCTTATTAACTCATGGTAGACAGCTAGACATGTGTATTTATGACATTGCCAGCTGTATGTAAACAGTGTTACGAGTTAATTGTACCATTTTATCTGCATTTTGTTAAAATCATATTCTTTCCGTTTCTAAATAAACGTCATTTTGACATTTTCTACAAAAACTAAAAAAATAGCAGAAATATATGTAAATTATTATTAATTATATTCCTCTAATCAATAGTATTTGAGATAAATAAAATTATTTAGAAAATCAATGTAGTTTTCAATTAATTTTCAGCTGAAAGTAAATATAATTTGCAGCTGAAAGTAAATATAGTTTACATTGAAATTGTAAAGTTACACTTTTTGTAACAAAAAAAATTAAAATAACACTTATTATGAAACTTAATTTCATATGCATCAACTTTTGAACTAATTATTTTTTTGAAGCACAATGGCATAGTGGTTAAAATTTAAATGTTTCTCCATTAGATTTAAAGTTCGATTCCCAAAGAATTCAGTTTTTGCAGATTATATGATGTAAGTTTATCGGAGATTTCAGAGAAATGCAGATATAATCGTTTGTTGCGATCATGTAATGTATAAAAAGTCTGTCCATTAAAGATGTCTTACAAGTAAAATGGTCTGTCGATCTAAATGTTACGGAAAGAGTTTCATCGTGAATTTGCCAGTGCAGTTGTTCATCAATATCACTTATATTACGGCTGTTTATCATGATTCGTAGTAGAAATTATATAATGATATACTCAGTGTTAAAAAAAAAAATATCAAGTTTTAAATGTAAGTTGTCAAGAAACATTACTACAAATACTTTTTACCCCCAAAAAATCACTACAGCTACACAATTTCAAGGGCTTAAAACATAACAAAAATATTAGGTTTTAGTGAATGATATTGGTTTCATTCTTTTCACAAAATCGATGATATATTAAATAGTCACAGTCAACGGTGCCAAATATTTCACAATCTTACCGGTCTATTTCTCACAAGAAAATTGGAAATAAGTATTTTGACAAAATATAATAAAAGATTTTTTTCCATCACAAAAAATGATAAAAGATAGAAAATTAAAAAAAAATATAATTAAGATAAAAGAAATGGTCCTCGGGGACCGGGGTTAGAGGCGAGCCACTTATTTTTATATAAATAAATACACACAGAACACACACTGATAGCAGAGAAACACAAGTCTTCCCTTTGGATCTTCTCTAAGTTCCATTTCTTGTTCAGACATTAAAGATCGAAGTAAGTTTGGTCTGATTTTCTCAGAAGAGAAGAAGATGCAGGTCGTCGCCAAGTTTGATTTCCAGTCTCCGCCGTTCTCTCACGCCGCCGGAGAGATCCTCATTTCTCCGGTAGACCGCAGAGCAGAATCTTTCGCTAACTTCACCGAGGCCCTTGAAGGCGCGTGTCCTGACTCGCCTTCTAGCTTGGCGGCGGTGAAAGTGCAGAAGGTTTACAGGAGTTATCGCACGCGCCGGAGACTAGCGGACTCTGTGGTTGTCGCCGAAGAGCTCTGGTAATAATCTTTACTAAAGTTTTAAATAGATGGAGGGGATTAGTTTGAATGATTAATGTTAGTTAATGATTTAATAAAGGTGGCAAGCGATGGATTATGCGAGATTAAATCATAGTACGATCTCATTCTTTGATTACTCAAGACCTGAAACTGCAGTTTCCAGGTGGAATCGTGTGAGCTTGAATGCTTCTAAGGTATGTCTGGTGCCTTATTCTTTTGGTCTTAATAATATCAAAAAGTTCTGAAATAAATATTATCGTAAGAAAAATTATCTGAAAATGTCTCAGCGTTGAGAGTCGTATCTGATTTTTGTTTTATTTTTGAAAAAGTAGAGTCGTATCTGATTTCCAATTAAAAAAATATCTGTGTAGATATATATATATATATATATGTCCAGATGATTTTTTTTTCAAATAAGTATTATTGTAAACCAAGTTCAAAAAGTATTATTGTAAGAAAACAAAAAAATATATGTCAAGATGAAAATTCTCAAATAAGTATTATTGTAGGCAAAATATCAAGTATATATATGTCGAGATGAAATTTTTCTCAACCAAATATTATTGCAAGAAAAATATTTTTAAAAAACGTAAAGATAAAATTTCCCAAATAAATGTATTATTGTAAGAAAATATTAAAAAAAATATATATATATATATGTCAAGATGAAAATTTACAAAAAAATATTATTGTAAGAAAAATAATCCAGTTGGTTTAAGGGTTTTTGTAATCTTGTGGTTAGGTGGGGAAGGGTCTGTCCATAGTCGACAAAGCTGAGAAATTGGCCTTTCAGCATTGGATTGAAGCTGTAATTACTTTTATCTTCTTTTTGTTTGTTGTTAATATTTAGATTAATTGATTTTTTGGTGTAACAAGAAGACTAAACAACATGAAACTTTTATAATCAGATTGATCCTAGGCACCGGTATGGACACAACCTGCATTTGTACTATGAAGTGTGGTGCAAAGCTGATGCTGGTCAGCCATTTTTCTACTGGTATGTTAACACCTTTAAACTAAACTAGATTTAGCACTTTTAAAGCGGAGACTATTCTTTTGTTGACAATATATCTATTTAACAAAAAACTGTAATTTTTGTTTTCCGGTTTATATAAACCATTTGTTTTCGTTTTTGTAAACCATTTATTGATTTTGTTTTTCGGTTCTAACATATACAATCAAAATCCACCATGACTATCTAAGGTTCATTTTGTTTTCTTGATCACAAGAAAACAAATCTTATCTGAATGTGAAAAATCGGTTTCTTGCAGGTTGGATGTTGGAGAAGGGAAAGATCTGGATCTGGTAGAATGTCCAAGGTCGAAGCTTAAGCAGCAATGCATCAGATATCTTGGACCTGTACGTGCCATACTTTTCTTGTCAATTATTTATTTAACATATTTTGGCTATTTTTCATGTGAATCTTTTCTCATTATCAGCAAGAGAGGGAAGAGTATGAGTATGAGATCATTGAAGGGAAGATTGTTCACAAGTTAACCGGACAGTTTCTACACACCATGCACGGATCTGAGGGGACAAAGTGGATCTTTGTTATGAGTACTTTCAAGAAACTATATGCCGGTCTGGTAGGTCTTCTTGAAAACCTGTTTATCCTTGTATAACTTGATAATTGTAATTGAAGAAGATTGTTAATAGTTTTTGGTTTATGTCTACTTCAGAAGAAGAAAGGAAGGTTCCATCACTCAAGCTTTTTGGCCGGAGGAGCAACACTAGCCGCAGGGAGGGTGGTTGTTGACAATGGAGTTCTCAAGGTAATTTTACCAAGTCTGCAACTTAAGTTATGTCTGCGGCAGAGCCTGTCTTGGACATAGACAAATGACACATTGGCCTATGGCTTTCAAATTTTAAAAGATAATTTATATAGACATATGCCTCCAAAATTGTTAAAAAAAAGTTTTTTATTAAGATCCTTATTAAATTGCTTATATCCCCCGAAATCTCTGGCCTTGTGTATCTTTGTTATGTTTTTGTAATTGATATGTCTCCGTTGTCTTCTTGCATTTCTTTCAGACAATCTCTGCATACAGTGGTCATTACAAGCCATCAGATGATAGCCTTGACATATTTCTCTCGTTTCTCAGAGAGAACGCAGTGAATCTAGACGGTGTTGAGGTAAACTCTTGTTCTACTCAACCTTACACGAATCAAATCTTGATTACCAAATGATATGAGAAGAGACTACTTGAGAGCTAATAATATAGTTACTTTTGTTTGTGTAGGTGCACAAAGCTAGTGAAGATTCCGACAGCTACGATGATTACTTTAAACCCAATGGAGATGGGACCAAGTCTTTAAAGAAAGAGGAGCCAACGCCATCCAACGCAGAGGCTGAAACTGATGAAAACGGCAACGGAACACTTGAGGAGATCAAACGGAGTAGTTACCAGAGAACCCTTTCAGGTGGGCTTGAAAGCCCAAAAGCTGACGTTCCACAGAAAGCAATCTTACAAAGGATCAACTCCAAGAAACAGTCGAAATCTTTACAGTTGGGTCATCAGTTAATGCTGAAATGGTCGACAGGAGCTGGTCCAAGGATCGGTTGTGCAGCTGATTATCCTGTTCAGCTCAGAACACAGGCTTTGGAGTTTGTTAACTTGTCTCCTAGAAACCGGAGCAGCGCACTGTCTCCGACCGGGAGGATTGATGTCTGAGATCATATGTTTTCCTTGTTCTTAGCAGTTTAATCGTAATCTTATGTGACTTGGTTAAAGTGCGAGTTCTATCTATCTAAAGTTTTTGTTGTTTTTTCTTTTCACCTGGATGATGTGATGCAGAAGGAAAAGAATGAGATGTGTTTTGTGTAAAAGCTTTTCTTTTCACTCATAAATGATATCTACCTACTAGCATCAGATTCATTAATTTTAGACTCGGCCACAGTTTGACAGTTTCAGAGGTTCAGGTTACTACAGAACAAACCGCAAGAGTTTTATTGCATGTAAACAATTACTATTGACATGGATGCTACTAGCACAACTCAAAGAAATGAGTTATTGCATTCATAATGGACATAAATGATTATAGTAAGTGTCTGCCATTTATTAATGAAACTAGGTAATAACCCGGTCTTGTCCGAAATGTAATTATTAGTTTTGTTATTTTTAATAAAAAGACATCAAATCTGTTTAATCTGGATATTTGTTCGATTTTAAGTTTTTTTTTTATTTTTAATCTTCTAAAATATAACTATTATTTTAAATTAATATTCATTTTAGTTTATTCAGTTAAAATGTTTGATTTTTTGGTTTTTTCCGGTAAAAACCAAAAATAAATATTATTTGTTTATTTTCATGTTATGAATTTTAGATAGTCGTCATGTCGAACCAATAATTTCATATTATAGTTTCTAAACATATAATAGTTTAAGAAAAAGAAAAGAAAATTATTAAGATAAATCATTTCACTACAATTTGGTCAATGGTGAAAGAAGCATTAAGAAAAAATATTTCAACTTTCAAAAAAATTAGATACTTCAGTTGTGGTGAATACTTAGTTACAAAGTACTCACATCAAAGTGCACATGTATGTGTATGTAAAAAGTATATAAAAATAGTTGAGAAATATATAAAGATATTGTTAATTAATATGAAATGACATTTTTGTTCAAAAAATACATGAAAGATAAAATTAAAATTAATTTAAAATAAAAAGGGCCTTGACATTAGTCATTTTTTCATATAAAGAAAATAAAATTGTATCCGTAAATAGGGGTGGACACAGATCGAATATCTGGGTATTTGGAAGCATTCGTGTCGACTCGATCTTTAGCTACCTAGATATTCGGTGACTCGGATATCAGAAATGTTTTAGAATTTTAAAGAATATCCGATTTGATCCGTAAATAAAATAAAATTTTAAAAAAATTTTAAAAATAATTGAAAATTTTAATAATAACATTTTATTACAAAAATAAAACATTATTTAACTTTTTAAATTCTAGTACCTAATATAATAAATTTAGTTCATAAAAATATTGTAAACTGATATAAAGTATAATATATAACGTATATATATATATATAATTATTTACATATATGTATATATATGCATATAACAGATCGAATTAGATATTTGTTCTTAAAAATATTAGTATTTGTGATTTGCTTCTTTTTTGGATATTGTATTTTAGTATTTGATTTGTTTCATAGAGTTACGGATATCCAAATTTTTTGGTTCAATTCAAAACGGATAACGAATCGAATAAAAATTTATGAATATTTTGCTTAACTTTATCCTTAAACAATAAAAAATATATATATATATAGTTTGGCTTTTGATTCGTTGTCTATTTTTATTCGACACTAAAAATCCAGAGTTTTATAAACATGTATGTGAGTTTTATATTAAAAGAAAACGCAAAGTACGTAGTGTGAACACATTTATGAATATAGTATGAACGCGTTAACATACTTATTATCAAATCATTGTGAAGCTGTCACGTGTCTATTATAGTGTGAATGCATTTATCACGGTGTTTCTCATATATAAGGGATTTTAGTTTGGTATATGGGAATGTCCGGTACAAATCGGTTTACCACATTGGATTATAAAAAAAAATGGACGAGGATTCACAAAGCATATACTATTGTATGATAGATTTCTTATGACCTTTTTCGACCATATAAGCATATACTATTGCATGAAAGACCATTAAAACTGTATCTATCAAAGCTGAAGGAGATATACAGAGACCAAGTAAACATTACCCAAAGCTATTGGGCTTAGAAAACAGTCAACCCAATAGAGAATGTAAAACTAGGCTCAATAAAAAGCCCAATGGATTTATCAGCACCAACTGGCGACGTCTCCGTCTGACCGTCCTCCTGTAATAAGATCACCGGAGACGCCGTAGAACAGTCAGAACCACGAGATAGAGGACATTATGGCTTGTGAGACGGAATCGGAAGCTGGCCTGCTCCCATGTTTGCCAGCTAGAGAGCTACCACTATCCTCATCCTTGTTATCAAAGTCAGTCCATCTTCTACTCTCGATCTTGACCTCGAACGATCTCCCTTCATGGTTGGCCTTTGATCATTTCAAGTTTTAGTGTGAAAGGCATTGCCTTGGCTTCTTGTTTGGTGATTGATTGATAGTAATGGAAGTTGTGAGTTTTCTGCTGAAGAATATGTCATTTTAGATACGCTCACTTGCTTAACTTATCAATGTTATCATCTTTAGTGATCATAACACAACGCATTGATCCTATCGATGATCATCGAGGTTGCCTGCTGATCAATGATGATGCACTGTGATATTTATATCCTCTCGTTGAACACTGTAGTTGATGTTGAGCGTCACGCCAGAGATTTCATGGAAGTTGCAGCTTTATTTTATTGGATTGAAGCGAGAAGATCACGATCCCGCAAGTGCTGAAAGTCTCAGGAAGGTTAGTTTCTGGTTCACCTTCAGACCCAACAATGTGAAACTCCCAAAACACATTTTTTCTTGTCAGTTTCTGGTCTGCTCTGTTCCTAACAGAAGATTGCAGTAATGGAGGACAAGCTTAACACCAAGGAGGAGCTCACAAAGAAGCACACAAGGTTTATCCAAGAATCACATATTCAAGTGAAAGAACAGATTGAGAAACAGAGTGGAGGAGCTGGAATAAGTATAAACATCAAGCAAAGTCTCAATAGTAAATAAACGTAACTCAACTACTTATTTATTTCTTATTATACATTGCAAGAGTAATGCAGAGAAAGAGGGATTCCATATGCAAATCCACATCCCTTACAACAAGTGCAGATGCACTTAGTTATTTCTTGTGTGGCTTTTCTCAGAGTCTTATACATTCATTTACATAGAAACATAGAAGAAGCTTCCTACAGATAAGAGAGAGTCTCTTGGTTTTGTGTTGATAACTTCACTCATATATCCATATGCGGACCACGTGGATTGGGTTGGCTTTCCAAAGGCATGTACTGTGCCATGATCCCTCTTATTTCCGCATCCATGTATCTCTGCACCATTGTTTTCTTTTTTGTTACTTCAAACATCTTATCTACATGGCAAAAACTCCAATAATATATGTATTATGGTAAAGAGAGTAGCATAACATACCCTGATCCTGTATTTGTAGGCGGCATATCCGGAAAGACCTGCAACACCCACTGCGATTATAAGAAACCACAAAAAGCTCCAGCTGAGCTTTGTCGTTCCAACTTTGTTTGAACCTTTCACATTCAAAAGCAGAAACATAAAGTTTGATTAATGACTCCACATTAATTATGGGCATTATATGAGCAAAGGAAGAGATATCTTTTGTTTACCAATGCAAGTGTCGTGTTCACGCATGTAGAGCAAACCATTCTTGCAGCTGCATTCATAACTTCCCCATGTGTTTTTACATTTACACTCTGGGCACTGGCAAACCTTTTTTTCTTTGCACTCGTCCACATCTAACACATTCAATCAAATACAATACAGTTACCATCTTGAATTCTCCAAAACATCTTAGTGTATATATTAGGACTATGCACATATACGCCACTTTACGGATGTATATGTTTACAAATTGTACTTGGTAACACTCAATTAAACCGCATGATTACAGATGCTAGTAAATATTCCTTAACAAAGTACCTTCACAGCTCTTTACTCCATCGCCCTTGAACCCAAGTGGGCATTTGCAACCATTTGAATGATCATCCTGAAATATCCATTTAAAAAAAAAAAAGAAAAAAAGTTTCACTCTAGGTTAAGAAGACGATTGTTCAAGAACTAGATATTAATATAGAAGACGAAATACTTACTACGCAAGCAGAGTAAGTGTAGCTGCCTCTGGTTTCTCTCCAGCATCCTCCATTGTTGATGCCACAATGCAAAGCTCCAGAGGCTGCCAAGTGAAACAACGTTGAGAGCATCGGATACAAGAAAATTATCATGAAAAATTATAGTAAGAGGACTTTTGTTTAACGAAAAAGGGTAGAACGGCATTTAAAGCAACTTAGAACATTGCTCCACTTGTCCACTCAGTTATATGGGTTAAATTTCCTTCAACTTTAAAGCAAAATACTTGTGGAATAGAATAACAATGCCAGAGGATATGCCATTATTTTGCATCCCGTTCCAACACAAAATATGTCAAGCTGCCTACAGGGAGATAAAACTGATATACCTTTGCAGTGAGTGTAGCCGTCACCAGAAAATTTAACACCTTGAACAGTAGGGCATTCACACAGTCTTCCCCTAAAAGTATCCTAAAATGCAGATTCAGATCAAATCTAATGAGTCTTAGTTGCACACCAAAACCAAAATTTAAAAAGAGAAAAAAAAACTAGCAAGCCCAAATGTTACCCGGCATGCAGTTATGTTGGCAGCTTTGTCTTGCCAGCATCCACCGTTGTTTTCCAAACATTCATTAGTGTTTAAATCTGCAAAAACCAGGAAACGTATCTCAAAACATGTAAAACACTAAGGAGAACTACAAATGCAAGAAGTCACCAAAACTTTAATGTCTGTATATCAAGAGAGAATGTGATATCTGAAAAAGACAAAGAGAGTTGTGAAAGTCAGTGGAGAATATAGGACCGGACCTTCGGTTAGACATATAGCTGGTTCTGTTGACTCTTCAAAACCTGAACACATAGCTTTCAGCACTGCCCCTTTTTCCAATTTACCTAATCCCATGAAAAAATATTTGAGTTAGCAAAGAAAACGTGAGATGCTGCAGAAAAAGGCAACTCTGACAGGTCAGTTGTTCTCTAATACCTCTGTATTGTCTGTTGTTCACGACAAGAGTTGGGAGTATAGTCACGTCTCCACGGGCACCTTTGCCAATCTGAAACAAACTCATTTCGTGAACATCACAAAACGGAATTGAGAGCTTCAAAACAACAAGATCTAGAAGAGAAGAGTTGCAAACCACAAACCTGGGACTCCTGCTCTGCTTTAAGAACTGGGTTCTCGACATCTGCGTCAGGGTCTCCGATACACTTGTCCACCTTCTTGAGATCAATGTCTGAATGCATACAACAGAACGAGCATTCAGAGATTAGCCAGCTGATAGTCACAATGAAATGCACAAAACACGAAAGTAACAAAAGATCCTTTGCTCATATATTAGGCTTCAACAGCCTTACAAGGTAAGGTAAGCTGATTGAGTGATTGCTATCAGTCTGTTTGTTTCTCTATATTTGATATAAAGATGTATTTACTATATACTTGCGCTTGATGAAATGATATCACAGCAGGGTAATGAAGCATTATACTCACCAAGTGACTTGATAATTTCGTCTGCGCACTCCTTGGTGTACTTCTTATCCTTCATCGGACACCGGATGGCGAAGTCAGTCACATAGTCCCACCAGACCCACGGCTTACCGGTCTCGTTCATGACTCTATAGACGCAAGCCTGGCGTAGATTCTGAACGACAACATCTTTCCCATCATACCCTTTAGTAAAATCCTGCTCAGGATCAGGCGCACAGTATCTTCCATGGTTGATACACTGAGACTTGCACTGTTTACTCAGCGTAAAAGCCTCAGGGCAGTACCAGGTGATGTAGTGCGGCGTGAACTGAGTATGCCCTCCTTTCTCAAGAATCTGAGCAGCTCCTTTGAAATTCTTGAGAAACTCAATCTGAGTATCGCACTTCTTCCCACACTGGTCGTTGCTGTTGGTCCAGAGCTCGTATTCCACACGCTCATCGGGATGAGGAACAGACTCAGTCCAGTCCAGCTTCATGTTCACCATGTCCCCACCGGAGAGAGCAGACTTTATACTGTCTCCCAAAGACTTGGTGATGAGAGCTGAAGGAATGGTAATGTTTTGAAGATAATCCGCATCTGACTTATCCTCTTCAGGTGTATCCATAGTGATCAATGGCTCAGCTTTGTTGTCAGCTACAAGAATCGCTGCTGCTCCAGCTTGTTGAGCTATCCATGCTTTCAAAGTAAAGAAACAGTCTGTGTTCACAAAAACAAACTCACATTCAGTTCCAAAAAACAAATCTTTTCCACAAACTATAACCAAAAATTGAATCTTTTCCAGACAACATAACCAAAAACTGAATATTATTCAAAATACTATAACCAGAGTTTGAATCTTTCCAGAAAAATATAACCAAAAAATTGAACTTTTTCCACATACTATAACCAAAAAATGAATAGTTTCCACATACTATAACCAAAATTGATTTTTTTTCATATACTATTACTAAAATTGAATATTTTCCGCATACTATAACCAAAAACTGAGTCTTTTCCACATACTAAACCCAAAAACTGAACCTTTCCAAAATACTATAACCAAAAACTGAATCTTTTCCACATATTATAACCAAACAATGATATATCTTCCTCACACCATAATCAAAAATTGAATCTTTTCCACATACTATAACCAAAAACTGAATCTTTTTCACATACTAAAACCAAAAACTAAATCATTCCCACATACTATGAACCTAATTGAGCAAAGGGTAAGATGGAACCTCCACGATCGATGAGGACAAAAGTGGGTAAGCCCCCAGGCTTAGATTTGAAGGAGATGTCGAAATCGTTGTAGCTTTTACAAGCTTTCTGATTCGATTTGGGATAGGCAACGGTGCCGACTAAAGTACCACCGTACTGAGGAACTCCGAAGTTCCCAATGGCACACTCGTAAATGCCTTTGATGGAGTCGGGTGATGTGATTTTGAGGTTGTTCTTCTCCACGACGAATCTACAGAGCGCTGGACTCAGGATCAGAAGAAACGAGAGGGTGAAGAACCTTAGCTTCTCCTGACTCATGATTGGGGAACGGATTCAAGGTAGAGATTGAGATCTGAAACCCTAGATTGCAGAGAAGATTGAGAACGAAGATCTCGTGAAATGGAGGAGGATGTTTTATTGATTGGTCAAGTAAGTGAACAGTGTTTGTTTTATTCAGGAGGAGAGAGATAGAGAGGCTTATGAGTTAAGGAAGAGAAGGAAGGTTTATCTATTGTTATTATAATTTCTATTGTTACGACTTATTACGATTAGAGATAATAGATACATGAATCTTATGAGTTAACTAAATTGAAAAAGGAATTTTAATGGAATTGTTCTTCTTTGTCGTCTCCGTAAATTTATGTTTATTTCGGTCAAGATTTTTCAAATGATAAATCAATAAAAGTTTTGGACTGTTACAAAATAAATAAATGGTTAAGAATTGTAAACGGGAGACACGTGCGTATGTGTTGTTATCCAAAGCTGATACCGGAAAAGAAAAAATCTGTATAATCTTCAGTACAGACTCGAGAGTTTTGAAAAAATCACTAACCAAAAAAAATCTTCAAACAGAAAACAAGTGCATTATTAAACAGAAATTGCATTCACTAACCCAAAAAAAAAATCCAAATTTGTTGTGAAACTAGAGAATGAAATCTATGTTTCTGTATATTAACCATAACATATAGAACCCTTTATATATAAGAAATTACACCGTCGTAGAATAATGGAAAGAGTACAAATCATAAACATAAGTAAATAAGGAAATAGTAGAAGCTGACCGCCGGCTCTCTCTCTCTAGGCGCATGGGCTGATACCGGATCGAGACGATTATGGACATCCATTATATGGTTTATAACATTCCCCCTTGGATGTTATAACCATTCAGAGTTTGTAATACGTTTTGGATATTGCCTTATTAAAACCTTATCAGGAAAACCCAGTGGGACAAAACAATGATGAAGAAAAAAGAGTACAACACGTATTACTCCCCCTGATGTGAACCTCACTGAAGGTCTTTCAGTCGACGCATACCAATTTGATGCGTGAGCTTCCTGAATGTGCAAGTCAGAAGTGATTTGGTGAACATGTCGGCTGAGTTGTCGCTGGAACGCACTTGAACCACTTGGACCTCTCCAGCTTTCTGCAACTCGTGTGTGAAGAAGAACTTGGGCAAAATGTGATTCGTCCTGTCTCCTTTGATGTAGCCGTCTTTGAGCTGAGCAATGCATGTTGCATTGTCCTCATACATCACGGCCGGTGGGTCCTTGCTCTCGCTCATCCCACAATCTGATCGGATATGTTGGGTCATCGACCTCAACCAGACACACTCGCAGCTGGCTTCATGTATAGCCAATATTTCCGAGTGATTAGATGAAGTGGCCGCGATCGTCTGCTTCATGGAACGCCATGATATGGTTGTACCTCCACGTGTAAAGACATAGCATGTCTGTGATCGAGCATTGTGTGGATCTTATAGATAACCTGCATCAGCAAAACCAACTAAACCTTCTTTGTTTTGGTTAGTATAAAATAGACCCAAGTCTTTCGTTCCTTGCAGGCAACGAAGAACATGTTTAATCCCGTTCCAATGCCTTTGGGTCGGACAAGAGTTAAACCTAGATAGTAGGTTCACGACAAAGCATATATCAGGCCGTGTGTGACTTGTCAAATACATTAAAGCTCCTATGGCACTGAGATATGGCACTTCAGGACCAAGGACATCTTCATCGTCCATCTTGGGACGGAAGGGATCAATATCCAGGCCGAGGGACCTCACGACCATGGGGCTGGATAAAGGGTGTGAGTTGGCCATGTTGAATCTCTTGAGTACTTTTTTGTATATGTCATTTGATGCACAAGGATTCCATCTTTAATGTACTCAAAATGTAATCCCAAACAGAATTTCATTTTTCCTAGATCTTTCATTTCGAATTCTTTCTTAAGATATTCAACTGTTTGGGAAATCTATCCAGAGGTTCCTAGGATATTCAGATCACCAACATACACTGCTATGATCACAAATCCTTTATTTTCGAATTTTTTTATGAAAATGCATGGACTGATCGGGTCGTTCTTATAGCCCTCTTTTACTAGGTACTCACTTAGTCTATTGTACCACATTCGACCTGATTGTTTCAGTCCATAAACGGATTTATTCAACTTTATACAATGTTGTTCTCTAGAACTCTCTTTGTTTTTCAGTTTAATACCCTCTGGGACTTCCATATAAATCTCATTATCCAGTGGACCATATAAGTATGGAGTTACTACATCCATTAACCGCAAGTCTAAGTTTTTTCTTATAGCCAGACTTATCAGGAATCTAAAAGTAGTAGCATCCACCACTGGGGAATATGTTTCGTCATGGTCTCTGTGAGAATCCTTGTGCAACAAGCCGTGCTTTATATCTTACGACTTCACCATGTTCATTTTTTTTCTTCACAAAGACCCATTTGTATCCAACTGGTTTTACATCAAATGGTGTTCGGATTATAGGGCCGAAAACACATCTCTTCTTTAAAGAGTTTAACTCCATGTACATAGCTTCTTTCCATTTGATCCAATCTGATCGTTGAGTGCACTCATAAATAGACGTGGGTTCATGATCCTCATTTAAATCCATAAGTTCAAGTGCGACCTTGTATGCAAATATATCATCAATGTCGACATTCTTTCTGTTCCATTGTATCCCAGACAAGACATAATTTATTGAGATCTCATTATTATTAGGACCTTCAATACCTTGAATCTTCGCGTCCCAAGAATCAGTATTAGATACATCAGGGCCGGGCGCATCTAAGCATTCATGATCGACCGCGATCGCTATTAGGGTTTTGGGATCGGCCGTGGCTAAGTCCCGGGATTTAGGAACGGCCGCGGTCGCGTCTAGGGTTTTAACAACCTCAGTTTAATTCTCTGCACCTTTCTTAGATTTCCGAGGGTTCTTATCTTTGGAACCAATTGGTCTACCACGTTTCAAACATTGTCTAGACTTTGTAGCAACTTGATTGTGTCCCTCTTGAAAATCAATTCTAATTGGTGCATTAGCAGCTGGTATATATGACTTAGTCACTCTTTTCGGGTCAGCAAAGGAATCTGGCAATTGATTAGCTAGCTTTTGTAAATGTATTATCTTTTGGATTTCTAAATCACATTCCTGAGTCCGAGGATCTTGCCAAGATAAGGATGTTTGATTCCATGTAATATCTTTTACCAGCTTGTTGCTATTTTCCCCTAATGTTGGATGTTCGGATTCATTAAAATGCAATCCGCATACCTGGCCTTAAATAAATCACCCGTAGTTGGCTCAAGGTATTTTATAATCGTGGGAGAATCATATCCAACATATATCCCCATCCTCCTTTGAGGTCCCATCTTTGTTCTCTATGGTGGAGCAATTGGAACATAAACGGCACAGCCGAATGTCTTAAGATGGGATATGTCTGGCTCATGACCCGTAATAACACCGTTCTCTGGTGATCATATCTCGATTTCAACTCTGTCCAAAGGTCTAGAGGATTCTTAATAGTCAAATACTGATCTTTGAGACTCTCAATAAGATGATGGCGTATAATTAATATCGCACTGTATCTATCTTTCTCACTTGCATTATTATCCTCGGTGATACATTCACCGATTCTCTTGAATTTTAAGATGATCTTAGTATCAAGTGTCCATTGCAAGTAATTATCTCCAGAGAGATTTAGGGCAGCAAAATTCAAGTTGTTGATTTTTGACATCTGAAATCATATGTTATATAATTTAGTTTTTAAAAGTGTGTTCATGCAATCAATATATTCAAGCTTAGCATTCAGTCTCTATATGTACATTCGATCAGGTTGATATGATGCAATCAGTTCTAACGGATATGAAATGTACAAACAAGCCTCACAGCTATGACAAAGAACAAGCCGCACGGCTACTGGATGTAATCAATTCGTATTATGCATTCAGTTCATTCGTGATTGCAATCCTAGCATAGGCGGGTTCTATATGATCTTAATGCAATATTTTCATACATCTTAGTAATCGGTTTCTAAGTGATCAAGCAATCAAGCAATATTCATTCAATATGTATGCATGATGCAACCAAAACCACACGGCTACAAGATATGACCAATCCTAGCGTTTGATTTCTAAGCGTAATTGTAATTCAATCAATCAAGCAATATATTCAATCAATCAAATTTGATTTAGGGTTTTTAACAATGTTGAAAACGTGTGAATAACTAGCAATGCGATTTCAATTTCAAAATGGATCAAGCAATCAAACTAGTATTCGATTTTAATTGAAACTATCAAGGCTAGCAATCGATTTCTATTTTAAAGTATTTAGGGTTTTGATCAAACAACCAATACGATTTCAAATTCAATTCATACAATCAATTTCAATTATGAATTTAGCAATCCTAGCATATGGATTTCTATGTGATCATATTCAAATTAGGGTTGTGATCATATTCAAATTCAATCAAGTTCGATTTTATTCCAAGACATTAGGGTTTCGAATTTCAATCTATCAAAACTAGCAATATGATTTTAATTAATCAAGGTTAGCATACTATATCCAAACATACAATCATTCAAACAATCAATTTCGATTTCAAAGATTAATTATGGTTTGGATAAAATCGATTATGCATTAGCTTTAGGGTTTTAATTGATTTCATGCATTCATGCAATAAGCATGTATGCGGCTAGGGTAATATATATTAGGGTTTCGATTTAGATCATTAGATCAATGGGGTTTAGGGAATCAAACTTATGATTATGAGCTTCGATTTACTCATTGGAGTTTTGAGATTCATAACCATTAAGGTTTCGATTTTAATTGATCAAACAATCAATCTCGATTAGGGTTTGGATCTACTACCTTATGGTTTTGATTTGATTATTGGATCATTAGGGTTTGATTAAAGATTTTGATTCATAACATGTAATATATGATTAGGGTTTTATGGTTTCAACTCATATCAAGCAACCGAATTCGATTATGGGTTCTCTTTAAGGTTTCGAATTACCTTAACCTCAAGTACGGTTGAATGGACCACCGAGGAGAGAAGAACCGCGAGCTGAACACGAACGGATTGCTTGCTGTCCTTTCTGGTATCGGGAACGCGAGCTGGACGTTGAGTTGATCGGATCACGAGCTGATGTTGTCGCGAGTTGGATGGTTGGATGCAAGCTGCCCTTCGGGAACGCGAGCAGGCTGAAATCGTCTTAGGTCAGGACATGAACAGGTTGAATCTTGGATCGGGAAGGTTCGCGATCGGTAAGGGTGTTCGCCGAGAAGATTAGGGTTCAAGCCGGCTAGGGTTTTAGGGTTTATCGATTTGGATTTTAGCTTAGGGTTTTAGATTCTATCGTGTTGATAATGTGTTGTGAAACTAGAGAATGAAATCTGTGTTTCTGTATATTAATCATAACATATGGAGCCCTTGATATATAGGGAATTACACCGTCATAGAATAATGGAAAGAGTACAAATCATAAACATAAGTAAATAAGGAAATAGTAGAAGCTGGCCGCCGGCTCTCTCTCTCTAGGCGCATGGGCTGATACCGGACCGGGCCGGTTATGGACATCCATCATATGGTTTATAACAAAATTCACCAGCTAACCAAAATCACATCTTTCTTCTCCTCTCTCTACCTATCTATCTATCTATTATTATAAAGTAGTGTTTGCTTCACTCTAATGAAGCCACGTCAGATTCCAGCTAGATAAGTCGTCTCCTGACGTTGCGACACATGTTCAGATTTAAAACTCACCGTCTCATTAACTCGATGTCTCATTAACGCGATGTGTTTGTAATTATTGGGCTACGTTTGTTTTTTATGTTGGCTTAAGATATTACTCAAGCAAGACATCCAGATAACGAGAAACCCGAATCTTCTTCATCTGTGTCCTATCAAAATTTAGGGTTCTTCGTGCTCTTCGATCCTGGACAACGACGATCTTCTGATATGTTCTCCCACATCAACAATGGTGTTTCGAGAACTTGAGATGCTCAAATCGACGTGAAGAATCTCTCAATAGGATTTCAATCGCGTAGTTTAATATTCCTTATTTTATGGATTGTTAGAGCCTGTGATATTGATTTTCTCATAGTATTGTGTTGTTAAAGTTTTGTACAGTTTCTCTGAATATTTAAGTAGTTACTGGAGATTGATGCATTTTTGGTCCGACATGAGACCCACTTAACGAAATTACAGAATCATCGAGGCAGTCATGGAATCTGCTGCACAAGGTATTATATCCAATATTGTAATCGAGGCAGTCATCAGTCTGGAGATTGATGCATTTCTCTGAATACCTTTTTGTACTAAGCTTTCTTATATCCAAATTTTTTTACGGTTCGGTATATTATATTTACCGTTCGGTGTTAGTTTCCAACATATTCAGACTTGAAGGGTGGATGGATAATAAGGTTTTTAATCCTTGATGCTTTGGGAGGAAGGCTCCATCAGGAGGAAAGATTGTTGAGAAAGGCCGTAGAGAGGATGATGAAATAACAGAGAATTACCAGCACATTGACCTGCTAGGAAACATGGTTAGAATGCTGAAGGTAGAAACAAACTTGCAGGTTTAGTGTCTGTTTCTTATGTGTTATTACCAAGCTTATACTCATGAATTAGAGATGATGTTTTCAAGAGTAGAAGAAAAAAAGAAAGGAAAACTTCAAAGGTTAAAGGTAAAACCCCATCTTTTCATGTTTCCAACCACTTACGTTTGATAATAATTTGATTCAAAGGTTTCTTTGTTTGGATATATTTGAATTAATGGCAAGAAGAGTAGAAGACCATGCCAAGTGGACCACCAAGATACTTCATACACGATATTGTTGATGAGGAGGTTGATGTGTTTGCCATCGGTGAGGGTGTATTGCTTCTAGAGGTCGGAACCAGTCCTAGAGATGTTGATACAGCAAGCTGACAGAGCATCGTTAATAATAATGTATCCGAAATTCTATTTATAAACATTGAAAGTTTTGGGATGAGATCATTGTTTCCTTACACAAGAAAAACCTTTTCTGGGTCCTCGCCAAGGAAATGAGTTTGATCAAAGAGAGATGAAACGAGTGATGACAACAGCTTCAATGTGCACTCCTCATATAGCCACAATGCGACCTGAAATGAACCGGGTATGCTATATAAACCAAACCTTTAGCCAAACCCGATATTTTGTGCATTTGTTTATTTGTTCTAAATAGATTTTCTTGGGTAGCAGGTGCAGATGTTGCGAGGAGAAGACCGTCAGCTGAACTGCAGCATAAGACATGTCAACGAGCACCGGTGATTGTGAACGCGTGCTATATTCAGGAACTCATCCGCCACGGGCAACTCCTAATGAAGTGCGTAGAAAAAATCAATTAAACCTTAATGTCTAATAACTAATGTGCTTATGCCCGTCTTAGTTTTCTTAACTGGGTTTTGCTTATTATTATTCTCCATTGGTT
>NC_027753.1:18291333-18295061 GCF_000695525.1 Brassica oleracea var. oleracea | reverse complement strand
GAAGCCACGTCAGATTCCAGCTAGATAAGTCGTCTCCTGACGTTGCGACACATGTTCAGATTTAAAACTCACCGTCTCATTAACTCGATGTCTCATTAACGCGATGTGTTTGTAATTATTGGGCTACGTTTGTTTTTTATGTTGGCTTAAGATATTACTCAAGCAAGACATCCAGATAACGAGAAACCCGAATCTTCTTCATCTGTGTCCTATCAAAATTTAGGGTTCTTCGTGCTCTTCGATCCTGGACAACGACGATCTTCTGATATGTTCTCCCACATCAACAATGGTGTTTCGAGAACTTGAGATGCTCAAATCGACGTGAAGAATCTCTCAATAGGATTTCAATCGTGTTGTTTAATATTCTTTATTTTATGGATTGTTAGAACCTGTGATATTGATTTTCTCATAGTATTGTGTTGTTAAAGTTTTGTACAGTTTCTCTGAATATTTAAGTAGTTACTGGAGATTGATGCATTTTTGGTCCGACATGAGACCCACTTAACGAAATTACAGAATCATCGAGGCAGTCATGGAATCTGCTGCACAAGGTATTATATCCAATATTGTAATTGAGGCAGTCATCAGTCTGGAGATTGATGCATTTCTCTGAATACCTTTTTGTACTAAGCTTTCTTATATCCAAATTTTTTTACGGTTCGGTATATTATATTTACCGTTCGGTGTTAGTTTCCAACATATTCAGACTTGAGGGGTGGATGGATAAGAAGGTTTTTAATCCTTGATGATGTGGGAGGAAAGCTCCATCAGAAGGAGAGATTGTTGAGAAAGGCCGTAGAGAGAATGATGAAATAACAAAGAATTACCCGCACATTGACTTGCTAGAAAACATGGTTAGAATGCTGAAGGTAGAAACAAACTTGCAGGTTTAGTGTATGTTTCTTATGTGTTATTACCAAGCTTATACTCATGAATTAGAGATGATGTTTTCAAGAGTAGAAGAAAAAAAGAAAGGAAAACTTCAAAGGTTAAAGGTAAAACCCCATCTTTTCATGTTTCCAACCACTTACGTTTGATAATAATTTGATTCAAAGGTTTCTTTGTTTGGATATATTTGAATTAATGGCAAGAAGAGTAGAAGACCATGCCAAGTGGACCACCAAGATACTTCATACACGATATTGTTGATGAGGAGGTTGATGTGTTTGCCATCGGTGAGGGTGTATTGCTTCTAGAGGTCGGAACCAGTCCTAGAGATGTTGATACAGCAAGCTGATAGAGCATTATTAATAATAATGTATCCGAAATTCTATTTATAAACATTGAAAGTTTTGGGATGAGATCATTGTTTCCTTACACATGGAAAACCTTTTTTGGTTCCTCGGCTAGGAAATGAGTTTGTTCAAACAGAGATGAAACGAGTGATGACAACAGCTTCAATGTGCACTCCTCATATAGCCACAATGCGACCTGAAATGAACCGGGTATGCTATATAAACCAAACCTTTAGCCAAACCCGATATTTTGTGCATTTGTTCTAAATAGAGTTTCTTGGGTAGCAGGTGCAGATGTTGCATGGAGAAGACCGTCCAGCTGAACTGCAGCATAAGACATGTCAACGAGCACCGGTGATTGTGAACGCGTGCTATCTTCTGGAACTTATCCGCCACAGGCAACTCCTAATGGAGTGCGTAGAAAAAATCAATTAAAACTTAATGTCTAATAACCAATGTGCTTATGCCCGCCTTAGTTTCCTTAACTGCGTTTTGCTTATTATTATTCTCCATTGGTTGCTTCTGTTATGTCTTTAGCCAATCGGTGAATATCACCAAGATGTGTTTCTAAGTTGTTTTACTGATTTTTGTTTAGTTTCAACCCCAAAGATATCGTCAATGTTTTAAAAAGTCAATTTTAGATTTACCCGAAGCGTACGTAAAAGCCATGTAAACGAAGAAAGTCAAAATAAAATGAAGCATTAAATAGACCTTCTTATCAATAAGCTCTGCTTCTTTATGGTCCTGTTATGGTCCTGTTAAATTTTTTTCGTTCTTTACTTTTCTTTGTGTTCGTTCTTCTTAGGGAAATATAATATTAATTTTGCTCTGTACATGGTTTAAGTATAAAACATTGTTGCAACTATGAATTCTGAAGACACTATCTTACGAGTAAATTAGTAAAACTTTTGTGGCTGGGAGGGTGTCCCACTGAAACAAATTATCATATACTATAAACCCAAAAAAAAAATCTTAAGATATGGTCATTGCTTTTGATTACGCTCAGTAATATTTTTGGATCATAATGTTAAACCAACAATATATTGTAAATTTCCCTAAACAAAATGAATAATTTAAAATTATTTTATAATTATCCAGCTACTTATATTTTTATAATAGATTATAATATATTTTTTATATCAACTTAATAGATTATAATATGGGTAATTCTTTCAAATATTCTTTGTTTAAGTTTTTGTCACAAAAATAGACCTCGAGAAAAAAATGACTAAAATAGCCTATTTTTATTTTGAAATTTTTATTTTTATTTTCTATTTTTTAAATTTTGAAACTCTAACCCCAAAACTCCACCCATTAACTCTAAACCCTAAATTTAGATTAGTTAACCCAAAGGTAAAAATATATTTTTACCATTTAATAAAACTTATTTTGTTCATTTTCTTCATTGAAAGCTATTTTTGTAACAAAAACTTAAAAAATGCTATCCTAGAGAATTTCTCTTATAATATTTATATGGTAATAAATATCCTAAATATATAATTAAAATTAAAATTAAAACAAAAAACTCGGACGTAGCCCGGGCCGACCCTAGTCAATCTAAAAATTAAGGTGGCAATCTATTTTCCTTAAAAAGTATCATATAACACCGCATACACACATTTGTTTGACCCCGTTGAAGTTTTATTTCCCCTTAAATTGAAAGTTCGAATTCTATATATCTCCAAATCCAAAAATTCTTACTCTATTTTTCCTTTTTTTTTGTGCAACCATACTCTATTTTTCCATATCGTTGAATTTAATGGTTTACCTGGCTAAAGCAGTATGGAACCGAAGTAAACCCATTTTAAACATAAGCAAACCCAGTTGAAAACCCGATTTATGACTAGAAAACATTATCTTCACCTGACCCTTGTCTTTAAGACCCCAATTCCAAAAGCTTGTAGAGCAACGAACCCTAACAAAAGAGTTGAATTGGGGAAATCGATTTGTGGGAGAGATAAGAGAAATTGAAAGATGAGTGATGTTTCTGGAGCTTTTGGGTCGTCAATGGTGTGTTCAAGGAGATGTTGATGTCAAAATCTGACAGAAATCTGTATCATCGTTGCTACATGTGTTCTCTCTTTCTAGGGTTTGAGTGTTGATGAACAGAACTGGGGATCTAGGTTTTTTGTATTTGGGTTAAACCCTTAAAATTTGGGTTATAATCGTGTTTAAATCAGGTTTTAATCGTATTTTAAAGGGATCTTCTCGGTTTAATCATGGTTTTGGTTGGGCAACGTTGGGTTACGGTTTAACAATAAACTAGATTCTGCGCGGATATGAATTTTCAGTTTTTAATTATTTATTTTATTAAATGATGTATTTGTAAAATTCATTTATATTATATTCATTAAGTAAAATATTTTTTTTTGCATCTTAAACTATCTATTTTTTTTACGAAGGTGTGATATCATATAAAAAAATATATAAAAAAATGAGTATACAAAGTTAATTAGATAATTGTAAAAACATAAATTTTTCTTTCGTTTGCGA
>NC_027753.1:18274248-18291257 GCF_000695525.1 Brassica oleracea var. oleracea | reverse complement strand
AAAAAATACATTTACAAAAATATTGTTTGAAAGAAAATTCATTTCTCTTTCAAATATAAAAATAAAATATTATAATTAAATAATAAAAAATATAAATAAAAACCATAAATTTAGCAAATGACAACTGAGTTATATTATGCTTAAATTTTATTTCTAACAATTTAGCAAATGACAATTGAGTTATGAGCAAATAATACCATATAATTTTTAAAAACATAGCCATTCTTAAATATTTTTTGAACAAATAAATATTTTTTAATTTAATCAACTGAAATAATATTCGTACAATTGTGTGAGTCAAATTCTAGTTTTATTGATGCATGTTATATATTAGTGTTGTATGTTTTAGGTAACATTTTAATGATGCACGTTTTTTAAAATCTCCATTATTAAAATTATGCACGTAAGGATAATTCATGAGTTTTTTTTGTTGATTAAATGACAGTATGTCTAAATTTATTTAAAGATATTTCATTAAAGTAAGTGAAAAAAACAAACAATAAAATATGAAGTTTAAATTCATTTAAGCATATTTCATTAATGTAACTGAAAAAACAAGTAATAAATTAGGCAGTTTTATTCGTTTTAGGATATTTCATAAATGCAACTGAAAAAGTCAAGTTAAAAAATAGGGAGTTTAATTAATGATGTAAGAACATTTTCAAATAGTTACTTCTCTTTTAATAATATAGATAGTAAAGCGGCTTTAATCCAAGTCTATGTGTGTTTCGGTGTATAACTTCGACGATATGGGTAAAAAAGCAAGAAAAAACCTCTCAGGCCCATTTCCCTATGCACGCCGCTTTGATGGATCTCATCGGCTTCAACTCCGCCGTTCAACCTTCCTCCTCCTGAAGCAGATCTTCTCTTCCGCCATGCTCCTGATGATGACTGCTCCTGCCCCGTCGCGTTTCAGGCCTCCTCCTGACCCACCACCGTGTAAGCTTTTTTGGTTTGAATCTCTCTCTCCCGCCATTCCGCCGGACCCACCAGACCCTCCCGACGCTTCCTCTGTTCTCGCTCTGTTTCGTTTCCTCAACGCTGCCGCCAGCCTTTCATCCCATGCGTTTCCCAAAATCCAAGATCTGGAATCTCATTCGCCAATTTTGACGAGTAAGATGAGAGGCGGAGACACTCATCACTTGTCTGTTGGTGTCTCATCTTTCGTCTCAGGGCGTCTATGTACTGCTGGATGCAGTTTGTTATACCACCGGCGCACAGTGTGGTCTCCTTTTCGATCATGTCCTGATGTTCTCTTCCAGATTTGCCTCTGCGCTTCACTCTCGGTTCATTATTCTGTTGAATGGTATGAAACATGGGTTGTATGGGAGGCACTGTATATGTGGCTCCTGGTCTTAATTTGTGATGTTCCGATGGAGTCTTTCTCCTTAGGTTCTACTATTGTGCTCGTTAGTAGCATCTATATGGCCTCAGTGCCAATCTCTACTGCAGTATGCAGTTTGTTTCTTGTGTTCAATCTGGCTCTTTGTGCTATGTTGGTGTGTGTTTCTTCTTGGTGGCAGATTGAAGAAACACTATCTATGATATTCCTTTTGTTGAAGCCGGTTGAGACGAGTACTTTTCTCTTGGGTGTCTCCTGTCTGGAGCAGTCTATTTTCCCAATATTTCCTCATATATTGAGCGAATTGGATGAACAAGCATTGCTGGTATTGCAAGGATTTTCCTCCCAGCTAGTGCATTTCCCTGCCTTTGAGACAGTGATTGTGACCCTTTGGGTTACAATGGATGCAATTTGTCAAAAAGCCTATGAAATTGTTGTTATGTATTTTTTATGGCCTTTTTTTGTAAGTTGTTTTCTTAAGCTATCTCTCTATTATTCAGTCAGTTTGTTTGTCTGTTTGGCTTGCTATGGCCTTGTTGTATACTCCTGTAATGGAGTTTAAACTCGTTTCAGTATAATGGAAATATGGTTTGATCAAAAAAAACTTCGACGATATGGGAAAATAGAGTACGTGGATTTGGGGCAAATAAAATTTGAACTTTCAATTTGGGGGAAAAAGAACGGAGTCAAAAGTTTGTGTGTATGTGATGATATATGATATTTCTCAGGGGCAAAATAGATCGTCACCCCCTAAAAATTTATTTTTTTTTGTTATTTTACAAATAACCCCATTATTAAATGCCTAATTAGGAGTGAAAAAAAATTAGGGCCGGTCACAAGCATACCCAAGTGAAACATTTGTATATGACTCCAAACTTTTTGAATAAGTGAATAGACATAGACCCTCAAATATATATATAAAAAATTAATAGACTGCCTCCAAAATCACTTCAAACTCTCGGATTCTCAGGACCGGCCTGACAAAAATCAAACCTGAAAATCTGAATGGAACCAATCAGAAATAATCTGGGTTGAACTAACCAACATAAACATCTAAATAGATCTTTTTGTTTTATGGTATTTTAGGGGTTTTAAATTTTATAAACCCGAATAAAATATGAAAAACCTAAATTTTGTTAAAAATCTAAAAAAAGTTTTTTTTTTGTACTAAATCAGCATTCAATCTCGAATAATTACTCAAAATACTCAAATATTTCAATAGTACCTAAGATAAGTATCCACTACATTAATAATTAAGTCAATATTAGTTTAGGGAGTTATTGGAACAAAAACTTTTGTGGAGATTGATGATCATACAAGTTGACGAAATTTTAAAAGTTAAATAGATGTAACAAACTTTAACATATATTTTTATATAGATTTCCATTAGATTTAGAGTGTTATTGATTTCTATAGAATTTTATTGATTTAACATATTACAGCTCATTTTAATTATTTTTAAGACTTCATATGCACAAAAAAAAAATTAAGTTTTGCGGCTGACACAAATAACGAAAACCAGATAGGCAACATCGATTGTAAAATGACGAAAGAGGATTAGGTTTTCTGCTCTCGATTTGTTTACTATTGACTCTCCATAAATGATTTCATTTTCTACCTCTATAATATTTTACTTTCGTTCTTATTTCTGTTTCATTGATATGAGTTTTGTTTCCTTTTTAACTTCTTACGTGAATTCGGTGAATTACATAAGTGTCAATTTAAAAAGATAGATGTCTGCAAAATTAGTTCCACTCCAGATGCATATCTAAGAATTAAAATTTTGAAGAAAATCACCAGCAAACTCTATTCACAGGTTAGAGTTCAAATCAATTATATCAAGCTGTTATAGAATATAAGTGAAGACTCGAAATATAAATGTATGTCTAGTATATATTCACCATTTCGGTCTAAAAATTAGCCAATTCTAGAACAACAAAACAAATTACTTATTTTATTAACCTACCCATTTGAGATTTAGTTACTTAAGAATATACCAATAAAAACAAAATATATATATATATATATATATAATATTTTACCATTCTATTATATGTAAACTATGTATAAACTAAGAACTGTTTGATTTACTAAATGATAAACCAGAAAACTTAAAATAAATAGTTCAAATCTCTCATTCTTACAATTATAATAGCTAGATAGAGTATTAGGGAGAAGCAAATATTAGACAAATAATCAAATATCTCATTTTTCGAGCAAACTCAAAAGGAGGTGATTGAAATCTTGTCATCATATTTCGTTAAAAGCTTTTTTTAAATAAAAATCAAGACTAACTTATTTAATTTGAATGAAGCAATATATAGTGCTTCCAATATTAAAAATCACTTCGATTTGAAGAAGTGTATTTTTGGGATTGTCAGGTTCAAATAACATATTAGAAACTACCTATTTAAAAATAATTTGTATACATAAAAGCATGACATAACAGTATATACATTAGAGTACGCACATAAATCAAAACCAATGCTTTTTGTTTATTTACAATCATGGTAAATAAATCAAAACAATCACTTATTTACTTTATATGGTATCTAATTAAACTTTAATGATATTGACATATATATATATATATATATATATAATATTTTAATATAAATATTTATTATCGAGATTTCCTACTCATATGATTTTATTAACATTTGTATATTTGTTGTAACAAAAATTTAAACCGTTAATCACAAAATTTATAATGTGAGAATTTTTTTTCAATACTAATTTCAAAATTAAAATATTAAGATCTCAATAATTTTTCAATGCAAATTTTGAAATTAACATATTTATATATTTTTATATCGTATATAATTTAATTTAAATGATATATATATATATATAATATTTTAATATAAATATTTATTATCGAGATTTCCTACTCATATGATTTTATTAACATTTGTATATTTGTTGTAACAAAAATTTAAACCGTTAATCACAAAATTTATAATGTGAGAATTTTTTTTCAATACTAATTTCAAAATTAAAATATTAAGATCTCAATAATTTTTCAATGCAAATTTTGAAATTAACATATTTATATATTTTTATATAGTATATAATTTAATTTAAATGATATATATATATATATATAATATATATAATATGAATATTTATTAATGAGACTTCATATTTATACGATTTATGTTCATTTGTATCTTGCTTGAACAAAAAAAAATTAACCATTGATCACTAAATTTTCAGTGTGATACTTTTATCATTTTTTGTAATTTATAGTCGTTATAAAAATTCAAAATATAACATATAAGAAAAACTCTATTTTTAATATATGCTTAATGTTATTGTTTAATTTTTTTTAATAATATAAAATTAAACAAAAAAGAGATATAATACAAAAATTGTTATCAATATGTATTATTCATAATCATTAATGGTCATATATATGTTAATTGTATTAGTTAATTTTGTAGCTTTTATTTAAGGAAAGAATTGAGAATATTATTTTGTACGTTACTAATCAATTTGATAGTTAGTTTAATAAAAAGTATAATATATATTTATATAGACCAATTTATTTTTCTTATGATTCTAAGAATCATTCTAGTGAAGACACGTGGCTATGAAAACATGTTGTAATGCTCCATGATTAATATATAGGAGATTTTAATAGAATTGCTAAATCAATGATAAGTAAACTTTTTCAATAACAAAAGATTTGAATGAAATTTAAAATTCTTCATCCCAAAACAAAAGATTTTACTAAGATTTTAAAAATTCATAAACCAATGATAATGAAATCTCTAAATTTTATAATTCCCGTAGAATTCCTCTACCAATAACCCTTCCCTTAACGCATATCTTGTATTTTATCAAATATTGAAATGCATTTGATGTTAGATTACGTAGTTGCTTCTGAAATTTTACGACTGTTTTTTTTTTTTAAGTTTAAATAATATTTTTACGTATTTATAGAATATTAGTTGTTAATATTAATTTATTTATGTTTTCTTTATCTTAACAAATCATTTTTAAATCACTTCATCAAGTCTTTGTTAGTATAAATTTACAAATTTTGTGAACTAAAGTATATACTTTTGAATAAAATTGGATAATCACAACCCGAGATAAAGTCAAATCCAAATTTAGAAACGTTCAACCAGGCTTGCAATGTGGTACTATATACCAACCAAATCCAAAGAAACCTAAACTATATCCAAACTAAAAGGTATGCATAGTCTTAAAGTCATATCAGTTATAATAGCACATAGCCTAATGGAATTTTTGCTCTTTAGTGTATGAGTCGATATCGCTTTGCCGGCCATGTTCATGAAAGTATTTGATTTATTAATGTAAATATAACTGATATGACTTAACTATGTATACCCTTTACAAGTTTGCTGAAAACATAGAAGACGGAAAAGCCTAAAACTACCATAAGCTAGAGACAAAATAAAATTAAAGTAGCCTTATAGCCAGAGCCGGCTCAAGAGGGAGAGCCAGCAGTGCAATGGTCCATGGCTCATCCCAAAATCAAACAAAGTTAACTATAGAAAGGGTCTAATTTATTTTTGGTTTTCTAGTAAGGGTCCTAAAATATTATTTTTAATCATTTATAATGAATTAAAAAAATTTATCCCGGGGGCAGTCAATGTTTAAGCCGACCCTGCTTATAGCAGTTCCAACAGCAGTTTCTAAACAGAGTTGTTAGAGTACCTTTCAACAAAAATAAAAGAAATTAGCAGAGGGACAATGTAGTATCTCATATGAGACATTTAGAGTACCTTTCAGCATACCCATTTGCCATATGTTTCAGTATAATTGGTTGAATTATTCAAAAGAAAATAAAATTTAATAAAATTTAAAAATTATCTTAAAATATTAATAACCCGCTGAGAACATCTTTTAGGAGATGATACCGTTAAGGGTGATCTTAGGAATTACGGCTACCACCCCTTCTCAAAACCTATTTTCCTTTCTCTTTATTTGTTGTCTACGCTTCCTAAACTTTTTGGGTTGGTTTAATAGTCTTCAGACTCTTCACTAATCTATCTTTCTATCATTTACATTCCATTCAACCACCATGGTATACAAACAAATCATAACTCAGTTATAACTTACTTTCTTATAAGGCATTTTTAATTTTGTTGTATTTAAGAATGTATAGGGAGTTTCTGTTTAGGTATTTCTTGCTTTTGTCTTAGGAGGATCCAACAATGGTTAAGCTTGTAGGAGGACTGATGGATGTCTGATTATCAGACTCTGATATGTATACTTACACTTTCATGAGTAAGTTACCACACCGGTTATATATATCAACATATTTCTATTATTGTAGAACTGTTGTGAATAGAGAGAAAGAAGAAATCGGTTATTCTTATTATTCCAAAGGTCACGATACAATATATAGGGATACAACATTAGGGATTCAGAATCCTCTAAAACATGGGTTTATGGGCCTAATGGACATCCACGTAATAGTTCATAACAAGAACATAAAAGTTACTTAAATTGTTGAATCATAAAAATATGCTGGAGCTAAATTAAAAACATTGGCTTTGATTTTTATTTTATTTTGAATTACTGAACTTTTGTTGCTAAACAATATTGGAAGATGAAAGAAAGCTGCAAGCAAAACTCTAAAGAAAAACGAAATGAGTGACTTGACGAGTTGTATAAACAAACCTGAGACATCCACATATCAATTCAGTATTTAAATAATTCATCACATCTTGTTCACCTACATCTTCACCTTAAATCCTTTGAAAAGAAGATGAAAATCTTTGATCTCTTTCTTAGCTTCAGTATCTTCTTCCTCTCTCCATTTGTATCTCAAGCATATAATCATGATTCGAATTACACCCGCCCACCGCCTGGTGCAGACTTCATCGTCTCTCACGGCCATCCAAACTTCTATCCTCAACAGGTTTATTTAAGTGTCTTAGTACCTGTTAAAATTTCATTACCTGAGTTTGAGATGCGTACTCCATAAGACAATGTATTGTTGTAACAATCTTATATTTAGGAACAGATGGAGTAATTGATCGTTGACACCCACAGAAAAAATTTAATACATATTACTTAATCTTGACTAAAAATTATTTAGGTGCACGTATCATTGGCGGGTAAGGATCACATGAGAGTAACATACATAACAGAAGACATGAACGTTGCATCGATGGTGGAATACGGTAAAAGCTCAAAAAAGTACGACAGAAAAACAACCGGAGAATCCACTTCTTATAGATTCTTCTTCTACAGCTCCGGCAAGATCCACCATATCAAGATTGGTCCTCTTCAGCCAAGCACCACTTACTATTACCGTTGTGGTGGCCATGGTAAAGAGTATTCTTTCAGAACTCCTCCGTCCACTTTTCCGGTCGAGTTTGCCGTTGCTGGTAAGTAGCCCCATCATTAACTCTCTTTTCTTCAGTTATCGCATTTTCATGTCATTTATTTTTATCGGAAAGTCTAAATTCCTATAAGTTCAAGGCTACATCGAGAGATGGTAACTTTACATTTTAAACATGTTTTGACAAAAATGGTTTTAGCTGCAAAAGTTCTCTAATAGGACAAACGGTTAAAAACAGAACCAATAAAGTTGGTTTGTTCAATCATGTCACTAGCCGGGTAACTGTTGGGAAAATTACCCAATATCGATGAGATGAAGATGGGATTAGACAACTAAAAGATTTAGTCCAAGATCGTGGGCCAAGATCGCAACAGTAACTTAGTCCGGCTGTTAAATTTTAGTTATTTTTTAAGAAATAAAAATAGGATTAGATATACTAGATTTACTGTCGTTAACCACATTTGTCCTAAAAGACATAACCAAAATTGAAGTAGAACATATACGACATTAGCCCACCGGAAGTTTTCCATGTGTAACCATATATATTTAAAACTTTATGCTTATTAAAAGATATTAAAACTGGACTTCTGTGACAAAAAAAAAAAAAACTGGACTATATATGTTTATGCAATAACGCGCAAACCGTGCAGGACGTTACTTGTATTCCACTTTTTATACATGTCCACAACTTTCCCGTTGGAGTTAAAGTATACGCCAAATCCCAAGCTTTAAAGTTATACATGACTTATCTTTTGTTTTTGGCTGCCGGTTATCAATATTTTTAGGGGTTTCGAAATGGATTATACGTGCATGAATTGCCTCTGGTTCCAAAATTTAGTATTGTGGTTTAGTTGAGATTTGTTTCCAACGATCATATATATAATCAATGATTTACATAATTTTGATTCCTAATGTATGGCTGCCTCATACAATAATTGTAACTTTACTCATTCACTTAGATGTACTATAATAATCTATTAATCATTAAATTAGTTTAGTTAACTCATTCGTATACATATAAATTTTATATCAGTTATTAACAAAAAATCATTTGCATATCAAACATATTAAGAACTATTTTGAGATGTATCATATCAAATAGTTTGATTCATTTTGTTCTCAACACCATACATTATGTGGACTTGAATACAAGTGGTTAGGCAACAAAAAGTAACAAAAACCACAACCTCAAATCATTTATTATAGATAATACATCTTTTGAGTTGAATTCAACTCATGAAACACACCATCAATGATAGCTTGGATAGAGATTGATCTATTTTTGACATATTTGGTTAATATATGCTTGGTTCTGGTTCATGCATGTTAAAAACCGGGTTTCTAGCTAGTGTACTTACGTAAGACAAGTTTTTGTTCTGAAATTCAAGGTGACCTTGGGCAAACTGATTGGACGGTGAAAACATTAGATCAGATTACAAAACGGGACTTCGATGTCTTCCTACTTCCCGGTGATCTCTCCTACGCAGACAACCACCAGCCACTATGGGACTCTTTTGGCCGTCTCCTGGAGAACCTGGCTAGCACTCGCCCATGGATGGTCACCGAGGGAAACCACGAGATCGAGTCTGCCCGGATCATTGAAGAACATATAAGCTTTAAAGCATACAATGCCCGATGGCTTATGCCTCACGCTGAAAGCCTCTCTCACTCCAACCTTTACTACTCTTTTGATGCAGCCGGTGTCCACATTGTTATGATTGGTTCTTACACCCACTATGACTCCCACTCTGATCAGTACCGGTGGCTCCGTGAAGATTTAAGAAAGGTAACTTGTACATTATATATACTTGGAAAATACATGTTTCATATATATATGGGTCTAATTAAGTTCTCACTATTTGTTAACAACAGTTCAAATAGTCAATGCAAAACTCACATAATTGCTACATATTCCGGGAATTTGTTTGGATATAATCTCCATTAAAATAAATGTTTCGACTATTTCTTTAGTTCTTGAAATTAGATTATTATTTTTGTGCGAGGGAGATTGACCGTAAAAGAACGCCGTGGTTGGTGGCGGTGATGCACACGCCATGGTACAGTACAAACAAGGCGCATGAAGGTGAAGGGGAGAAAATGAGAAAGGCCATGGAGGGTTTACTTTATCGTGCTCAAGTCGACATTGTTTTTGCCGGCCACATTCATACCTACGAACGTTTCGTAAGTACCATCTTTGTTAACCTTTTCCTCAATTGAAATACAATTCTAATGCAACGAAATTTATAAATCACATAATTCTGCAAACTTAACGGCTAAAATCAGATGAATTTGTCAATTGCCATGCCACATGTTTTAAGTTAAATCAACTTGTACGTACGTAATGAATTTATTTGTTACTTGAAATGATTATTTACTTAGTTATGTATATTTAAATACTATTTAACAAGATTTTTTCACTCTATTGATTCCAAATTATGACTGATGCAAGAGGCCGGTATACAACCACAAGGCCGACCCATGTGGACCAATGCACATAACCATCGGTGACGGTGGCAATCGAGAAGGGCTGGCATATAAGTATGTCATGTCCCATTATTCATTTACTATTTTTTCGGGCCAAAATGCAGTGGTTTATGTTTCTTTTAAAAAGTTGGTTAACTGAACTGAATAAACAAAAAATTTACAGGTTTAATAACCCTCGTTCACCGTTGTCGGCATTCCGTGAATCGAGTTTTGGACATGGGAGATTGAGAGTTATAGACAAGAAACGAGCACACTGGTCGTGGCATAGAAACAACGATAACTTCTCAGTTATTGCGGATGAAGTATGGTTCGAAAGCTCTACGTCATCATCACATTGTATTCTTAATCACTTTAGAAATGAACTCTAAATCCCCTTACCTTAAAACATTACTCTTTTAAGGAAAAAAAAAAAAAACATCAAACATTACTCTTCTCTTCTTTACGTGGCTTCGTACTTGGTAAAATAATCTTAATTTTCGGTTAGCTCGCAGCTCATAACATAGAATTCTTTAGATCCTGTCGAATTCAAATTTTGAACATTAAATTACGTTTCAACTTAGGTTGTTTGTTAGCTCACAGCTCCATATGTGAAAATAAGTTCCGTTTCAACATAACTTTTTTATTTTCAACATAACATGTTGTTCACATATGGAGCCATCACATAATAGTAGCAATGGTTGGTCACAAACTCGTAATTTCTGAGAGGTTTAAAGTCAAAACTATAATTTTATATATGAAAGAAAATATTATAACTATTTTCAACCAATTTTACAAAATACTATATATATATAATTAAGTGTACGTGTCAATATTCTCATATCGTTTCATGATAATAAATTTAGGGCAAATCTCCAAAATAGCACAATTCTAAGTTTATATCACAAAAATAGCACTCAAAAACTAAAATGACCAAAATAGCACCTCTCTAAGTTTATCCTTTGAAAATTTTAATTTTTTTATTTTTCAAAATTTGAAATCTTATCCCCAAAACCTCATTTCTCAACTCTAAACCCTAAACCCTAAACTCTAAACCCTAAACCCTAAAATCTAAACCCTAAACCCTAAACTCTAAACCCTAAACCCTAAAATCTAAACCCTAAACCCTAAACTCTAAACCCTAAACCCTAAAATCTAAACCCTAAACCCTAAACTCTAAACCCTAAACCCTAAAATCTAAACCCTAAACCCTAAACTCTAAACCCTAAACCCTAAAATCTAAACCCTAAACCCTAAACTCTAAACCCTAAACCCTAAAATCTAAACCCTAAACCCTAAACTCTAAACCCTAAACCCTAAAATCTAAACCCTAAACCCTAAACTCTAAACCCTAAACCCTAAAATCTAAACCCTAAACCCTAAACTCTAAACCCTAAACCCTAAACTCTAAACCCTAAACCCTAAACTCTAAACCCTAAACCCTAAACTCTAAACCCTAAACCCTAAACTCTAAACCCTAAACCCTAAACCCTAAATCCTAAACCCCACCCTTTAACTCTAAACCCTAAGTTTGTGACTTTTAATAAAACATTAAGTGCTATTTTTGTGACTTTTGACCTTGAGTACTAGTTTGGGAATATAAACTTGATTTAGTGCTATTTTTGTCTTTTTTTCGTAAATTTATCACAGGCAATGAAGAACTCCCTCCATCCTTTATATGTAGGATTGGTGACTTAAAGGTTATACATTTTTAAAATCTTTAAAAGTGTATTTGGGAATTTGACTGTACATTAGTATACAGTGAAACCTCTATAAATTAGTGAAATTTCTATAAATTAATAATATTAAGACTACACCAAAACTATAATTTTTTTATTAATTTATAGAGATATTAATTTATCGATATACTAATTAAATCAAAAAATCAATTTAAAACTATAAAATTATATTATTTTATAGAGATTTATAGTGTATATTAATTTATAAAATATTAATTTAAAAGGATTATATTGTATTAAAAACATTAAGGCTAGGAGTCTTCTTTTGTTTGACTAGTGACAACATTCTTACCAATGTAATGCTCATTGGAGGTGGGGAATCATATACCCTACACTATATTTGTGAAATAATTTATACATATATTCTCAATACAATTATTTTCGCTGAAAAAAAGATGAAATGACATTTAAAATAGATGACATGGTTTTAGAAAATAGTGATATGATATCATATTAATTGTGAGATGTAAAATTTCCTTATAAAAATTTAAATTTTTTTGCAGAGATTTTAAATATGGTAATAAAAATAACTCATATATCATCATTAATGTCAATTTTCCATAATAAATATTTATTTATGGTAAACTATTAAATATATTAATAATTCATATATCACAATTAAAATAATAATATATATGTATATATGTATCTCACATTAATAAAAATAAACTAAATAAAGTAACACTAATCAAAAAAAAATTTGATAGTTAAATATTTAAACATTATTTAAATTTATCTGTTCATCTTCATCATTTAAATTAACAAAAAGATTTTTCAATTTAACTAAAACAAACAAAATCTTAAATTTATTAGAATTTATATTTATATGTAAATATATATATATATATATTTAAAATTAGATGGGAAGATATATATATATATATATATTTAAAATAAATAATTATTAAACACAATAATATAATTAAAACTATTTTTATAAAATCTAATTTTATCTTTATTAAAAATTAAATCAAATCAAATTTAAATAATTATACCAAATCAAAAAAATAAGATTACAAAAATAAGTTTATGATTTTTTATAGCTATTGAAGTTAAAATATAAATTAATAATGTTGAAATATAAATCAAAATAATCAATATTATGTTAAAAATTATTATTTTTGCGTATAGCGCATGAAAATCCCTAGTAGCCTATAAGGCATTCCACATCCACATAGCACTAATGTTAGAATCTATAACATTTAGGCTTTGTAAGATTATCATATTTTAGTTCAAAGACTTAAAATTATGGAGTAATAAAATTTATATATTTTTTGTCTAAATAATTTTCTACACGCAAAAGCCACACTTTGCCGGAGAGAAAAGCCAACGCGAATAATCTTATTTCTTTAAGGGGAAAAGAAAATTAATTGGGAAGATGAGGAAAACGTCACGTGACACGTGTCCTTCGTAGTACATATCTTTTACATAATGACACATCATGAACGGCTGAGATCAATCTAACACCATTTCTGGGGAGACAAACGCGTTCAAATGATGGTTTAAAAGTCAACGCATCGAACGGCGGCGATCAAATCTTCTGAAGCTTCGCCGCTTTGACGAGTGGGTTCGCCTTGGCGATCTCTTCGCGACCGGCCGATTTGAAATCGAAGGTGCATCCATGGACCTCCGGGTACCTGTGAGCCCCGCAAAAAGTCGTTCCGCACCGGCACTTGAACCCAGTCAACCCGACCCGTTTCCTACACGTCGTGCACCGATTCGGCCGTTTCTGCTGCTGCTCCGGCGGCGGAGTCACCGTCTTCGGCGCTTTCGTCGCCGTTACCTCCAGTTCAGCTGATGGGTTTCGAACGAGAGGCTGGATCATTGGAGAAGAGATGGAAATGGTCTCCGATGATGGAGGAGATACGTCGGAGAGAGAGGATTCAACGGTGGATTGCATAGAACCGATCTCTGACGACGGAGGAGATACGGCGGAGAGAGAGGATTCGACGGTGGATTTCATGGAAGCTTGCTGTTGCTTAAGGCAGAGATCGCCGTAGCAGTTGGAGCATAGATTCATGGTGGCGGAGCTGCCGAGGAAGCCGCAGTTGTTAGCACAGAGACGGTGGCCTTCCGGCGTCTGACATCGATGCTCTTCCGCCATAGAGAATTTCGAGGCTTTAAACCGAAAACCTGGGGAGAGAAAAAACAATAGATTCAATAAAAGTTAACGAATCTGCAGAATTAAAAAGAGAGAACATGACACGAACAGGAATCTGGTCACCGAGAGAAACAGAACAAAAGAAAAAAAACAGAAAGATCGGTAATAAAAAAGCGAAGAAAATTTTCCTCCGCTTTCTCGGCAACCAAACAGAGATGAAAAGGAAAAGAATGAGATGGAAAGTTTATAAAAGAGCGAGAAGACAGAGAAGAGGTGAGAGAAATAAGGAGAGGAGGAGAGAGGTTATGTTTACCTGTTCTTGAGAGAAGAAGAAGAAGAAGAGAGATGATTCACTGACTTTTTTTCTTTACCAATTAACGATGAAATCGGGAAGGGAGAAGAAAGAGAAAGAAGATGGAAACAGAGACGACGCTGCTGAAAAATCGAATATTTGTACACGTAACCCACTAAACCACGATCAAATTTTATACTAGTGATTAAATGTCGTCATGGTGGTGTCACTTGTTTGATACATATACTATTTTAATTTAATGTTACAGAAGCAGTTAATTACCTCTCTTTTTTTCTTACCAGCAAAAGGATATGAATCATAAGTAATTAAAAGTTGCTAAAAAAATGATAAGTAATTAAAGTAGAGTAAATACAGGAACTGTTAAAAAAGACAGCCTAAAATGATTATATTTCTCAGAACTGTTAAAATAACGTATTTACCTTGTCAAATAATATTCATAGTAAAATAATTAATTTTATTTAACTTGATTGTAGAATATTAAATGAGATTAAGAAGAAAAAAATTCAGCTAAATTTTTTTTTAAAAGACCTTTCAGCTAAATTTTTTTATCGTTGATAGTGTCAAGCAAAAGTAAAAACTCGTTAGATGGGTCAGTCAAACTTTACACCGTGTGGATTAGTCGGAAAAGGAAAAACGTACCGTGTTGATACAATAAAGAGCCACTTGGGATCTCTTCTTTAGGTCAACTTGGGATCTAATCTACCACTCGTTTCTAATTATTAGATTTTTTAAAACGAAACATTTGGAATGGACGGTCCAATTAACCTTATACTACATTTGTTCTAAAACCTCTAAAGTAATTGATCAGTTTGATGGGGAAATTATGTACGCAAACCGTTTAGGATTAAATTATCTAAGTTGTTAGGAATGTGTATTCGTAAGAGCGACAATAATTTGTCTTTACGATTTAATGTTAACCAGGTGATCCATCCCGGGCCGGCTTAATATATACAAGGGCCCTTGGGAATTTTTTTTTTAAGGCCCTATATGTTGTAAATTGAGAGTTTAGAAACTGAATATTTCTGTGTTATTATTAATGATAAAAGGGTTCCTTTATATAAAGATTACAAGATGAAGATAAATGGAAAGTATCCAAAACCTAAACTTACTAGAATTAGGAAAACTAATAATACATAATAATGGAAAGATTACATCTACTACGAAAAGGAAAGAGTTTTCTTTTCTCCTTTCTCCAAGCTTTATGGCCGTCTTTCTCTCTCGTGAAGTCGGCTCTCTCTCTCCTCTCTCTAGGCTTCGGCCATCTCTCCATCTTCTAAGTATTGGGCCGGTCTCGGACCGAGCCTGGTTAATGGCAATCCACTCCATGATTTATAACACTCCCCCTTGGATGCCATAACCATACAAGATCTGTAGTACGCTTCATGTTGCCTCATTAAAACCATATCAGGAAAACCCAGTGGAACAAAACCATGATGAAAGAAAAAGAGTACAACACGCACTACTCCCCCTGATGTGAACCTCAATGTAGGTTCTACATTCTACGCATCTTGGTGCGTGATATTTCCTGTATGTATAGGATGTGAGTAATCGGCCAGTATCATTACTGAACCGTAATTAGACCACTTCGACTTCTTAGGTCGTTTCTCATGTCCTTTGACATTGAGTGTCCCGGTAAAGCATGTGTGCTAAATAATGTGAATCATATTGTTCTCGGGGATCACTATTGGGTCTTTGCAAATCGTGTTTGCATGTGTCCATAGTCTAGACGTGATCGTCTACTGTTAACTCTTTACTTTGGTCGGACGAAATAAGTACTTATGGACAATGTACTAGACATAGTTATCGTGAACCTATGTCTCGATCTGGCCGATCCATGTCTGGGTCATAAACCTCGTTTATACATGTCCACTACTTGTCTCATGAGTGTTCAAGATCAATAATCATTGCTGTGAGTTTATAATCTCTTATTATGGCTCTGCGGCCGAACACTCTCATGGATGTGGACATCGATTTCTTTGCCTTTAGGCAGTACCATATCTATCTCGGACATCGTAGTCCTTTATCTATCTCTTGATGGTGTCTCATGACCTCTGTTGCTGTGGATTATATCACACACTGAAATATATATTATTAGGTCATAGATCTCGACTATCACAAGCTTATGGACTACAATACATTTGTATCCGGTTGATCTTTTGTCTCTACTGGCCCGTGATCAAGAAGAAGGGTCAGACGTCTTTTAGTCTTAAAAGCCGGACGCGTCTAGTAGAAGAGTCAGACGTTCTTTGCTGAAGAGTCGGACGCCCTTAGATGGACAGAGTCGAACATCTTTATTTTTGAAGGGTCGGGGTCAGACGCTTTTGGTCGGACACCCACATAGATTTATTCTATGCCTACTAACCTCTTTTAGGTTTAGTATAATCACAAGGAATTTCAAATATATGGACTGTATTGGATTGTCTTTTATACAACTCCAAAATCAATGAACATGCGTGATCAATTTCTTTTTCATACTATATGCAGCTGCTTTAGGTTTCAGTCCATGAATCAGCTTAGGAACGAAGTTGTTCTTTCATCTTATCCAGTGATCCATATGCTGCTTACTACATCATTATATTTAATTTCTTTCTTATTTCATCTTATCCAGTGATCCATATGCTGCTTACTACATCATTGTATTCTAATTTCTTTTTTATGACCAGACCATTGTCAATTTCGAAAATCTGTAGCAGCAACCACCACATAGGAGTTCATCTCCTTATAATATGTTC
>NC_027753.1:18227770-18271570 GCF_000695525.1 Brassica oleracea var. oleracea | reverse complement strand
TTTTAATTATGTCCAAAGATCACGAGGATTCTCAATATGTAGATACTGATTTCTCAGTTCCTTAGTGAGATGATGGCGCATTATTGTAATGGCTCTTAACTTTTCACTTCTAGTTGCATAATCACCCTGAATGATACTCCTCCCGAGTCCTCATGATTTCAGGGTAACTGAAGTGTTCATTGCCAATTCTAGATAATTTTCTCCAGAGAGATTTAGAATGGCATAATCCATGGGGTTAAATCTCGGCATCTGAAATCTTATTATCAATCAATTCTTGATTTAGAATTCTTGCAACCAATTTAAATAATCAGTGCATATGATTTCATAAGTCTCTCTATAATGCTTAGGCCATACGGCTTTGCATTGTGATGCTTATACCTCACGGCCATTATAAGATACAACGATCTTAAGGATCGGATCATGATGCAATATGGTTTATATAACCATCCGGATACTAGGCCACATGGTCACTTTGATATACACTAAGCCACATGGCTTTTAATCAATCAAGGGCACAAGGCCGCAAGTGTGAGTAATGCATTAAGCTACACGGCCATTTGGTATGTTTCGTAACACAATGTCACACAATCCATATCAATTAAGTTTACCAATTTCAAGGTTGGTAATGTTTCAGCTAGATTTTAGAATCAAGTAATCTAGCAACCTAACTCACATTCAATATGTAAATATTCCTAATCTTTAAATCAATCTTTCAAGTCTTTGATCAAGGGGATTTGATTTGAGATTCAAAAACCTTTAAGGTTCTGATTTTAATTGATCAATGGATCAATCTCGTTCTTAGGTTTAGATCAAACTTATAGAGCTTCGATTTACTCATAGGGGATTGATCTATTTAACCTATGGCTTTTAGTTGTAGAGATTATCTTTTAGGGTTTCAATCTTTACAAAACAACCAGGTTCGATTCTTGTTTTCAGATTTTGAATTACCTTTGTTTTGCAGATTGTAGAAACCGGACCTCCAAGATGAACGGATGAACCTCAGACGCGAGCTGCGACGCGGACGCGAGCTGTCTACTTCCTATCGGGTCTCGAGTCGAGACGGACGCTTGCAGTCGGGGTCGCGAGATGAGGCTGAGATGAACCCGTGCAGTCGGGGTCGCGAGATGAGGCTGAGACGAACGCGTGCAGTCAGGGTCGCGTTGCCGAGAGCTATCGCGAGCTTGTTTCTTCTCGCGGACGGTTGCGTCTGGTCGGGGATTTGGTCTGAGCTGGACGCAAGCTGAGCTGAGGCTGAGGACGTTGATCACGGACAGGGAACGTCTGAAGCTGAGCTTGATCGGAGTTGAGCTTGATCGGAGTTTGCAAGCCGGAACGCAAGCAAGAACAATTTAGGGTTCTTCGGGATTAGGGTTCCAAAAGACCAAGACGGAGCCGCGTATTGTTTCTGCGAGTGTGGGCGCGTTTGAGATCTGATCGACGAACGGTTTGCGCTAATGGATTCGCCTCGTCAAGAGCTTCAATTTGATATGTGGAGCGTCGTCTGGTTCCTCAGGGTTTGAGAGATAGATTGATCTTAAGTTGCGCCTGATTTAGGGTTTATGTGTGACGGATTTTAGGTTAGGTTTTGTCTCAGGGTTTTGGAGTCTATCGTGCTGATAACGTGTTGTAAATAGAGAGTTTAGATACTGAATATTTCTGTGTTATTATTAATGATCATGGGGGTTCCTTTATATAATGATTACAAGATGAAGATAAATGAAAAGTATACAAAATCTAAACTTACTAGGATTAGGAAAACTACTAATACATAATAATGGAAATATTACATCTACTAGGAAAAGGAAAGGGTTTCCTTCTCTCCAAGCTTTGTGGCCGCCTTTCTCTCTCTTGAAGTCGGCTCTCTCTCTCCTCTCTCTAGGCTTCGGCCATCTCTCCATATTCTAGGTATTGGGCCGGTCTCAGACCGAACCTGGTTAATGGCTATCCACACCATGATTTATAACACTATAGTAAGTTTAATTTTTTAACTTGGTAAAAATTCCCTGAAATTTTGACTAGCATCAAACATATATATATTCTCTTTAATAATTTAACTAGAAAAATTTGTGATACAACGTTTTAATACTGTTCAAATCTAAATCAGATATGCTAATGAAAATAATTAGGGCCCCTAATATTGTAAGATTTGAACCGGACCCGGAGCGGTCGCACCCTCCGCACTCCCTATTGAGCCGGCACTGGATCCATCCACGCTGTAATGTCCCGACCGTCCATGGGTAATGGACCATCTATTCGCGCTCATTCGGTCCGTAAACTCCGTTCCGTCTAACAGACAGTGCAAAAGACTCAGAATCATTGTTTACTTTTCCCGGAAAACCTCATTCGCACAGTCGACTACGTTTTCCGGAAGCAACTTTACGCGACTCGATAGGTGGGATTGTACCCAACCGATGCTGTCAATTCGGTTTATTCGCGGGTTGAAGTCCAATAATCTGGCACACCGCAGAGTTCTATACGATAGCTTGCAGTCTATGGCTAGAGGTAAAACGAGGAAGAAAGATGATCTGTCGAAAAGGTATGTCGCTAATATGCTTATGGTCTATGGGGTAAGGTCTCCAATAATCTCATAAAAATATGCATGTAGATAGCCAGTGGCGTGCTTATGATGTTAGTAAAAAGGCATTAGTCTTAGGCCCCATATAATTTACAACATTTAGAGCTAAATCTCTAAAAAATCTTTGAAAAATAGTTTTAAATATTTAAATTTATGTTCTCTACTTGAACTCAAAACCATTTTTTTTTAAAAAAAGTTCTTTTGTTAATACTATATAAAAGAAAATAACCTCTTATTTATTGAAGTTCTATTTTTTAGTTAATTTTGTTTACAAAAACAATTTGTATTTCTATTTAAAAATAATTTATTTGTTATATTTAGTGGTGTGAATATTTATTGTCAAAAGGCTTTTTCAAAAACATATATTTTTAATTTAAATATTAAATTTATATATTATGATCCCAGTCAAAATATTTCTGGTTACACTAATGCTATAGATAGCCAAAATATATGTTTGCAAAAACGTCAAAAGGCTTTTCCAAAAACATTGGATCATCGACGAAGAAACATAGCAAGTCATACTTTTGTTTATTGTTCTTATTAAATTTTAATTATGTGTTTGGTTGTATGTGTTATTTTATGTGGTTTCTTATGTAATTATGGATCTATATAATAAAACATTTAAAAATGAGGCGGTCTCGCAAATCTCCTATTTATTAATCGAGAAATATTTTAACTTATTTTTGTATCAACATGTCATCACCAAATTCTTAAAATCATTAGAGAAATAGGTTGATTCATCTAATTATATAACAAGTTTTTTATTAAAATAACTATAAAATCATTATTAATGTTTTTTTATTATTTTCTTAAATAAAGATTACAGAATTGGCTAATGTAGCTAAAGTATATATGATAATTAATGATTTTGAATAATAAAAATTTGATAAAAATTAGTGTATCTTTTATCATATTTGTTTAATTTTAAACCATTAAAATAAATTAAACAACCACATTAACCATATAATAAAAATTATATTTTATGTATATGTTATATTTTAAATTTTTAAAAATAACTATAAATTACTAAAATTGTTATATATCGCTTTAAATTAAACTATATACCATATAAAATAGATAAATACTTTAATTTCGAAATTTACTTTGAATAATTTTTTTGATTAAAGCTTTGAACAAACATTGACAACTTATTTTTTTTTAAATTATAAATTACTAAAACTATTAATCCCTCAATGAAAATTTTGTTAACAGTAATTTAAGGTTTTTGCTATAAAAAATACAAATAATAAAAAAATCATATGAGTAGAAAGCATTATTTAATAGACATTAATATTAAAAGTATACTATATATGTTAATATCATTTAAATTCAATTATATATCCTATCAAATAAAAAAATATTGTTTGGATTAATAAAATTGATTTATATGTTCGTATTAATTTAATTATATATGTAATAGTTAATGACTTTTAATTATTTAATATATATTTATTATTTTATAAGATGTGAAAAATATATAATACATAAAATAATTTATATATATAATATTTATCATGCGCAAGGTGCAGATATTATACGTAAATAAAAGATAATCAATTGGTTATACAACGGTGATTTTTTGTATTGTTATATATAGCCTTGATCAGCGGCGGACTGGTTCAATTTTGTATGTAACTATACCATAAATTGAACCCTTTAAACTTCCAATCTTTCATGTCGATGCCATGTTGCTACGTTTTGATTTGAGTAAGTCTCCTTGGTTCTGGTACGGTAATTCCAAAGTCCAAAGGCTTGGATCGTTTAAAACCTCTGCTCTATCATCACATCTCATCATATTCAGCGTGTCTACTAAGGTGAACTCGGTTTCAAAGTCAAAATTGTCAATCGATTCTGCCACTGTTGCACATCAGCCAAAGGTCCAATTCATACACCTATCTCTGCTTGTCATTGTTTGTTTGGGGAAGTCGATGCTCGCCATCACTACCAACGAGCCAATAACTGTCACGATGAGCCTCTTCTTTTTGGGTATGGCATCCTTTGCTCTTCCGGATAAGGTCTCTAGAACCGGAGTTTATGGTTCAACTCTCTCTGACCAAGCTACTCTAATGAAGTCTCTGACTTCGGCTGCTCAAGCTCCGACAATGGCAACCATGCTGTTTGTTTCACTGTTAAATTCACCAATGGAATCGGAGAAGAAAAGAATTTCAACTGCCTCACCATCTCGCTTATCGATCTTTTTGCTACTCGGATGTATTGAGATTCACATAGTCTCCCGAGGCAATATAGACGGTTGTAGAGCTGATTTCTTTCGTTTGACGGGTGCGCTAGCCTCAGTTGGTTTCCCACTCCTCTTCAAACCCCTTTCACTAGGGTATTTCAACGTTTTTTCAGACTATCTAAAGCTCTTTCGAGCTGTGGTTTCAAGGATTCAAGTGAAGATTATCCGCGGATCTCTCTACTTCGAGCTAGTCTCTCCTTGTAACACTTCTATCTTAGGTTTTATTGTTTCCGTGTTATTGTTGTTCATCTTACCGTCGAGCATACCTCCGGTTATAAATGTTGTAACGCCTTAAGTTTGAATTAATAAAATTTGTGACAAAAAAAAAAAAAACTTCCAATCTTTCGTTGTGGACCAACAAATTGTATGTAGGAAAATTGGCACTTGCCAGTTTGTAACTAACTTTGAGAAATCATCTCATAGCCAATTATAGCGACATATCTTTACATCACGGCTTCTTAAAATCGTCGCTATACATCTCTAATCAATAACACTTACGTGGAAACTATCCAATTACCTAAAACGAATTGTTTTTTATCAACCCGAAAACATTTAAAACGATATAATGTGTGTCTCATTTGCAAAATACCAGTATATCAGTGTCCATTTTATGATTCAGTTCAGTTTTAACTTCTAATATTTGCAAAATACTACTAATTGTGTTTCGGTTCAGTTTAACTTCTAAAAATCAACATAATAATTTATTCTAGAAATATTTTTTTTTGAATTTATTCCATGAAAAAGTTTAAAAGAAGCCGTAGAAGATGATAATACAAGAAAATGTAGTCCCGTTTACAAAACGTTAAATTTGTAGTCATTTCTTTCCTTCTTACAGTTATGGGCAAACGAACGAGTTATAGAATAAGAATAAGTACCTTACTGTTTATACGATGTTTCACGTTCTACTACACTTCTAATCCATTATCCATGATTATTTTTTCTAGGTCTGGAGCTCCAAAAGTCCAAATTCCAAACATTATTCTTGCACAAAATGATTTTGTATTCCTAAGAAATTTAAACTTAAACCATGGTTGAGTGTAGTATTAACTATACCAATTTTGAGCAAACCGAGAAATGAAAAAAAAAAAATTAAAAATGGTTCAAAACGTTTGAAAATTGAATAATGAAGGAAGGATGATGGTTCGAACCAATATTTAACATCATTGCGAATCTTTAGAGGTCGATGGCCTTCTCTACTACAATGACAAAATTAGCCTTTTATTACAAAAAGTACTCTTGGGACTAGTTCCCTTTTAACGAATTTTCCTACGGTTTGGAGGATGGATACGATGAAGAGGGCTTGGGGAAGGATCTTTTGCAACTACGAAAATATCCCTGGAGATCAATTTCGAAAGAAAAGCAAGCCAAGCAAGAAACCCACTCTCTCTTCTCTTAATAATCATTCACATGACGCAATATGCACACATCTCTCTACTCGAGGCCGCCATCTATGCATAGACACAACGCAAATGTATGATTGTTGTGTCAGAAGAGAGATAAAGAACCTTCTCTCTCTAGCTTTTGGGGATCTATATAACAGACAGTGTCTCCCTTTGTTCTCTTTGTCCCTCTGCCTTCCACACACACAGTTTTGTCTCTCTTTCTCTCTCTCTCTTTTCGTTTACTCTGCGTCTCAACACTCCTTCCCAGAAGGTATAACCTTTTCTCTATCTCTCTTCAGCATCTTCTAGAAGATTTACCAACCTTCCCAGAAGCTGTACCACAAGATGGGTTCTTCTCTATATGCTCTGTTATCTTCTTCGTTACTCTATTCTACTTTTTCTTTGCTTTGTTTCTTCTACTCAGCCTCTTCTTTGTTGTTCTGTTTTATATTCTTGCTCTGTTTCTGTTCCTTTTGCGAACATATACGTTAAGTCGAGAAACTATGTAGTAACATCATACCTAGAAGCAAGCAACATGGCGACAAATCAGTTATCTCCTCTTCTTATTTAAAGTTTTTTATATCTTTTTATTACCCTAACTGATGAAAAGTTCTAATCTATATCTTTTTCTTTGAAACAGAGGCAATCGAAAGAACAAAAAAATGTCAGATTTCTTTATTCTTTTTAACACATTTGTTTTCTTCTCTTTGTTCTCACTGTGGAATTTCAAAACTGATTTTATTTATTTTGTTATAAATTGTATTTTATATTATCATATGATCTTTGTTTTGTAGCTTGCTCTGTGTTTTTCTCTCTTGGTTGCGTTTCAAAAATAATCATTACTTTCTGTCAATACAAATAAAAGCAGCGAAGTGAAGGCATTTATAATTACTGCATATCATCATGATTACTTGTTTTTATCTCTCTTTTCTTTATCTTTTTTCATCCATACCAATTTATAATCATGCTCTTCCCTCTTTGATCATTGTTTTCTTTAAAAGAAGAAAGAAATTAACATTTTTGGACGAATACAAAATAAATGCGACGAAAAATCTTCCCTAGTGTAGCTCACATCCGACGTGTGAAGCTGCACAACCCATGTGTGATGTAATGATTTAATGTGAACAATAATCATAACACAGGCTAGCTTTGATTTTATTATTATTACTCTCTTTTGTCTTATCTTTACAATAATTTTTTTTTGGTTTCTTGAAGAAAGAAAGCCAGCAATGGAGAGGCTAAACTCGAAGCTATACGTGGAGAACTGTTACATAATGAGAGAGAATGAGAGGCTAAGGAAGAAAGCTGAGCTTCTGAATCAAGAGAACCAACAGCTTTTGTTTCAACTCAAACAGAAACTCTCCAAAACTAAGAACCCTAGTGGATCAAACAATGACAAGAATCTTTGTCCATCAAGCTCTGCTTCTGGACAATCCTGAATCAAAATCAAGAAATGTTAGAGCAGATATTTGGAATTGGTAGAAGAAAAGATCCAATCTTCCTAGGTTTTGTTGTTGTTGTTGTTGGTTATTTGGTGTAATGCAAGGAAGATAGTATATCTAGTAGGTTGTTATGAATAGAAGATTCTCTCTTGTGTCTCTATATTAGTCTTATCAGTCATATTTTACATTTGTTTCCATTTTCTATGTTAATTGAAGATCTCTTTTGCTTTCCTCTGTGGGGTTTGGGTTTTAGTATATGGTTGATTATTGGACCAACATTGTACCTTTGCGCTACTTAATATTTTGCCAAGTCTACATCTATCCATTAATTTATCAAATATAATGGAACAATTCTTTTAAAGGTTATAACAACTCAAGTGAACCACAACAAATACCCAAATAAGATATTTAACGAATTTGTCCATACGACTTTACCAAGCCTTTGGAAGTTAAGATGTTTGGACTGATGCAATAATTTATCAAACTGATTTTACATTTCAGTAAGCAGCTCACTCTGCTCGGTGGCAGACCCGTGAGTGAATTAGACTGGTTTCAAAAACAATTAAAGAGGTCGCAGGTGGTCATCGAACCCAAGTTATGTGGGATCTTAGGCCGTGTTCGTTTACATGTCGTGCGACCTGCGACCTGCGACTGATCGCAGGTCGCAGGTTGTTGTTCGTTTTGCTGTCGCGTAACATGCGATCTGCGATTGGTCGCAAGTCGCAAGTCGCAGGTTGTTGTTCGTTTTGATGTCGCGCGACTGATCGCGCGACCAGTCGCGGGTTCCCATTTAAGTCGCCCGAAAAAACAGCGACTAAGAATTAAGAAAATTTTGATCGCGCGACTGGTCGCAGGTCACAGATCGCAGGCCGCGTGACACGTAAACGAACATAGTTTTAGTCGCAGGTCGCAGGTTTAGTCGCAAGTCGCAAGTCACGCGACACGTAAACAAACGTAATCTTAATCGCAGGTCGCGCTACGCGTATAAACATTTCTTCTTCTAAGGAGGATATTGTGCTTGATGATTTTTTTGGAATTTATGACATAAGTTTATTTTGTAACTTTACACAATTATTTGGATGAAATTACTTTAGATTTCTTGTTTATATAATAAGAACAATTGTTTTGGTTACTGTTTTATTTCTGTCTTGTTACTTTCTGTTTTTGATTATTGTATTTTAAAACATAATTTTGATTAAGTATTATTTTCTGTTTATGGTTTTTCTTCAATTTTTTTGTCAATTTCTATTGATTTGAGTTTAGTGATCAAAAAGGAAAAATAGTTTAAATTGACAAAAAAAAATTGTTGATTTTGGTTTGGTGAAAAGTGAAAAACAATATCATAAATGAATTTTATTATTTTACTCTTATGAATATTTCCTAATTATTTTAGAAAATTATGTATTTTTGTTATATTTTGGATTATATTATATATTTTCAATTGTGTCTTCTTGCTTACCTGAACCTCTTGTTGAATTATGTTCAAGGCGTGGTTAGCTAACACCTATACAAGATAAAGCATCTAAGTAGTGTATTTCCATATATATTGAGAAGCTGCATGGGAGATCCGAAAGAAGAAAAGACAAAACCAAACTAGTCATAACGCTTTCTGTTGAAAGATGAGCTCATTGAACACAGCATAAGTAAAATATATAATTGTTGTTGTGTGACTACTTCTGAAGCAATATATGTTTATTGAAACACACAAACTTTCACACTCTTTTATTGTTTGTCTTATTTGTGAATTAGAACAACAACAATAAACCATGAGTATAAAATAGTCTCAAATATATATAGTAAACATAGGGGAAGATACATCGTTACAGAGACAGAGGTGCTAAGGAATGTAGTGGGTTTTAGAAATGAGGTGGAAATAGATTTCAAGGGTGAGTCTATCTCCCACGATAGACGAGTAGTTATAGAGGAGGTTTCTTTTTTGTTTCCAATACTTAACACGTGTTTCAAATAAGAATAAATATGTAACTGCCCCATCAATTATCTTTAACGAATAACTCCCAGAAGTGAAGGTAGAACTAAACTTCAACATGTTTACATTTTCAAAACTAAAAAGTTTTCGGTGATATTTTGACATAAATTAATAAACTAAATAAAATGCATATAATCTATTGTTACAACATAATCCCAAATGGAATGAATGATGCATATACATATTCATAATACGAAATTGAAAAAGCTAATGAGAGTTTTCCGAGACCCACCCGGCGGAGACAATTCCCTCGTCAAGGGGCTTGAGACAACCACATGATCTGGCCACCGATTCAAAGAGTTTCTCAATCTCAGGAGCACACCTGATGAAGCCATGTTTCCAGAAGCCATACCTTGGATTCTTTATGAGCTCTATGAACGTTATCAGGAGTCCCCATGGATGCGGCCTGTTCACAATTAGCCTTTCCAGCAACACTCTTGTTATCTGCTCCTGTATGACCACCTGGTCAGACTCCAAGAAGAGATAGAGCATGATGAAGGAGAAGTAATGAGTGTGGTTGTTTGGATATCGAAGCTGATTGGCGATTGCATTTAGGAACAGATACCGCCCTTCTGTGTCAAGCTCCACACTTAAATACTTGAACATATGCAAGGCCACCACATTTTGAGCCCCTGTCTCACCCGCCTGTTGTAGCTGCTGAATAGCCTGTAAGAAGAATATACATTTATTTTCCTTTTAGTAAAAACTAAGGCTGCATTCCAGTATTAGTAATGTCAGAACCATACCTGCATTCCAGTATATAACACCAGCGAGTTGATCAATGGTACATTGTAACGAGTTCCAGCTGAACTAGCCTCGCTGGACGAGACAAGTAGCTTCAGCTTCAACTCACTTAGGAAAGTTGTATCATGTTGCCTCGACTGCAGCAAAATAATATAATGGTATATTTAATCCTGCCAAAGGGAGAAATCATAATTCAAATGAAGAATCAGATGATCTATTACAGTGAGATACTCTTCCACGTCATTCTTCATTTGATTTGCTTTTAGCGCAGCATCAACCTCAGATAGAATACACGGAGCTTCTACTATCTCAGGCAGCAAATCAATCTGCAGTTAACAAGATATATATCAGCTTTACAAATAAATAATGAACATATGCTGCAGCACTATCAATCAAATCTTAAACCTTTAAATTTGGGGTAGATGGGTCTGGAAGCCTCATGTTCCGTGGAAAAGAACTTAGTATAATATTTCGCATTTGTACGCAACTTGAAGGAATCACATCACAGAAAGTAAAATGATAATCGCAGAGGAACTCTGGGAAGTCATGAAGCAGCACCAGCAACACTCTCAGCGTCCCTTTATATAGGATATGAACCTGCATACAAACCACTTTTAAGTTACCATCCTCAGTGTTTTACTGCATATGCATTACAAAGAAAGAAGAAAGCTACAAACCGGTCCTCCGAGTTCCGCATTTCTCAAAAATGGCTCAAGAAACTGGAGTAAGTCTACCAGCAGGCGTTGAACATATGGCCAACCTTTCTGTCCATTTACTGTAAGTAGCTTGGGCAAGAAACTTCTGTGGCTGACCAGCTCTAACCATGCAAAGCTGAAAAAAAAAATAATATAAAACACACAATTTGATCAACCAAAGAAAAGAAGATACATATGTTAACCACATGAATCTCATTCGACGACACAGGAATTTCCACTTTTAATGAAAAAGCGTTCTGTTCTAACCTGAAAGCGGGAATCTTCAGAGGCTGCAATGCGTGGAATGCATTAGCAAAAGCTGTTAGAACCTGAAATAAACGATGGATGTTAGTGATAGCAATAAATAGCAACTACTTCAAAGGAAAAGAAAACGCACGCACGCACCTGAAAGTTTGCACCATCAGTCACAGGATCCAGGGAACATAAGTCCAGCAGCCAGTTGATGAACAATCTAAAATATGGTCTTGGACTGAGTGATGCCTTTTTATCTTCTGCGTCCTTTTGAATAGATCTCACAGTGACAGCCATGATCTGCAACCAGTAATTAATATCAAACCCACTCACTTTTTCCACCAATAATACTAAAAGTCGAATTTATTTTAAGTTAAGGTGTCCCCCTAACCTCCGAAAGAAGAAAAAACTTGCTGCTAGACTCTTGTTCAGGGAAATACTGAATAAATACAAAACAAAAGAAAACAACTTAGCCGGCAATGAATCTTGGGCTTACTCATCCGCGCTGCCCGACATAAAAAAAACTCATGAGCACTTACCTTCAAGATCGAAAAAACAAGCTTTGCAAAAATATCGATGATAAGGAATGATGGACTCTGAGCTTGCTGAGGAGATTGCACAGCACCAGAACTAATTTCTTCAGAAGATATACAATGAGCAACAGAAAGTTCCTAAACAGAACAATCAAATAAATAATTAGGTCTTTCAAAATTTTAAAAAAAGTAGATGCTAAGAAAACTTAAAAGGTTAAAATCACCAGAAGAATTCGGAAAAAACTCTCTGTTGTATCGTCTCCCTTAAGTAGTCCAGTCTGATACAAATGCAAGACATATTCTGAACAAGCGGTTTCATTTGCACCCGAAACTTCGCAGACTTGATACCAGTTTTTAAAAAGCGTGGACACCTGCCGAACCATCCCAAGAAAAGAAGAAGATGAAAAACACATACAAGAGATGTTTGTATCAAACATAGAACTGAAGAGATAAGTAAACACATATATCTATATTTAATGGAGAAAATAGCATTATCGTGGAAATTATATTTCATATACACACATCACAACCGTTATGAAGAAAAACATGAAAATTTAGTGATGATAGTAGCTACACAGAAACACAAATCGTTATTTATAGCCTGCAACTTGATTGTGCTGGGGCAAACATTTCAGCTTTTGATTTACTCTTTTGCAAGTGAAAATTTTTAGGTTTATGCAATTCCCAATTTCAAGAAAAAATGCAAAATTCTTCAAGCTAGTAACATGCAGAAAAATTACCCGTTTCCGGAAATCCGTAGAACCTGATTCCACATATTCAAAGCTGGTATTATCTTCTGTGTTAGCGATGGTATTGCATACAACCTGATAACAGAGCCAACATGGCAAATGAATTTACAGAGTGATTACAAGCAACATGGGTAATGAAATCATTTCAAACCTTTTCATCCTTTGATTGCATATCATTGATCTCGTTTTCAGTTGCACTATCACTGAGACCACTTGTGTTAGTAACCGGATTTCGTATGATGTCAATGAGTTGTTGCAACGAGACAGGAGATCCAGATTTTGCCGCAAGCTACAGCCAAACAAGGAAAACAAATGCGCAAGGTCACCATGTGATAACGCCAATTTCTTAAACATGCAAAATATAACATCCAGACAAAATGTTAACCTAAACACGATCACGATCTGTCAGTTTAGCAAAAAAAGGTTTTTTTTTTAACATAATCCCAAGTTGTGTTTTGACACACCTATTAATTGTCATTATTTAGAAGAGGTCTTATTAATCGTAGAACTGAAAAAGAATATGCAAGAATGCAATAGCAACCGCCGGATAAAGTTAAAATTGTAACCTTGGCCAGTGCATCAACAAGGCTATGTAGCTCTGAAATGACACTCGACTTCTCAGTGACCAGGCATTGGAGTAGAGAAATAGAAAAGTCAGTGGCGCTCTCTGCACAGCAAACAAATAATTAGCAACTTTCATTTACAACTTTTTTGAAAATACAATCACACAAATATTTGTTGTTCAGCATACTGTTTCTCCCTCCATCAAGATGCTTCGCCATGTGGACATTGTACTCCGCTAGGTTAAGCAACTCGCGTTGGATAAGACCAATAGTAATATCTTTGTTGAGCTTCCGTTCCTCGTCTGAATAAATCACCTGTGTCCATAAGTTTCAAGAAAGTTACATAAGCATAACTGGAAATCCCAGAAAAAATTCTCATAAGTTTCAAGAAAGTTCACGTCATATATTTTATCAGTAGCTCCACTATGGGAGATAATCTACTACTTATATGATTTGATATGCCAGGAAATACAGGCATATTTGGAGAAATATCAGAAGCAACTGAAATTAAAGCACATATGAAGTATGAAGTAAAGTAAATGAATACTTGGATCTTGAACAAGTCGTTGACATACCCAACTAGTGAGCTCTTTAACAACACGCTTGCAAACATCACGAATAGCCACAAGAATTGCTAGGTTAGCACTGATGTGAAGGTTACTTGATGCATTCTCATAAAGAGCCTTGAAAGCTTTTTGAGCAACAGCTAACGCTGCTTCATCTCTGCTTATACATCTGAGGATGATTTCAGGAACCTCAGAAACTACAGCCTGGAAAATCAATGAGATCATTATTTAATTTGACATCAGATGAAACCACAATAACCATTTGCATAAATTAAAAAAGGTTTAAAACATTAACTCATGATTCCATTACTTCTAGGTGAGCATAAATGGAAAACGATACTTCACTACAACCACTTAGGCACTAGGAAATCAAGTACCTGAATTTCATCATCTCCTGCATTATTAGCCACTAAGTTCTCCATCTGAAACAGGTTAAAGAAGTCAATCACATGCGATATAGAGACCCCAAAATTGGTTTTCAAAAAACATAATTGCTATTGTACTAACCTCCTGAGTAACAATATGATACTTGTCCAATGCATCTCTCGTGGACAGAGAAGGCTGTGGAGTATTATTTCCAATAAGACGCTCCATGGTAGCAGATGAAGTCAACGTTTGCAATGATGATCCAGTTTCCTTGTGTATAAATAGAAAGCACAACTTAGTAATTCAATATTAACCCAAGGAGTCAAAAACTGAAAAAAAAAAGACAGTACTCTCACTTTCATAGCGGCCTCGGAGGACTCAACCAGGCTCAATTCAGAGGTCGAAAGGGATTTAGAGAATTGAAGACCGGCTGCTGGATCAACTTGTGAGCTTTGGATAGAGGCAAGATGAAAATGTCAACATATCAGCTGTGCAGAACGAGAGAAGAAATGTAAACAGTTTTATCCATATGCGACAGCAAAGCACCTTAAAAGTGAAATTGGAGAGGATTGAAAACCCTCCATAGAAGTATCTGATGCCCAGTAGGCCATATCCGTCCGATCATTTCCAGCACTAGACTCGAAGTCCGAAGCATTTTTTCCTGATACTGGACCATAACCATTACCAAGCCCAACATCGCCGGATGAGCTTGAAGCAACGGATAAACCGTGTGAAGTTTGGGCTGACTGCTTTTGCCAAGAAAGTTGAACAAAGTCCTAAAAATGTACATGTATCGCTTAGTTATACAAATACAAAATATAACATAGGCAACTAACAGTTCAAAACAGTACCTCATAAACGCGCTGTTGAGAAAGGGACAATTGTCCCGGTTTTGGGCTGAGGGACTCAGGTATAAAACTGCCAGAATTTTGCGTTCGCATGTTTGGATCAAAAAAGGAGGACCCAACACCATCTCTATGCTTTCTCCGCAACGATAATTGCTGGGCAATGTCCGCATCAATATTTTGTATTGCCTGTACGGGCACGGACATAAATATATGACTAAACTTTAAAAGGGAGGCTCATCCATAGACAAAGAAGTAACAAGAAGGCTTTCTCCTCAGTAAAGGGAAGTGCCTGCACTCTATTCCGTTTATTTTAAAAATAAAATAAGCTAAAAGATGGAACAGAAAATCGGGATCTAATATCTAACACAAACCTTCTCTGTAGCCGCCTGCTCAATGGCAGCACAACCCAAATCAAGGTTGTCATTGGTGACAAGTTGAACAATTTGTTCAAGAGCTTCATTATTAATATTCGGACCCTGTAGCGAATTACGTAGATGACCCGAAATTGAAGTGCGCAGGGGTTCCTACAAATACCAGAGAATGCACAAAAATCAGAAAGGAAAAACAGAGCTGGTTGAATATTATAGCATAAGAATCAAAGCCTCATAAGCAGGAAAAACCTTGCACGTCACATGAGCCAAACTCCCAGCTAAACTAGCAACCATCAAGTGAGCTGCATTATATATACGTGTCTCATCTGGTTCCGAGGCATAATCCTGGAGTTCAAGAAGAAAATGAAGGTACGATAAATATACAGGATTAAAACCAGGAGATTGTTTGCTTTAGAAAACAAGAGATGCAACAAACTATACACGCAATACTGCAAAACTGATCTAGAAACTGACGCTTGTGATAGATGGGAAGCAAATAATTTTAGCTGTGGAGTGAAGATGATGGAAAACGAATGGGGATAAGGAAAGTATTCGAAACAAGAAGCTAAAAGAAAGGCAGGCAAGTTCAGATTGCCTTACCTTGAGCACAAGCTCTTTTGTTGTCTGGCAAGCAATACAAACACTTCGCTGAACAACACCAGACACAATCTCCTTGATGGCTCTGTCCATGGCAAGTGGTACCACTCTGACAATGAACAAAAGTTTAGAATGTCAAATAAAATACCTTCAATGCACTACATACATAATGATTTCACCAGTAGGAGACCATTAGTCACAAACCTCTGAAATGGAAAGTGCTTACTAAATCCGCTTAATTTCTGATTGATAACAACAAGATTTCCAATGTTCGGAAGTGCTGCTGACAGCTGCTGACCATCATATCAATAGTTGAAGCAGTTTGAACCAATAACTTTGAATCTTTGATCGACATTCATAGAATGATAATCATACCTGGCTAACAGAAAAGGGAGGAGTCGACTGGAACGGTCCTTGTGGGGACGAGAGCTGATCAGACAAGCCTAGAGTTACAACTTTTTCGTCTTCCACCGAAGTATTAGTATAAGCACGTTGAGGGGCTACATACTGAAAAGAAAAGGCAAGGAGCTAAATATTTTTCATAACTAAAGACTGACACTATAGGTCAATAACAAAAAGTAACCTGTGACAATAACTGCGAGGGAGCGTCTGTATTAGATGAATTTGCAACATCAAGAAGTAGATCTATTTGCTTAAGAGGAGAAATTGTTTTAGGCTCCGAGATCATCTGGGACTGAGATATATGTGCTACTCCAAGATCTTTGTTACTAAAATCAGGATTCCCATCTATTTCTCTCTTCCGATCCTTTAGAAGGGAAGTTGGCGCTACTTCTTTCAAATCAACACCAAGGTTCTTGAATAGAACCTGAACAGAAAGAAGAGAATAAGACGCTGAATACACGCAGAAAAAAGATGTAAAACAACTCGTTGCTTCTCAAGAGGAACAATCGTCTTTCTAAATTCACTACTAAAACAGATACCTCTATGTCAAACTTCAGATTCATTTTTAGGTTTGGCATCGAATAAATCTCAGCAAGCAACCCGAGTATAGCCATTGTCCAAGGATTGGGAGGCTGATACGCAATACTGTTTTGGCATGGCTCCAGAACCTGCAGTAACCGAAAATTAGAATTCAGGACATCAACCCTGTAACAGCTAGGAAAAATAGTCAACCATCACCAACCTTCGAAGTGAATGGAATGACTGCTATCATCAACCCTTTTTCATACGCCTGCAAATGGAGAAGAGAAACAAACTTCATTATCTACAAATAACAAGTTTGAAGGAAATAGAAGCAAGAACCTCCACAATCAAGGATTTTGGATCAATTTCTCGCGCCCTTAAAACATAATTCCTTCCAATCGTTAACTTTCCAAGCCAGCTGCCTAAATTTTTAAGCAGAGATCGCTCTTCAGAACTTGACTTTATGAGCTCTGAACCCAACAGAACCTGCACAACCAAAGAATGTAAGGAAGTGAAAAAATTGCTAAACAGAAATAACACCCATCACAACAAATCATTACCTTGCAATTTTCGTATGTATTTTGGAGTATCTCCTTAAACAACAGCTTGGAATCAACTTTGTCCAAGAACTTCAAGTACAAATCGTGAAAATTGGGCTCGATGCTCGCTCTATCAGGAATTTAACACACGCAGGAAAACAATAAGAAGAGCACACAGGAAACCTCACATAAACTGCAAACATAAAAGACAACCATCCGTACCTTTTCATAACCATATACTGTGCGAACCAAGGATAGTATTGTTGAGATAAAATCTCAGCGAACTCTTTCCCTTTAGATTCAATGTTAGCTATAGAGATATTATTGATTATGAAAGATATTTTGTCCTGGACATCTGAAGGTGGAGCCTGAAAAGAAAGACTTATTCTTATTATTCATACTAGATAGTAGACAGCTGGCATGCTGACAATTCATTATGCAATGTAACCAAAAGCGAATAATTCAAAATGTATGCACAGCTAACTAGATGCACAGCATAGAAGGTACCTCTATTGCGTTTTCCCTTCTCTCTGCTGCTGCAACCAGGGTTTCTATGTTCAAAGCAGAGCCAAACCCTGTGATAATCGAGTATTAAAATTATTTCTTCTCTCCATAGGAACACAACTATATTTTCTATCATATTTTTAAAAGAATAGTTATAAAATTAAGTCGACTAGAGATTACTCGTTGATGTGGCTCCACGAGCTGGACGAACAAAACCAGCTGAGGTCAATGAAGAAGTCGAAATGCCAGGATTCTGCAAGGATTACTAGTAAGATTACAAACTCCTCAACCCACCTATAAGAAAACAGAAGAGAAGGCAATCACCTTAGGAATGACAGAAACATCAGCAGAACTGCTAGATGACGAGGGCAGAAGTGGCTTTGTTTCGATAGATGGCACACTTGGCACTTTGCTGCGGTCATCAATATGCACTTCATTTTTCTGTTGAGGCTGTACAGGAGAAGGAAGTTGGAGTGGAGACTGGCCAATTCCAGAAACACTAAACTGACAATATTTAAAAAAAAAACAGAAACAATGTGTTAATTTCCTTTTCGCCTTAGTTCTGGAAGTCAATTTACGGTCAAGAAAGATATTGAGACAACGAGAAGTTTATAGTATCTATATAACTGCTGCAGAGCTGACCTAAACATTTTCATGAGAATGGAAATAGAAAAGATAAAGCATTTCTTCCCGTTTTCAATAGATAACTCTAGCGATTTTTAAAATACCTAAGAACGGCAAGACAAGTACTGACAAGAAGATATCAAAATAGACCTTCAGGCGCGTAGACAGTCAAAAGAAAACTTTTATATCAACATTATACTTTTATATCAACATTATACCTCGCCATTTCCAGGGAGAGACTGTGAAGGACCAGGGTGCGAAAACGAAGCATCTGATTCCAAATTACCAGATGATATCCTTGAAAGTGCTTGTTCAATAACAGCGACTAACTCGGGATGAGTACTACGCAGATGAGATATTTGCAAAATATGGTTGCAGTACTGAGGCAATTCAACAAGACGATTCACGAACTGTTCCAGGGCTTTGCTTCCAAACAGAAACATCTGCAGGAATCAGGAAAGAAAGAAGATGACAGATCTCTTACAGTGAAAAAAAAGGCCGGCAGACAGAATAAATTCACAACAAAATCCATACTTTAGAATCTGCAGGCTTACGCAAAGAATCCAAGACTAGACGCAGTGCCATCCCCAGTGTGATGGAACTAACAAGCTGGTGCTTAATAACAGAACCTGAAATTTGTACAGGTCGAAACAGAATCGAAGAAGAGATGCTCAAATAACATATCACTGGTAATTTTCAAATTCAAGAAATTATTCTGAAACATCATCATTTTGCATAACAAACTTGGCAAGTGGTTGCCCTGGTTGAGGACTAGACACAATAGCATGAACAAACTAAATTACGGCATCCTCCCACTACATAAAGTAAAACATCCTATAGAAGACCCACTCACCAAAGAGGACGGAAGCTATTTTCAACTGCCTCTCGGGATACTTGGGGAAAAAACGATACTCCTCGAACAGATTAGCAATCATGCATTCAAAAATTGATTTTTCCCTGTCAAACATAAAATCATGATTTTCTTTTTGAATGTGAAGCTGGCAAACTTGACATGATAAATTAAATATCAACAATGTATAGTTTGCCATTATCAAACCTTTGAACCAAAGACTCCTTGTATCGAGATAGCATTTGAACCATTGCATCAACACTCAACTGACCGGAAAACATTTGATGGAAATAAGCGTTGGCTTCCTCCTCAACATCTTCTCCGTATGGACTGGGAACTGAGGAATCTTTAGCCTCCCCATTCTGCAGTTTCGAATTACAATCCAAGATTGCTGAATTGACCTTTTCCATCTCTTCGACTAGTTGAGATGAAGTAATCACATTATCATGAGCTTTCAAAACCTGGAATAATGTTCGAACAAATTAATCCCAATAGACATGAAGCAACAGACTAGCCAAATAAAGGATCCTAACTAACTTTCAAAAGCAAAGTCGTTGCATCCAAATGAAGATCTGATAAAGGATCCGAAGGATGAAAATGCTTGGAAGTAAAATCCTCTGATTCGCTAAAATGCACATACTTGACAAATTTGAGACACTCCTGAAGATGGAAAAACATTAATTTTAAATGTTAGATACGATCCTCATCCCTAAAAATATTACAGTAATAGAACTTTAACTGTGAGAAAATATGTTACCTCAGCAAAGAGGTCCTTATACACATACAGACAGTTTGGCAACCAGTTCTCAATGTCCAAAAAGCCTCTCAGTGAGGCAAGGACTGCCAATCTGATGCTGAATGAGACTGGAACTGATTCTAAAACAACAGAGAAAATCTGAAATGAAATTAAAACCACAATGATTAGTTCATAGGTACAGAGAATCTAATGTAAGGAACAAATCATATGTAACTGTCACAAATTTTTAATACAACATTGTCACCTTAAGCTCATGGAAGATTTCAATTATTCTGAGTATGCCGTCTGATTTAAGATTTTGGGCATTTAAAATCCCCCACAGAACGAGCTCAGCATTCTGATGCCAGAGCTTGAGAATGAAACCACTATCCTGGGAATTCGTTATTAGCACTGGAAGAATAGCAGATACCACCTCTCGCTGGATGAGATTATAGGCGGTCTACAACAAAGGGTTATCATACTTAGCCAAACGAAAAAAGTCAAGGTTACGAGCATACAACACCAAACACCAGTCAAGGAAAGTTACTTTGACGTGAGTCATTCCAAGAAGCAATGTTTTAGGACAATGTGTGAGTGGATACTGGAGCATCGAACTAACTAAAACAGTATGACCTCTCTCGGCCAGTTGGCAGAGTACATCTAAGAGATCAAGAGAGAGCCATGCTTGATTGGAAACTCCTAATTGTTGATCATGGCTGTGCATGATATTATCAATATATGCCTGGAAAACAGAAGGTCAGAATAGTGGCAGTATCAAGAACGAACAGCTCACAGACGTGTGGTATCTCACCAGCTTCCTTGGAGAATGCGTAAAGGTAAATACTTCTGGTGGAGCTGCTATTGCATGCTTAAGAAAGGATAATTGACCTTCCATATTGTTCCAGACAGAAGCACATACAGCATCAAGAGGAAATGGGTCCTGCAATAATCAGTTTAACACGCTCAAACAACACTACAACAGTGGAAGTGGCCAGTCAAATTAGAGAGTATGAGAACACACCTTGCAAGCAGTTTTATATAGTCGCATGAAAAACGAGAAAGACTCCATATTAGCGATGTCAAATCCACTATGGTCGAGATTCTCGATTACTTTCCTCCAGCTTGTGCCAGGAGCCTGCTTTAGCAGAAAAACTTAAAAGCATGAACCAAATAAAAATGAACCAGTAACCTACATGATTCATTAAATCCATTGATAAAAAAAAAGATGATTATGCACACTAGTCACAAAAGGATTAATATAAATACTGAAAGGAAGTCTTGAAGATATAAACGATATTGATTTAACAGAGTATAAACTAGGGTTTAAGATGACTTACAAGCTGCTTGATTGTTTCAATCAAGATATCAACATTCCACGACGTTGGCGTGGGCAGATCAGTTGGAATGCAGCAACCAACGGCCAGACTGAATGTTGAAAAGGTGGTGTGATTATCTTCAAGATCAGCAGAGGTACGAGCCACATGACCAAGAATTCTTGAGATAGTAGCCTCTCTTAGGGGTGCGAAACTAGACAAGAGCTGTTTGCATTGTTGGGCATCAGCAGTGAAACCACAGCCTAATTCTCCAATGAGATCTCCAACAGCAATTTCCTTATCGATTTCAGTGAGGATAGCATCATAGTCGTTCTCAGCAGAATCAATGCTCCTACATCACAAGAGAAAAGCTTAGAGTCTTACAATCTGAACAAATGGACCGGAAAAGAGATAAGAGAGGAAAGCCACACACCTGTGTTGAGAAAGGAGAGGCGTAAGTGCAAAAGACAAGTCATCTCTAGGTTGAGAGGAAGACAGAAGCTGTAGGAAGGACTCCAAATGCCCGGAGAGGTCTTCGGATGTCTGGAGAAACAAAACAACGTTCTGAATTTGCTCAGTTGACTCAATCTGGCCATTGTTAGCACAGAGTTGCTCAATCTCCGCCAATAATAAGTTTCGTCCTGCAAAAAAAAAAACGATCATTAAGGAGGAGAATGGGAAGAATAAAGCTCAAAATGATATCTTATTTTACCACTAGTCTTAGCATGAGAAGTTTCAAAATCGACCAGGGCCAGAGCAAAGGTAATCTTATCAGAGACTGAAAAGCCCAATGCAGTTGCCAAATCATGAACGAATTCTGGAGTGACGTCAGCATCTTGGAGTGCGTGAGAAAGCAGGGTTCCGAGATTAGACAATTTGAGGACACGTTTGAAGACCAAGGCTAACAGCTTCTCAAGCTGCAGCGTATTAGGGTGGCTTCTCCGGACGGTGAAGCAATCTACGCACGTCTTGAGCACTGGGATGCTTGCCTCAACACCATAATCAACCAACTGCCAAAAATGAACAAGCAAAGCAAAACGAAACTCAAAAGGGCATTTCTCCTAGGGATTGAACTTTGCTGATCTGAGAGCACGGCGTAGGGACTCGACCAAATACAGAGGATATAATCTAAATTATAATTATAAGAAAATAAGAAGCAGACAGCCACTTGAAAGCAACAGAGAGGCTACCTGACAGATCTCTTGGGCGATTGAGTCGACATCGGAATCATTAAAGTGCTCGAGTAAGAACCGGGTATGGCCGGCGACCTTGGACGGAGTCATCGACATGGCGATCCGAGAGGGGTGGGGGAGCTAGGGATTCACAAGCAAGATCTTTTCAGAGATTTTGATCGTCCAATTTCTGGGTTATGGGGGCTTCTTCCCCGATAATGCCACCTATATTTATGCCTCTGACCGCCTTTCTTAAGCCCATTTCCTTTATCATAATGGGCCCTTCCTTAACAACCATCTAATCTTAATCTATTAAAACGAAGCAAGACTAACCTTAAACTTGCACCATATTTACAACTTAATGCCACTGAAATAATTAAATGAACCTATTTTTAAGTAATTTTTGTCTTTTTCAAAATTAATTAAGTAATAATTACTCCTAATTCTATGCTTTCCATGTCTTTTTCAAAATTAATAAAACATTTCCTAAATTAAATTCACAATCAATTCAATATAAAACTTTTAACTTATCTATGTAATATTAATATTATAAACATTAATGAATATCAATAATATATACAAAATATTTATGTAACAATATAAGTTAAATTTTGTCTCATTCTCCCCCACAATTCACGTTACTCTTCTTTTTTTCTTGAACAAATTCTTCTTCTTACCAATATAAATATATTACATGCACCATTATAATTATTTACAAATTTACCATGTATATAAAATAATTTATTAGACATTCTCATAAAATTTTGATCCAAAATAAAATAAAATAAATCATTTGTATAGATACACGGATCATATTCTAAAAATGGTGGTAATACAATTGACGGTTTACAAGATAAAAACAATAAAAAAAATATAAACTATAAAATTATTATGCTTATAAATCTTATTAAATAATTATTTAACACACGTAAAATTTTAAAATACATATTATCACTTAGAAAAAATAAATATTTATTTACAAAAATAAAAGCAAACATCCGCAAGGTCGTGGTTTAAATGTACACAAATTTAAACTCATTTATAATTTCTTATCAGTTACATCAAATTTTTATTTTCAATTTTTTTCTTACAAATTTAAATCTTAATTTGTATATTTTCCAAATTTGATAGAAGTTTAACAATCATTTTATTTTCTGACAAATATTATAGCTAATGATTCATTTATAAATAGCATGCTAATTCACAATTGTCTATTTTCGTACTTTTTATTTAAAAAATTTGTTCGTTATATATTTAAGACATGGATCTTATTATATAAATGTTAGATTTTTTATATAATACCTAATATTCGGTGATACATTTTACGCTAAAATGCTAAAATATAAAATTAAGTACAAATATAACATTTACATTTACAAATATGACTACATTAACAAATATATCATTAAATACAAACACATATTAAATACTCGCGCGGTCGCGCGGGTCAAGTTTTAGTTTTACTTAGGATTGAGGGCTGCCTATACGCGTTCGGTTTGGATATGTTAAAGTATATTGATCTGGAGATGGGATGATTGGTTGCGGCCGTAGATACTCAGGACATTCGAAATTTAGTTTAGAGTTATATATGTCAACCAATCAAATTTTTTTTTCTTTATAAACTCTCAGCAAAATAATCTCTATAAAAGCAAAATATGGTTGTAGAGAGTTTTATTTCCAAAAAAAAATAGTGTTTTACAAAGTTATAGAAAAATAATCTACGGCAAATAAACCTACAGATTAAATTCTACAACCAAAAATATAAATCTACAGTTCATTCCAGTCACTCCCTTGGTTTCTGTTCGGATCTTTTCGGATTCAAATAACCAGTTCAAATTATTTTGAAATATTTTAAATTTTTCAAAATCTAAAATAAAATAAGATAGAAGATATAAATTTATATAAAGTATACTTAAATACCTAAATGTAACAAAAATTGATTTGGCTTGAATATTTGGATGAAAAATCAATATAATATTTCAAATATTTTGACTCAACAAAAGTATATATAGCAAAAAATATTATCAATTAATAAAATGAAACTATGATATTTTATTAATTTATATAGTTATAAATTTATAGAATTTTTATATAATTTTGAATTACGTTTTATGTAAAAATAAGAAGAAAATTTATTTAAAGGTATATATATTGATTAAAATACAAAATTTAATTATTTTTATTAAATTATTTGATGTATAAAAATGTATTCATGAAATTTAAATAAATTTAGGTGTAAATGACAAAATAACATCAAAATATTTTGAACTGGTTAGAAAAATTAAAGATAAATTTCATTGTGGATCTTAAAACTCACACTCAGTATTTGATAATGATTGTTTGTAAAGATTATGGAAGAAAATAATGTGGACAACGATATCTTTAAAACACAACGATATAATCAGATTCCGGTTGACTAAAATGGACTTTTATTGATAAAGTTTTGATGAATACAATGGTGAAATGAGATCGAAATATAACTTAAGGATAACTAAGATTGAATACAAAGTATGAGAGTGAGAATGAGAGAGAGTTTAAGATCGAGGTCGATATGTTTTGTATAAGTCGCTAGGGTTTCATGTGTCCTTTTGCTTCATCGCTTCTCTCGTCTTATAGGCTATAGCTACCGAGCCTCCAAAATTTCCTCCTAGATATTCGGGATCACGGCTTTGACGTGTTGACTTCGTCTTCTCCTTGATATTGGGTCGGACTTCTCTTAACCGATCCCGTTGTTATCTTTGGCCCAATCATTGATTGACCGAAATCAGGCCCAACATTCACTATGAATAAAAAATACAATATTTTTATTTATATTTTTATAAATTTTATTTAAAATTATTATTAATTTATATTTATATGGGACCTTATGTTTTTATAAGGTTTTTCAAAAACTCATTATCTTATTATATTTTCGATTTTTTTATTGCATGGCCTCAACTTAAACCTAGAAAACTTTATTAATCTATTGTTTTTTTAAATTATCTAGTATTATATTCTAATTTTATATTGTATCTTCTACTCCTTCATCTTCTTATTAATTGGGTTATATTCAAATAATATGATCATCATCATTTTTATTTTAAATTTTTAACGAATACATAGAAAGCTTAGGATCAAATGGGTACTGAATCTTTCAGATCGCGCATGTAACAGTAGCCTCTTGGTCGTACACTCTAAGATGAAATGTTTACTTTGTGCAGCTTCATGTGTGAGAGACATGAAGATCTCCTCGATCATTTTCGAGACCAACTATTCAAATCTAGTTGATATGACTACACACCTGATGAAATGGCCAACATTTACTTCAGAGATTAATGAGTTTTGGAATCTATAGGATAACTTTAAGAATGTGAGCCCGCTTCATATTTCCCGGAGCAGAAATGGATGGGCGGACTCATTAGCGAAAGAGGCTAAACCAGAGACATTATTTTCTCCCATATAGATCAGACACATTCAGATTGTGGTGCCCCCTTGGAGAAATGTCTTGTCTGGCCAAAACTTGGTCTAGTTAAATGGGCAGTTGACAAACAAAAATAACATTCAACCTTGAGTTAGAGCATGATTAATGGAGGTTATTAGGGTGAAGTTCTTAGCGGAATATAAGAAACCGTCTCTTAACTTTTAACTAAAAAAGCTCTTAAAGCCGGTTCTTAGTTTTTTTAGTTAAAAGTTAAGAGACGGTTTCTTATATTCCGCTAAGAACTTCACCCTAATAACCCCCATTAATCATACTCTTACTCTCTTATAAAATCAGATCCAAGTGTTACTTGGTCACCATCAATCCTTAGGTTATGTCATAGTCTTCCCCACTTTTTCTCAAAACCGTAGGCATATGATCAATGAATCCATGAATAAAGACAACAACTTTTTTTGGAATTATCATCCTTTATTATCTTTAAAGCATAAAGACATTTCCATAAATTTATCATTTTCTTGTTATAATGTAGAAATGTGACTCTGATACACCTCATCCAGCTCAAAATCTCTTTCCCAAATGGCTCTTCCATGTCGCATGGTTCATAGGACATTGAGTGAAACATTTGCAAACGACTTCATCAAGACATAGACTTACTTCTCAAGTTCATATTTTTACAGTTCATAATATCTTGTTAAAAGGGCTCCTCCATTTCGCATCATGGCACAATGACTAGCACACTTGCATCAGCAACTATGTCACTAACTTCATCAATGCAAGACAATTAAAATCTACAAGCTCATTCTTGCATTTTCAATTTCCTCATTTTAGTTTTGTTTGCCACTTAAGGAAAACCACTCTTTTTCACTGACCATGTTTTCATACATAGAATACTTCATTATATATGTTTTCCCCAAATGACATATATATGCACTATCCATATTAGGACGTCAATCACACCACGAGATATACTCTTCTCTCCCCCCCCCCCAGCCCACAAGATATGTATTATGATGTCACCATTTCTCCTTTTAATTGATTACACACTAAGCTAAATCACGACTTAGGTGTCAAAATTTACTTCAAAGACATATCATGTGTTTATTCTTTTTGTAATTGTGATACAACCTCTGCATCAATTTAATAGAATACTTATGATTATTGCACCGCATCTCTCGACATGTTGAGTTCTTGACTCACAACATGTGTCTTCATTGAGTCCTTCTTGTCTTTATAGAGTGCATGATGCACTCATTACTACAATATTTGGGTGATTCCCTCATCGTCTGATCATAAACAGCTTTTTGGAGCGAGATCTGTTTCCAAGTACAATGCAGCATTGGGAATTATCTGAGACTGAAGAGTTTCCAAACTGGGTATACAAAACAGGAAAGCTAAGCTGCCACAAGTCGTTAAGAAGAATGTGGTCAAGTTTTTTGGCGATGTGACTCTTCCTAATTTTTCCACAAAACATACAAGTTTCATCTTATAGATAGATTGAAAAAAAAGAAGCAGGCATGTCTTATTAACCCAATCATATTTTTTTGACCCAGCCATCATATTACTATCCAAACCCACGAGCAGTAAAATATATTCATTTACGATGTTCTCATATCTAGTGGGGGATGATCTAGAATATTTTCCTAGTGAGGGAATAAATAATTTTAAAATAAAATTTATTTATTGAAAGTATATATTATTAAAATTTAAAATAGGAATTATTATATATAATATTTTTAAAAAGTACAGATACTGGTTTAAAATTGATTTCTCCAATATAAAATATGTGATCACTTTTGAATTCCTTAAAAGTAAATATACAATAAAATATTTATTCAGTAGATAGTTAAAAAATGATAAAAACAAGATATGGTAAAAAAAAATATCAGAGATTCATATACTGTATTTGTCGAAGTCATAAAGGTAATGATTGCTAGATTATGGAGTTTTTTTTGCCATAGAATATTACCATTAAACATCAAAAGCACAAGAGTTCAATACATACCATCATCACATCCTTTACTAGGATGGAATGATCAACAAACTATGATAACGAAAAACCTTAAGAAAACACTACGCTGTCTAGGAACCATAGCCATATGCCAGACAAACCTGAGACGATCTAACAATATTAAAAGGGGAATATGAAGTCCTTTCAGCTATGCCACGTCGGATCGGAAAATCAAGCCAATCAGATAGTTTGAAATTGACACGTCACATCTTCTTTGTCGACATTGAATTTCAAGTAGCCAAATGTTTTGGGCTTATCTAATTTGGTTTTGGCCCATTCTAAATTCACCTTACTCCATCGTCTCCAACTCTTCTCCTTCGTCACTATCGTTTCCACTCTCTCCAAATCTCCTTTACTTTGCAATAATCACCCACTCTGAATCATTGATTCCTGCTCTTGACACCTTTATTCATACTAGATGTAACCTTCCACGTCCCTATTTTTTTTCCTCCTATTAACACTTCTTAAAAAGGCCGATATATTGCCTCAAACAATTTAGCAGCAACAAGCGCTTCCAAACGGGCTTCTGCACTTCACTTTCATCGTTCTTATACGAGAAATCCATAAAACCACATTAGTCAATGGGTATGAAATGGACATGCTTATTGGGTTTAGAACCGCTTCTCATGGACGACAGGTATGTAATATTATTTCTAATGATATTATTAGCTTCCCCAGATTCTAATTCAATAATCCCTGCAATTCATGGCAAAGGAAATGTCCATATCAACGGGGAAGGCACTGGCGGCTCTGTTCTTCAGTGATGTCACCCCTGGATTGGGATAGTCCGAGATGCGATTCCGTCTACTTCATTTCTGGGAAGCAGTGACCAATCGGAGAAGATTATGAGAATCCATTCGTAGGTTCAGATTTCTCATTCACGCCACTTTCAGTATGTTACTCTAAGCCTTTCAGAAATAGTGAATCAAGTCTCTCTGCTTGATCTATGTAGAGACTCATTCTTTATTTATGATATATGGAGAAGACTTATGTATGTCTTTGTTTCCTTTCCTCAAAGCACCGACTATGGTAGTGTAATAAATTTCTTAGTGCGTGTTTGATTGATCATTCTTATGCAGTATACATTTGAATTATTTTATGTTTACTGTACGCTGATGTTTTCAAATTCTTTCTTTCATTTTGACTGCAGAAAAAACCCCACAACACACAAGTTAGCTTTACTTTGAAAGGTTTGGGTTTCTTTCCCTTCTATTGTTTATATATGCTTACTTTTTGTAGACACTGAAGACAATCAAATGGCTGTCTCCTTGGCTAGGATGATATTTGTTCCGTGCAACCATTCAGTCATACCAATGTTATAGATCGTACTTCAATTTTCGTAAGCCAATATGCTATGGATAGGTAATAATGGCATCTTAATGGCCTTTGGAAATTTCAGTCTAACATTTTAGACGTTCAAGCTTATACTTTTCTGAACACAGCCTTGCTGTGGATGTTCTGCATTTGGTTCAAAAGAAATGTAAAGAAGGCCAAGAAGTTAGGCGAGTATAACAGCTGGGTTGGAGAATAATCGAAGAAGACTATGAGAAGCCACTTCCAGCAAGTTAATCAAAGCCTCTTTCATGTCTCTCTGCTGCATCTATGTGGAATCTCAATCTTTAGTTACGCCGTAGGTGATGCATGGAGAAGACTATGTCTGTCTTGGTTTCCTTTTTGGAGAAAAAATCAAGATTCAAGAGTGGCTTATATATTCGATGTTTCACGCTTTCCTCCAAGCACTGAGTACAGCAAGTGTAACAGATTGCTTAGTGCACATTCTTTTTCTTATACTCTCATAGAAGATATCTCAAACTCATCGCCTTTGGAGCATACAATTATATCAAAATCTGGTGGTGGACAACTAGATCTGCTTATCTTTGATACATCATTTAAGGTTAACACAGATCATCCTTACGCATTTATAAATTTGTATGTTTTATGTTTCAAACACTCTGCTGATGTTTTCAGATTCTTTCTTTGACTGTGACTGTAGACATGATCACTCAAACCCACTTACGTTTCCCACATGTTAGTTAAATTTGAAAGATCGTTTTTTCTTCATTTCATGATTTATATATGCTTATTTTTTGTTTTGTGTAGATACTAGAGACAGTCAAACGTCTGTGTGCTAAAAGAGGTCTTTTAGTCAGAATGACGCACAAGTTTGATAACCACAAGGAGAACGAATTTCTTGAAGAATGGTCTAAAAGGTACCGAACTTTGAAAACCATCACCAACTGTCTTAATAAACCATACGCAGAGTAATAATCTTATTTGTTTGCTGCAGATAATTTTGAGTCTCTTCGGGATAGTTTACTGAATTTGAACGACCTCTCTTGGTTTTGTTTTTCTTCGGCAGGAGGAAGGAGCGAGCAAAATTGCACCAGTCTGCTGGTAACCTTGCTACAGGAGACTACACTGGTTCATTCAGATTTCGTGATCGGATTCATCTCGGTTAATCCTGCATGCGTCTTGGAAATTGGAGATGTGTATCTGCCTATGATTCATGCTAGGCCTGCTGTTCAAATGTTGAAAGGTGGTGACACACTTGGTCAACAGTACAACACTCCACACTCTGAGTCTCTCGCTCCTAGCCTTAACATTCATAGTTAGTATCTTGTACGGTGTCTCTGGAAAGTATCGGTTTTATGTATGCTTCTTGACCTTCTCTAGAAAGTTTTGATTTTAGGTACCTTTCCTTTTGTGTGGCGTTCCAGTCTTCGTAAAGACTATCTATGTTCTCTCAAATGCCAATACATCATAACACCACCTACCACTGTGTGGTTCAAGCCATTACATCAAAAAGCTTACTTCAATGATCGAATGAGAATAAAAGATTCCCATCAGTTTTTTTTTTTGTATGTTTATGGCTGTCTATAAAAATTGTTATTCATCATCATCAAACAATGATGGTGATCATGCTTATTACTATTACAAGCAGACAATATAGTTTCTGAAAAACCTATTATTATTGTTCTAAACCTTGCTTAATAATAAATATACGTGTTGTAGTAAAATTTACGCATCTTAAAGATTAGTTGTATTTAACTTCATTCCTGTGCTTTTTCAAAAAAAAAAAAAAACTTCATTCATGTTTTATGTAAAGTAATTTATGATATTCTCTGATTTATGTATGTTATAAGATGTACTCGAATTTAATCATCTATGTATGTAATAAAATAGATATGAACTACAATGGATTTTATAGTGATTTTATTTGCTTAATAGAAAAAAATGTTAAAATAAAAATATTGATAAAACAGAGGGCAGTATTTTATAGTAAATTTCTTAAGTAAAATAATTAGTTTTTATCTATATAATTCAAACATTATCATATAATATATCTTATACAATAATAAGAACTAAACTTATAGACATTGTTAAAAATAATATAATAATTTAAGGGAAAAATTAATATACAAAAATAGTATTACAGCATTCCAAGTAAGAATTAAGCAAAAATTCAACACAAATAAAAAGAAGAACAATTCCAACCTACTTATATTATCTTTATTGTTTTAGTGGTGTTACTATAATGAATTTTTGGTTACATAAATGTAACAAGATTTTAAAATTGGGTAATTGATAACATTCACACAAAATTTAAAATAAAAATTTAACAATTTAAAAGTAGACAATCCGCGCGTAGCGCAGAAAAAGATCTAGTAGAAATTTAAACTTAAAAGACACAATCCGTCACATCGTATCACCCAATGTAGCATTAAAACCGCCAATGAAGCCGCACCATCAGAAATAACCAAAGAAGCCCGAAGTTAGCATAAGATCATTTAAGTATCATTAAAAAAAAAATATTGGGGGCAGCTGCCCCCTCCGTATGTCACCCCCTCCGTATGTCACGTAGCTCCGCCCTCTACCAAAACTTTATTTGTTATTAAACAATGCTAACAATCAAGATTTCATATACATACATCACATAATGAAAATGATCTTAAAAATTGACTATATAGAGATCTATGAATCACAAACCAAGAAATTTCAGAAACCCGCACATCACGCTTTGACCATTAGCAGGTCATAACCATGTCTAAAGATAGGAACTATGACTAAATTTTGAAGAACTCGTATACTATTTATGCCAATGAGAATACCCGTACAACAAGAAATTCAATTAGCTAAGAAAACAACAATAGAACAAGAGAGTTTCTTAATAGTAATAAAAAAGATGAAGAAACTCTCTTGTTTAATTATATTTCTTAGCCTTGCCTCAAGTTCTCTCGCTGTCGACCCGTCGAATCAGCCAATTTACGAAAGCTTTCTCAAGTGTTTCAGCAACCAAACATGTACAGCTCCAAATAAGCTATGCGACGTTGTTTTGCCACAGAGCAGTGCCAGTTTCACCCCGACGCTGCGTGCCTACATCCGAAACGCGCGTTACAACACTTCCACATCCCCCAAACCTTTGATCGTAATCGCGGCGCGTTCGGAGGCCCACGTCCAGGCCACCGTCCTCTGTACCAAATCTCTCAACTTCCAGCTCAAGACTCGTAGCGGCGGCCACGACTACGATGGCGTTTCCTACATATCTAACCGCCCTTACTTCGTCCTCGACATGTCTTATCTCCGTAACATCACGGTCGATATGGCCGATGGCGGCGGCTCTGCATGGGTCGGAGCCGGCGCTACTCTGGGCGAGGTTTATTACAGCATTTGGCAGAAAAGCAAATCTCATGGTTTTCCCGCCGGAGTCTGTCCCACCGTCGGCGCTGGAGGTCACATTAGCGGCGGAGGCTACGGAAACATGATCAGAAAATACGGACTCTCCGTTGATTACGTCACCGACGCCAAGATCGTGGACGTGAACGGGAGGATTCTTGATAGGAAATCGATGGGAGAGGATCTTTTCTGGGCGATTGGAGGCGGGGGAGGTGCGAGCTTCGGTGTGATCTTAGCCTTCAAGATAAAACTCGTTGCTGTTCCTCCGACAGTGACTGTGTTCAGAGTGGAGAAAACGCTAGAGGAAAATGCACTAGACATGGTCCATAAATGGCAGTTTGTTGCTCCCAAGACAAGCCCGGATCTGTTCATGAGGCTACTCTTGCAACCCAAGACGATGAACACAACTCAGACGGTTCGAGCGTCGGTGGTGGCCTTGTTCTTGGGAAGACAGAGCGACCTCTTGTCTCTGCTGGGCAAAGAATTCCCGGAGCTTGGTCTGAGGACGGAGAACTGCACGGAGATGACGTGGATACAGTCGGTGATGTGGTGGGCCAACAGCGATAACGCCACGCTGATTAAACCCGAGATTCTGCTGGATAGAGAGCCTGATTCAGCGTCTTTCTTGAAAAGGAAATCGGATTACGTGGAGACAGAGATCAGCAAAGAAGGTCTAGGTTTCCTGTTTACCAAGTTGATGGAGACTGGGAAACTAGGGCTCGTCTTCAATCCCTATGGAGGGATAATGTGCCAAGTGCCTACCACGAAGACCCCCTTCCCTCACAGGAAAAGGCTATTCAAGGTGCAGCACTCGATGAACTGGAAAGATGCGGGGATAGAAGCGGAGAACAGTTTCATGGAAAAGACCAGAAGCTTCTACAGCTACATGGCTCCTTTCGTCACCAAGAATCCTAGGCACACGTATCTCAACTACAGGGATCTTGAGATAGGGACCAACAGTCATGGCCCAAACAGTTATAGAGAAGCAGAGGTTTACGGGAGAAAGTACTTCGGAGAGAATTTTGATCGGTTGGTCAAAGTAAAAACAGCAGTGGATCCAGAAAACTTCTTCAGGGATGAGCAGAGTGTACCTACCTTGCTCACTAAGCCATCCATGAGATAGTTTCGAAAGCAGAAGAAGTGGAGGGATCTTTCTCTTCTCTTCATTTTTCGGCTTTTACATCCCTAGGAAGAAAAAAATGTTTCCTAGCTAAGAATATAAATACATGTTTACGACCAACCAAGTCAGGCATTTGTAAAAGAAATACAAGAATTGATTTTATATATTACAACAATAATAACATATACAAATCGCCTGCTTAAATTAGTAAGACCAACAACATGGCCAGGATCACGTTGATACTTTACCTTCTTTTTTTTAAAAAGACCAAGGATAAGTCTACTCAGCAGCTACCCTAATGGATTATTATGTTTTCTACAAAATCGAATGATCAACACAAATGTTCCTGGAACATACATACAGTAGTTTATCTCATCATCTCTACCGACCCGGCTCACAATCCTAGTTGTGGTGGGTGGGACATCGTGTGTGAGAGTTCTATGAGTCAACTAATTTCAATCTGAATCTGCGAATTGTAGGATTAGGTTTGGAACTTGGATGTGCTCAACTTGTATTCTTCATATGATTCAGTCCCAAGTTGGACTTTTGCTGGAATTCTAGGTTTGTTTTTTAACAGAGCTTTCAAAAATTTGTACCGCCTTTAAGAAAAAGGTTTGATGATGAGTTTATGCGTACAAATTGTTAGAGCATATGCAGAAGTTCACACTTTTCCCAAAAAAAAAGAAGTTAAAATATTCTCTTTTTTGTGAACTCAGCTCCTGCAAATTCACTGAACCTGGTTCATCACTGTATCGCGGGCTCCACGCTACGTGGTGGCCCGCGATTGATCTGCTTAATTATTATTTTTTTTTTAAATCAAACGAAAAAAGTAAAAAAAATAATAAAAAATTAAAGTTATGAACCCCACTCAAAGTTTATTGATGCAGATGCCCTTAAAGCTTCCATAAAAGCCAAACTAAGCAATAAAGTACCTCGTAACCCATTCCCGGAATATTTTAATTTTGAAGAAAATAGAACGCGAGAGGTTTTATTCTACAAGGAGCGTATTTTTCTAAGTGTGGAGACACTCGCTCCTTGTAAAATAAAACCTCTCGCGTTCTATTTTCTAAGTTTGGAGACGCTTGTATTCATGAAGATTTGAAAAATAAATGTATTTTTAACTAAGTGTCAGATCTTTAGTGAGTTCATGGAAATATTCAGAATGGGTTGAGCGATGGTAAACCGATCATGGAACTATCAAAGCATACATACGGAGAAATTAAGACCGCGAGACCAATTAAAGATGTTCAGCTGTTGGATAATGCGGGTTCCAAGTAAGGAAAGTTTGACTAGCTATAATTGCGGGATAATACAAAAGGAATGTCGGATCTGCAGGAATCATCCAAGGAAAGAATCAAAAATATCAAGTCAAGCCATTGATGGTGAGTGATCTTTGACCAAGCCAAATAAGGAAACTGACATTAAGTGTTCGGCTTGGTGAGAAAGCTTAAGAAATCTTATATAAGGACCCCTTGAGCTCTCATTTTTTCACACAATTCAGAAAGCAAGATTAGAGAGAAGTTAGAGAGCATAAACTAGTTGGTAAAGAGAGAAGTCCGAGAAGAGGGATTCAGCAAGGAGGAGCTAAGGAGTTCATCGCTTGAAAATGCTAGGTAGTTCTGAGTCTTCGAATCCTTGAGATTCAGCTAAGGTGATGATGTGATTTGTGGCAGTCCAATAAGAATTGTTTGTCTGGTTTGATTAAGTATGATCATGTTTATGCTTGGATAGAATCCGTTTATGGAAAGTTTGTTCATCGTGTTCATAGGAAAATGTATGATAGAATTCATTTAAGGAAAGTTTGTTCATTGTGTTCTTAAGAAATGCATGCTAGAATTGATGGATTGATAATAGAATTATGCTAGGATGTTTATGTGAGAAATGAATGTTTGATCTTGAGAATCTAAGTCATGAAATTATAATGCGTTAAAGAAAGTATAATCGAATTGAGTTATTTAAGGGAACTGGTTAAGAGGATGTAAGGGACATTCGGGACGAAGGTTTGGCTACGACCGTAAAGGACCGACGGGTCGTACGGGTAGTAGGTTTAGCTACGGCCGCATGGCTTCAACCGCAGGTTTGGCTACGGCCGCAGATATGGCTTCGGCCACAGGTTTGGCTACGGCCGCATGTTTGGCTTCGGCCGCATGTTTGGTTTCGGCCGCAGGTTTGGCTTCGGCTGCAGGTTTGGTTTCGCCGCAGGTTTGGCTTCGGCGCAGGTTTGGTTTCGGCCGCAGGTTTGGCTACGGCCGCATGATCATGGACCTTTAGGTCGAACGGTTAAGGAATGTTAATGTAATGTAAATGATGGAACCAGTTAAGTAAAAGAATGATAGAACCGGATGCTAGGGTGTTAGTATTGATTGAGTGTTTGATTATTGGACTGTGGTGGGCAGTATTGAGCGTTTTCACTAAGTAATTTTGTATACTCTTTCCTCCTTTGCGATGCAGGTAAGGTTGATTGTGTGGACCGGAGTGCGAGGCTATAAAGACTATCGGGGCTAGGATGTATGAACTTGGGTAATGTTCAGAAGTTTTGCAAAAGATATTTTTATTATAAACTACATGATTTTAAGTATTTAGTCTCGTGTTTTAATTTATAAAATTGCAGTATTTTTTATGTTCATGATCTTTTACTTAGACATTTTCAAGTGTTTTCAAAGATTTCCGGATTGGAGTGTTTGGTTATGCCTAATCTTCTAAAAATTGAAGCTCTTTAGGTGGTGTGTATATATTTATACACACATACCATAAGCAGATGCTGCTGCTTGGTACTGAATCTTGTTTGCCTTTTCTCAGGAGGTGGATGCCACTGCTTGGCTGGCTGGTCCTGAAGGGATGGGTGGATTGTTTATTCTCTGCTTAGTCTAATGGAGTCGATGAGGCCCCATGAGTTTTGTTCAAGTAACTATTACTATTTGTGATGTTCGTTTTTTTTGTTTCCTTAGGTTGGTGCAAACAAGGGATTATGCTATTGTCTTTGACACCGCTCCAACTGGAAATATTCTCCCTTTCTTACAGTGAGCTGGTTTGTTTTGCGGATAAGTCGTATGTTGGCATGGAGGATGCTCTGTTGGAAGGTTGATCAATCTTCCAATCAATGTACTATGTTCACCACTGTTGCTGGGGTAAATAAATCACAGTGAACATAAATTAGTTAATTTGACTCAAAATACAACGGTGGTCCTCTATAAATTAAGGGTTGAAATCACAATAAGCATGCTATGTTCTCCTACTAATATATGAAGGCTTTGTTTACACCGACCACTTTTTCTACATAATAACAATAACTAATTTAAAAAGATCCCACTCACTCAAGAATAATTAGGTAAAGTTAATTATATTCTCGAATCCCGATCCCTTCAAAACATTTTGATAACTTTGTTTTATCTAAAACAGTATACTAACTACAACACCATTTGAAACAGAAGCCCGACTAATTTCACGTATTTGACAATCCCTTGCTAGAGATATTTGTTAAGAGTTTTGTTGGGAAAAGATGTGAACTGTGTAATAAAAGGGTGAACAATAAGGAACATTTTTACAAATAAATAAAATATTATTAATAAAATAAAATAAGGGAATAAAGGAATAATAGACAGGGAGAGGAGAGGAGAGAGTGGTTTCTTAATCCGGGCCATGCAGCAGAAGCAGGAGCAGCACATGCTCCATTTCTCTAACTCATCGACTTTTTTCTCAACGTTGGTTGATTCTCTAAGATCATCCATCAATACATGTCTTTTCATGTTTACAATATATGCGTGGGAATATCGCGTTCTCTCCTGATATTTTTTTAGTTTGGATGATACTGACACATGTTGATGCTCTCCTTTCAAAATTTTAAATCTATGGTTTCGTTTTATTTCTACCAACGATAATATATTCTTCGGAATAAAATATTATCTTAGCATCTATAGGGTACTGTTCTTCATGTTGCCAAAAAAAAAGGTACTGTTCTTCTAGATTAAGTGGGAGTTTTTAGTAATTTATTTCTTTATTCTTCAAATATAACAGATTCGTTTTTACTAACATTTTCTTACATAAAATCTCATACTCGAACGAAACATTTCACTTGTTTCATTTCTTGGAGTAATTAGAAGGAAGACAATATCACAATCATATAAATTTCTTCTAGAAGATGAGCCGTAAAGCCCAAGTTGAACGCATGCAAGCTACACGGTTATTACAAGTTTACAACCCAATGATAGATTAGATTCCCTATATATAGTAGGAATTTCTGAATTTGTATATATACAGTCTCTGTTACAAAAAAGGTATATATACAGTCTCTTTGGTTTTGGTTGAACTATGAATGTTTGTGTTCTACTATGGTTCTGTTACCAGCTCTCTACTCGAGAGTAGATAATAGATATAAAAGTCTAGAGGTCTCCTTCGAAATCCACTCATGGGTATAAAACTATGGATATATTCTTAATCAACTCAATTAAATTTCGGTTGGATCTTTAATAAAATCTTCCTTTTATAGCAGTGTGCAGTGGATGGTGCGGTTGCGGCCACTTTACGACCAATGAAGCCATAAAACCAGGACAACTTATATTCTTTTGATTTTTATATACATCAAGCATAAGCTATAGCGCCACACTTCTTTAGAATTGGATTTTTAAAACGTTAATATGCCATCAGTGAGGAGAAAAAACACTTGATACCATCGCATTATGTCAAGACAAAGCTTTTTATAAATTATATTTAAAAGAAGCTTTAATTATGAAATTTATCACTATATGATATCCATAATGGTTAGCAAACTAATCATATATCTTCATCAACTTGCCTTTGCATAAAGCCATTATATGTTTTTTGAACCATAAAACTAACCATAACCATTATATATTTACGCTAACATGGATTATCTTTTCTAGAGGAAGAATAATATAATGAAGCCGGAAGATGATAGAGATTCTTATCTTTGGATAATTTGGTACACCTGGAAAGCCAGGAATGATAAGTTGTTCATAGGCATAGATAGAGACCCATTGGAACTAGTCAAGTATGCAGAGAGTGAATGCCAAGCTTGGCATAATGAGAAAGAAAATATATCACCTCCTCTACAGGGACAGCCTGAAGAAGAAATACATGCCTTAAGCTTGGGTAATATTTGCATGGTGGATGGTTCGTGGACCTCCACAGCTCAGTTCAGTGGAATGAGATGGGTCTGAAAGGATAGTATGGGGAAGATTCAACTTATGGGATCCATGAACTTAATGCGGTGAGAAACACCTTTACACTCAGAGTTAGAAGCGCCAAGATGGGCAATGGAGAGCATGATACCACACTCGAACTGTCAGAGATTTGAGACTGATTGCAAGGACCTGATTACAACGATACAAGAGCCACAAGTTTGGCCCAACTTTTCAACTGAGTTGGAAATCATTCAAACTCTTCGGTTGTGCTTTTCGGGCTTCAAGATCAACTATTTACCAAAGACACAAAATGAGATTGCAGATTCGTTAGTTAGGAATGCATGTTCTTTTCATAGATCTCTATGTTTTATTGGTTGTTTTATTCCGGTATAGCTCCCCAGATCACCTCAAATTTGAGTAATAGAATAGCCGACTGCCAAAAAAAAAAACCATTATACGTGTTTTGGACAAAATAAAGCCATTATTTGTTACCCTCTGATTTCGCTAAGAGCATAAAGTAGTAATGTATTTTGAGTCATAAATAATATACATGAAAATGATATGGAATATAAATAAATATCACCTCAGAGATTACAACTTATTACAGAGAGAAGCGATTCCAAAGGAATATATTTCGTTCTGTCTAATCTTATTCTTTGTTTAAAACCCCTCTCCATGCATTTCTCTTGTTTATATATTTATTGCTTCCTCTCTCTAAGATTTGTGAGTCCTGACCATCAATCTTTCTAGCTAAGTGAGTAGGTTCAGTACGTATAAATATATATAGAGCAGAGAGCGTTAGAGCAGAGAAATGGGTTTGAGGTCCATCATATCGACCATCACCTACGGTTTGTTTCTTGGCTATCCACACAAGAAGCCAAAGGTCAAAAGTGTGAGCCACCTCAACTATTACCACACCATGCCAAAGGCTCGTCCACTTTCTTTACAGGTATTCTCTTTCTTCTTCTCTTTTTGACTAACCTCAGTTTTCATGTATATAGCTTAGTTAGTCTCTGGTTGACCCTATGATCATGAAATTACGTTGTCATGCAGTAGCTAAAAAGAGAATAAATCGATTTATTAGGATAACAACATAACTGTATCGGTCTGGAAACCTTCCTCTTATGATATGGCTAATTAGTGGAAATCGTTAGCTTTACCTAGTTACTTACCATAAGTTCTGCGGACTTTGCAAGAAACGCTAGATACGAAATACTTTTTGGCAGAATAGATTCTCGAAAAAAATATTAACGTACTGTGTTCAAGTGTTTTTTTCCTTGTATGTTAAAGCATGACTTTTGTTTTTTTATTGATTCGTTAGGGAATCGGACAAAACGGAAGCGAAATGTCATTAGTTTGTCTCACTAGTGGATGTTGCTAATATACCTTTGGCCGATTAAGCATATACATATAAAAATGTTCTAATTATTAATCTTTTTCTTTTGATATTATCAAATATTGATACTAATTAATTAGTCTGCAACATATGAATGTTTTGCAACAAAGTAGACGATAGACCTAAAAGTACGGATGTGCTGCAGTGGATGCGAGAGGGTAGTCAAGCATGCCATTTACAAGTTGAGAGGTAATCAAAGTGTGTTTTAGAAAAGAAGCTAATTAGTAAAATTGTGAATGATATATATATATTGAATTAACAAAGTAAACGGTGTCGTATTGGTGGTGGTGAAGGAGTGGACTCGGTGGAGGTGAACCTGGAGTTGGAGAGAGTGACGGTGGTTGGGTACGTGGAGAGGAAGAAGGTGCTGAAGGCGGTGAGAAGAGCCGGGAAGCGAGCGGAGTTCTGGCCTTACCCGGACATGCCTCGCTACTTCACTTCCTCGGACCACTACTTCAAAGACACAACCCGCGAATTCAGGGAAAGCTACAACTACTACCGCCACGGCTACAACCTCAGCGACCGTCATGGTCATATCCACGTCACTAACCGTGGCGACGACAAAGTCAGCAACTTCTTTAACGACGACAACGTCCACGCTTGTCGCCTTATGTAATCAAATGTTTAATCTTTTTTATTTCTCAAAACTAATCATCCTATATATGTAATATGTACATATATCTGTATGTATTTCTATGGTCTCTAGGGTTGATACATGTTGTATTGTATTGTCTAGCATGTAATCCCTCTTAAGTCTTAAGGTTGTCAATTGGGGGTGTCAATTGGGATTGCCCTGCCCGGACCAAAACCTGCAAACCCCATTGCCACCTAAGTTCGGCCCACAAAATTTTGGGCCTCTATTTTAAAACCCGGTTCGATCCTAAAATAGTTATAGGTTTTTTTTTGGGTTTTTTCAGGTTTAAAAAAAAATCAAATACTTTAAGTTTAAATCAAATAATTTAAAATAAGGTAAATAAAAAATTATTAAAAGGTATGACCTAATGTTGCTTTATATTATTTGGACCCAAGATTGGTTATTGTGTTGTTTGGAAACACATTTAGTAGTATAATGTTATTTTTCATGACTAGAATAGTTAATTTAGTTGTAATACAAATGTGTATTTACTTTAAAACTTATAAAAGAAATTGGGTCTATGAAAATGATTCTTTTTAATAAGAGATGAATGGCAGCCACAAAATTTATTGTAGCTATATCCAAAATTTTGTGGTCATTTGATCAATAGTTACATATAGCCAAAAAAATTCATAACATCGAGTTTGTGGTTATTGTTCAATTATGGCTATTTGTGGTTTCTCTTATACGATTAGCCATAACGATGTTTGTGGTGGAAGATCATTTGTCGGGGTCACATACGTTAAGGAATAAATATGATAGAGCCATTAATCAATTAAACTATTTAGTGGTCACTATTGTGAATAATGTAAAAGTTTGGGCATAAGTGTTATGAAATATTTATATGTGAATACCTTAAGTAATTTATAGTTTAATGAAGGGCTGAACTAGAAATTAATTCTATATATAAAGAGGGTTATGGTCCACAAGGCAACCCTAGCCGAAAATACAGAATCTCTCTATATTCCATCAATAGAGAACTAAAGTCACATAAGATTTGATTTGGAAGATCCATTCTCTAACTTCAGATCCTAAAAGCAATGGATATAGGTACGCTTCCGCTTAAGTCTATTCAATCAGAGAATCATATGGTTAAAGGATTCATTTTGATGAATCATAAAAGAATTAATTTAACAATTGGTATCAGAGCACCATGTTGATTTTTTTTGTTTGGATCTAAATTAATTTAGAATTTGTTTATAGTTTTAATATAAATTCGGATTTAATTATTCTGTGAAAATATTGGATTGTTGAATCTGATTATTCTCTAAAGGTTTTAGATGATTAAAATATTTTGGGATTTGTATTAGATCTGAATTTTCTTGACATGTTTAGATTTAGATATTTGGTTATTGTCTAGTGAAAAACGTGTTTAAATTTAGATTTAAATAAAGTTTATGGATTTAGTTTTGGAAAATTATTGTTCTTAAGATTATGGTTTTCTGAAATTTTGTTAAAATTTTTTGGAATTTTTGGTAGAACAATTTTTTCTAAATATGTTATCAGATCCGTTTTTTGGTTGTTGACGGTTGAGAAAATCTTTTTGATAGTATTTTGAAAACCCTAGGTTAGAGAATAATTCGTGGTGGGCTTATTTTGTTATTAGGCCCGTATTCAGTTTCTGATTTAATTTAACTATTCTGGCCCGGCGAATTTAATTATTACTAGGGGGTGTCCACGCTTCGCGCGGAATATTGTTTTATTGTTGTTAAAAGTATGATTTTTTGGATAATGTAATTATGTGATCACTTTTATTTGTTAAGAATGTTATTTGGTGTTTTTATTGTGTTATGTAGTAGTAATAGTGATATGTTAATATATTTTGTCTTTGCTTTTTTAATAATGTGTTTTGTCTGTATAGTATTTGTTAGCAGTGAAGTGAGCCTCTAATATAAAAATATATTGAATTTCAATAACTTTGCATTTATGCATTTGTTGATTCTAAGATTTACGGTTTCAGCGTCAAAATTTTCTTTTAATTTTTTTTATATTTTTGAACATTATAACTTTCAAGATGTTTTCGTTTTTTTTCCATATTTTTACATTGAGCCTTCAACATCTATGTATTTTCTTTACGTTTCTGGTATGCGGTGTTTCTCATCATCACCAAAAAAGACTCACCTCATGCTCTTGTTCTTTATCGCCTTCTTCACCTTGAGATTTCTGGTATTTATTGTAGATCGGGTATAGGAGTTCCCAGTTGTGCGGTTGTTTCTCGCATCATTTTAGGCTACTCCATGCAATATTGGATGCTCCTCTTCTTCCTTAGATTTTAGCTGATGTTAGGAACTGCATCTCTTTGGGTTGGGTCAGAGTTTAGTCGTCTTTGAAGTTGTTTTCCTCGTCGTTGGCTTACCATTGTTACTCCCCTCTCGTCTTGGTTTTCAAGATATGGTTTTTGGTGATCTGACTTCTATAGCTCGAGGACGGCTCCACGATTTGATGATTTCGTTTTGTCTACCCTTCCAGCTATGTTCTTTCATCTCGTTGCAGCTTTCAACCCTGCTTGCGTCTCTGTGACTCTCTCTCTCTTTCGCCATGTTTGCCACTCTAGGTTTGGATAGTGTTCTCCTCCGAGTATGCTCTGTAGATTTGGAAGATTGTTTCTGGTCTCAAGTCTGGACTCATGTTTCTCGGGGGTTGGCTTCATTTCTCCCTCACTCATGTTGTTCTCTTCTTCCCTTAGTATAAATGTGTGATATTAGACTCTTGGAGCTTTGGTCCCTTCTATCCAGAATTTTGTGGTTCTTCCCCGGCATAGGCATCTTGTTTGTGCTTGTTTAGTTTGTGAGATGCTTCTTACCTCTTAGCTGGTGGTTGTGCTTATCGTTTGTTATG
>NC_027753.1:18204166-18227240 GCF_000695525.1 Brassica oleracea var. oleracea | reverse complement strand
TTTAAATTATGTGTTCTGCTTTAGTTTGGTTAATATTAAGATAAATAGATAGTTGTAAATGAAATAATAGAAAATAGTAAAAAATAATAAAATAACGAAAGTTTATGTTATTTTTAGCTGCGAATAAATTAAATATTTAAAGTACATTTATATTTTTTACTTATTTCTTTATTCGTTTTGCAATTTTTTGAACAATAAAATAGATTAAAATGTATTAACAAAATTCAAATGATGATGGTTAGTGTGAGAAGGATTAGATAATGTATAATTAGAAAATAGTGAACCAAATTGCAATAATCTAAAAGAAGAAGGATCTAAAATGTAAAAAGACAAAAAGATGACACGTGGCAGCAAACCCCCCTGCCACTTGTCGGAAGAAGGGAAAAAGTCTACTTTATATATAAAGATGTCCCAGTTTCTCATGTTTTAAATCAATTGGATTTAGTTCGGCCCGTTTGGCTTTTAATTAAGTTAAAAAGCGCATTAGGTGGGTTTTGAACCCATGTCGCGCGTGAAAGCTTCCGCCCACTCAAGTGTCTCTAACCACTGCCCCGCTTAAGTATTCTTGTATACAGAGTCCACAGACCTTTAATCTCCACAAGAAAACTTAAAAAAAAAATTCAGTTTTAAATCAATTAATAAATTTGATTATGCATTTTTAATAATTTAAATGTTTAATTAAATCAAGATATCAGCCCAAAGAAAGACCTCTCTTGATGAGATTTTTCATAAGAATTATTAAAAGAAGTATGTATATAAAATCATGGCGAATATTTAATCGGCCCAAAGGAAGGTTGTATTTTGCCCTGTTTAAATATATACGTGTGTGCAATATTCATGCGGATGTCAAATCGACCCAAAGGAAGGTTTGATGTTTGGCCGAATTGTACATACAACTGTGATGGTGAATACGTGACAATTATATGGATTTTAACATATGAATGATAAATCAGCCCAAAGGAAGGATTATTGTTTATTATGAATTATTGTCAGTATTTGATCGTTGCAACAAGAGTACCGCTAGTAGTCGATATTACTGTCCAAAGACTTGATATTGATGTTACATTTGGTATATTGGATGGAAAACATAATCAGTTAAAATTTGTTATTGATTTCTTCAGATAGTGAGTAATTAATTCGGATTTTGTTCTCTTTTCAGCTACTTTGTCTGCCAACTTAGGATTCATTCCAACACTTACGGGTTCTAATTTTTTCGAATGGAAAAATAAAGTTAAGATTGTTCTTGGGTGTATGGATCTCGTCCTTGCGCTAATGATGGACAAACCTGCTTCTCCTACGGATGACAGTACTCAAGAATATAAGGCTGTTCATGAGAAGTGGGAGCGTTCAAATTGCATGGGTTTGATGATCGTTAAGGACACCATTCCAGAAACCTTTAGAGGTGGTGAGGAGATCAATGATCTCAAACAGTTCCTTGCCGAGATGGATTCGCGCTTTGCAAGAAGCGATAAGGCGGAAATAAGCATGCTTTTGCATCGCTTTAGTACGATGAGGTACCATGGCAATGGAAAAATAAGGGAGTACATTTTGTAAATGTCCAATATAGTTTCAAAACTCAAGGCACTTAAGACTGAGCTTCCGGCTGAATTGCTCATATAATTTGTCTTGAACTCTCTTCCTCCTCAGTTCAGTCAGCTGAAATCAAGTTATAACACACAAAAGGAGCAATGGTCTCTTAACAAGCTCATTGCATATTGTGTGCAAGAGGAAGAGAGAATAAAACAAGAGAAGACCGAAAGTGCTCATATGGTTTACACCTCTAAGGGACATGGCAAAAGAAAGAAATTTGAGCCTGTTAAATATGATGCTGCTAAGGGTCCTACCTAAAAGAAACATGCTAAGGTTGAAGATACATGTTTCTTTTGCAGGAAGGGTGGACACATAAAGAAGGAATGCCCTAAGTATCACGCTTGGCGTGCTAATAAAGGTATGTTCCTCGCTTTGGTTTGTTCGGAAATGAACTTAGTTGAAGTACCTATAAACACTTGGTGGTTAGACTCTGGTGCTACTACTAACATCAGTGTTTCACTTCAGGGTTGCCTAAGCTGTCGAACCCAACTGATGCTGAAAGACGCATTCATGTGGCTAATGGGAGTCCAGTGCATGTGGAGGCAATCACGCATTTTAGACTGTTTTTTAGTTCTGGTTATTTTTTGGATTTGAAAGACACTTTTGTTGTACCGTCTTTTAGACGTAATTTGGTTTCCGGCCCTTGGTTATACAACTCAGGTTATTCTTGTCTAACTGAGAAAGGAAGCTCTACTTTGTCTTTAAATTCAGTATTTATTGGGACCGGTAAACTTTTGGAAAATCACAGTCTTTATATGCTTGACATTATAAACTCTAACGATGAAAGTTTAAATGTTGAATTAAGAGGTACTAAACGAAAGTTCGAAGATGCAAATTCAGGAACTCTTTGGCACCAACGCATAGGTCACATCTCTATAAATAGAGTTGAGCGTCTTGTGTCAGAAGGTATATTGAGTTCCGTAAAGTTCACAGATTGTGATATATGTGTGGATTACATTAAAGGAAAACAGACCAAGCATAAGAGATTAGGTGCATATAGAGCTACAGAAGTCCTTGAGTTGATTCATATGGATATTTGTGGACCGTTCCCTACGGCTTCTTGGAATGGTCAACAATACATTATATCATCCATTGGCGATTACTCTTGATATGCATACCTATTTCTCATTCATGAGAAATCGGAATCTTTGGACGTGTTCAAAAAGTTTAAGGCTGAGGTTGAGAACCACCTCGACCGAAGGATAAAGTCTGTCAGATCTGATCGTGGTGGTGAATACTACGGTCGGTATGATGGCTCAGGTGAACAACGTCCAGGATCGTTTGCCAGATACCTAGAGGAGTGTGGTATTGTGCCTCAGTACACCATGCCAGGGTCGCCTAGCATGAATGGTGTATCTGAGAGAAGGAATCGCACTCCTAAGGACATGGTGAGGAGTATGATTAGTCATTCCTCCTTGCCTGAATCACTTTGGGGAGAGGCACTAAAGACTGCAGCATACATTCTTAATAGGGTACCAACTAAAGCAACTGCTAAAACCCCTTATGAGCTTTGGACTGCTCGTAAGCCTAGTCTAAAGAACCTTCGGATTTGGGGATGTCCAGCTGAGGCAAGACCTTATAAGCCGTATGAAAACAAACTGGACTCAAGAACAGTTAGCAGTTACTTTATTGGTTATTCCGAGCGCTCAAGGGGGTATAAGTTTTACGATCCCACTGCTAAGAACATTTTTGAGATGGATATAGCTACGTTCTTTGAGGATATTGATTTTGGGGGGGGGGGGGTGAGAAATAAGGTTAAGGATATCATTTTTGAGGAAGAATTGGCTCCAGTACCCATACCGATTCGTATAGTTACTTCTGATGAAGTAAAGTTGGATCCTCAGGTTGATAATTAAGTCATCCCTCCAACTCAGGTTGTCGATGATATCACACAAGAAGGTCAAACTTAAAATCCTCAAGAACTAGTGAAGCAAGATCAAGTTGCTCTTAGGCGATCCACCCGAGTGAAGAGAAATGCTATTCCAGATGATTATATAGTATTTCTAATGGAACATGAGGAAAATCAAACTCTTTTGGAAGATGATCCAATCACCTTCCTTCAGGCTATGAGTTTTTCCATGTCGGATATGTGGCTCGAAGCAGCAAAAGAAGAATATCAGTCAATGCTAGACAATGAGGTTTGGGAAATCGTTAAATTACCAGAAGGAAAGAAACCCATTGGTTGTAAATGGTTATTTAAAACCAAGCGGGATTCAAATGGTAAGGTGGTACGACATAAGGCTCGTATATTGGCTAAAGGATATACTCAGAAAGAGGGGATTTACTATAAAGAAACCTTCTCTCCGGTATCTTCGAAGGATTCTTTTAGGATAATCATGGCCCTTGTTGTACATTATGATTTGGAGCTTCATCAGATGGATGTTAAGACAGCATTTCTCAATGGAGACATTGAGGAAACGATCTATATGGTGCAACCAGAACATTTTGCTTTAGGTGATGTAAAAGATATGGTTTGCAAATTAAAGAAATCCATCTATGAGCTAAAGCAAGCTTCTCGTCAATGGTACCACAAATTTCATAAGGTTATCACCTCCTTTGGTTTTGAGGTGAATTTGGTTGATGATTGTGTGTATTAAAAGTTCAGTGGGAGTAAATGTATGTCGATGAGATACTTCTGGCCACTAACGATATTAGCATGCTGGTTGAAACCAAGAACTTTCTTAAGGGAAATTTTGAGATGAAAGATCTTGGTGAGGCATCTTTTGTATTAGGGATCGACATTCATTGAGATCGCTCTCGAGGAATTCTTGGATTATCACAAAAGAGCTATATCGATAGAGTTCTTAAAAGATTTGGCATGCATGATTGCAAACCATGAGATTACCACAATCGCTAAGGGAGACAAGTTTTGTCTCGAACAGTGCCCTAAAGGAAAACTGGAAATTCAGGAGATGCAAAAGATTCCTTATGCATCCGCAGTAGGGAGTCTTATGTATGCTCAAGTTTGTACGCGTTCGGATATTGCATACATAGTTGGAGTGTTAGGTAGATACTTAAGTAATCCAGGCATGGACCATTGGAAAGCAGCCAAAAGGGACATGCGTTACTTGCAGAGAACAAAATGCCATATGCTCACGTATCGGAGATCAGATAATATGGGTATTCTGACTCTGATTTTTCGGGATGCCAAGATAGTAGAAAGTCTACTTTGGGTTATGTTTTTCTGTTGGCCGGTGGGGCGATCTCATGGCGTATTGCTAAGCAATCACTCGTAACATCGTCCACAATGGCAGCAGAAATTGTAGCAGTCTACGAGGCATCAACTGAGGGAATTTGGCTGAGAAATTTTGTCACAGGCTTAAGGATTCTTGAAGGAATTGAAAGACCCCTCAAGTTATATTGTGACAATAAGGCAGCTGTTCTGTATTCCAACAACAGTGGGAGTTCGGTAAAGTCTAAGTTGGTAGACATCAAGTACCGAGTTGTTAAGGAATGGGTACAAAGTGGAAAGTTTACTATAGAACACTTAGGTACAAACTCTATGATTGCAGATCCTCTCACAAAAGGTATTGTACCTAAGGTCTTTCATGAGCATACTGCTCGTATGGGTATTTCTGTGTTTGAGGATCATTCGGTTTAGTGGGAGTTTGTCATTTGGTTTATGTTTTATGTTTTGATTATGTTATGCACATTTTTCTGATCAGAAATAAAGTTTAAAGTTTTCGGCATACATTTTGTACACTAAGGTTAAGTTGATCTCACTAAAGTAGGGCCATTTGAAAATCGACATGTACAAACCACATTTCATGTGATTTTCATGCCACATGTTTCATAATTAATCTATGTCATTTGGTTGTGTTGAAGTAAGTAACCATGAAATGTTTAGTTATGAAAGTAATGTAACAAAAGCCATTGTGATCCTATGTTAGTATAACTAATGGACGAGATTGTTTATGCTCACGGGATTAATGGCATAAAGAGCGCTCATACAGTCTATCACATTCTAAGGCACATATATGACCCATTGGAAGATTGTAAGATCATTTGGTGGGGTCACATATGTTAAAGAATAAATATGATAAAGCCATTAATCAATTAGCCTATTTAATTGGTCACTATTGTGAATAAGGTAAATGCTTGGGCATAAGTGTTATGAAATATTTATATGTGGATACCTTAAGTAATTTCTAGTTTAGTGAAGGGCTGAACTAGAAATTAATTCTATATATAAAGAGGGTTATGGTCCCCAAGACAACCCTAGCCGAAAATACAGAATCTCTTTATATCTCATCAATAGAGAACTAAAGTCACATAGGGTGTGCTTTGGAATATCCATTCCCTAACTTCAGATCCTAAAAGCAATGGATATAGGTATGCTTCCGCTTAAGTCTATTCAATCAGAGAATCATATGGTTAAAGGATTCATTTTGATGAATCATAAAAGAATTAATTTATCATGTGGCTAATATTCTCAAATAACAACAAACCGTATTTGTAGCTATTATAGTCACAATTAGCCACATACTAAATTGTAGTTTTATTAACAAATATCCACAAAACTAACTGTACATTTTTTGACATAAATAGCCACACATATTATGGTTGAGGCTATTTTATAAATTTAACTAAAATACAATATATTTTTTATCAGCAACTTAAACAAACTCATATAGACTTTGCAAACCTAATTGGTAGCTCTGCATCCATATGAACAACAAACAACAGTTGCTTTCTTGTACTGTCTGCCCTTGAATTTTGCATCTGTGATATATGAACGATCTATGAGCTGTTGAAACTTCTCTTCAAGATCTTTATGTCTTTCAGATAACTTGCAAATATTGGTCATTCTTCTGATGCTGAAACCATCTTCACCAAATGTTGCATATGTTGACAATATGTTGCGAATGTTACAATAAACTGTCTTAAGTTCCTCATACATTCTATTGCCCAAATGAGAGCATCTATCTCTGAGTGAAGTGGCGACTGACTCGCTCTTGTATTCCTCACTCCCATTAACCCATCAAAACCTTCTAGTGTGCTATACCAACCTTGTCCCGAATATATTTCCTGATTTTTTATGATCCATTCGTAAAGCACCATCTACCTCGGATAGACGGTATTGTTGCTTCTACTGGTAATCGGGTTTGAGCGAGTCCATGTGTAAGTGAAATCTGTGTCTCAGCCTATCTGTTTCTGCCAATTTGAGAGTATCCATAGGATCAATATCCAAATTTCTAAAGACTTTTTTGTTTCGTCCTTTTCATATGTACCATAAAATCCATGCAAATTGATGATCTTCCAATTCCGGAGAGACCCTCCAAAATAAATGATCCATGTTTGCAAAAAGTGTTTGGGTGGGAAAGATGTTTGGATTCGATGGAATTCGTGAGAGCGCCCAAACCTGAACCACCGGTGGACATTAAAAAAACACATGATTTATGGATTCATGAGTTGCTGCACATCGAGCACAAATTGTATCCTCTTGTATTCCTAGTCCTCTTGCTCTTAAATTTTTCTTAACCACTATACATCATGATACCAGTTGCCACAAAAATTGTTTCATCTTAGGTGGATATCATACTTTCCAGCAGAAAGCCTTCAGCGGCAAGACCGAAGGACCATACTCTGGTAGCGTTCTTTCTCTATCCGGGTACACTCATTCTACTTGATATCCATATTTAACTGTGTATCTTCCATTATTAGTAAAATACCATCCATCACGATCTGTTGTCTGAAATCGACAGAATGGTACATTTTCTATAATTTTCACATCTTGAGGTTCCACCAACGTTTGAATGACATGTAAGTTCCATTTTTTTTATGTCGCATTGATGAGAGAATCCACTGTAAAGTGTGGGTAAAGATTGTGTTGATTTTTATTTGCTGGTCTCGGGCAAGTGGATGGAAGCGAAAGATCATTCCATACTGATAAAAATGATGCTGGTCTCAGACAAGTGGATGGAAGCCAATGCTTATATGTATTTCAATAGAAAGGCAAAAGTTAGGGAAAGGAAAATAAGTACCTTTGAAAGGAGGAGTTTTAAAGAAAATTGACCAGAAATTCAACTGCAGAAGAAAACAAATGTCAAGATTGTTGCAAAGATTAGCCAAAAAAGTAATAGTAACCATCAAAAGAACTAGATAGAGGTTACAAAGATAAGACAAGATGTTTTGCTTGTAAATGGAGTTGGTGTCTCTAGCAATGATCAAAATGGTTATCATGAGACTAACTATGGCAATGAAAATCTCAAAACAAAATGTAAACTCAAACCTAATCAAATATACAAAATCACATGTATACTTAGACGTACTACAACCTATAGCAAATCATTTGCTGAAATGCTCTTAAGGAGATAAGTTTGATTTGTGATACTCTTGCTTAATCTACCATACTCTCCTATTATTTCACTCTTAAAAAACATGGTCAAAGTTGATACTACACTTACTAACTCTAACCAATGAAAAACAAGCAGTTTCTCATTTTCTCTCATAATCCCATAGTGTTCTCTCTCTTCCCATCGAGCCCGGCCACTATTGTTTCCCAGTTGATTCAATTGACGAAATAAAAGTGAAATTAATATTCAAATTCATGGAAGTTATTCTTTGGATTATCGTGTTATACCCTAAACCCTGATCAATTAATTGTAGCAGATTAGTGTATTGCGATGAAGAACAACTAATAGAACTAGGTATTAATAAAATGGTATGACTAGTAAAACTTGGTAGCAATTAAATGATACAACTTGGTATAATTTGGTATAACTATATAGGTAAAATTGTATTACTTGGTTTAACTAGATTGATAGAATTGTATAACTTTGTATAATTAGATTGTTATTAAATTATATTTTAAGGAGACGATGTTAGTCCTTCCATAAACATACATTTTGATTATGGAGGATACTATTAAAAAATTAGAGATGATAATGAATGGATTCCAATAGAAAGTCGTCATATGCTATATTGTATAAGACACCATCTACGGAGGACATTACTTATTCGGCGTTAGTGGATATGAATTATAGTGAAACTTGTTTGTTTAAGTAAGAAGGTTTTTGTAAGACGTAAAACATGTTTTAGTGGTTGTATAACTTAGTCAAACTTGTTTGATTATGTAAAATGTTTTTTAAATTGTTTTAAGAGTCGTATCATTTAGTTAAACTTGTTTGATTATGTAAGCTTAGTAAAATTTAGTAAAACTGATAATAGTATAGCAACATTAGTAAAAGTTTTGTAAAACTTGTTTGTTTAATTGTTTACGGTGATTTTTTCCTTATTTAATTTAATTTTATTATTTTTCTTGATTTAAAGTCTGACTTTAAATTTTCATCACATTTCTTAATATTGTTCATTATATATTGCTTAATATTGTTCATTATATAAGATCTACCTTATATTTTTATGTTTTTTATCTTATTATTGACCTTAGCATATAACGAAAGTTAGAAATGTGATGATATTACATATATTATAACATGATTAGATGATAAATGATCAAAGAAGACTGAAAATCAATGGTACAACCATAATACATGTATTTTGAGTACATTATATTTATAACTAAGAAAAAGGAAAAAAAAAACAGAAAAGTAAAACTTTGACGAATTCAGTAAAATTACAAAATGAGGTTAAAATTTGTTGTATTATTTTCCTTATCCAACCAAAACTATATAAACCCTAATTTATAATTTTGGCCATTTCTTTTATTTTTTCAATCCCTTATCCCCTTTACTCTCATATTTTTTCTTCTTCTTCTTAAATCTCTCTTCACCTAATGAGTCAAGTTTCAGTTTCTTCCCACACCATTGGGGCATATGGTGGCCAAACAAGAGTTAGAACTCCGAGAATACCTAATTGGTTTGGTGAGGAGATCATTGAGAAGATCTCTAAATCTGAACCAAATACTTCTCAAAACGACTATGAAGATTGAAGGATCCCATGTTGGGAGGATTTATAGGTTGTTTTATTCATATTATTATGGTAGTTTAAGAATTTGATTGTACAATCTGTGACAAAAAAAAAAAGAATTTGATTTTACAACTGAGCATAATTTGTAGAGCAATTCTCTCAAATAGTCTTTTTAAAGTTTTTGTCACAAAATAGCTTTCAAGGAAGAAAATGACCAAAATAGCTTATTTTTATTTTGAAATTTTGAATATTTATGTTTTATTTTTGTAAAATTTGAAACTCTATTCCAAAAATCTCACCCCTTAACTCTAAACCTTAAGTCTAGATTAGTTAACTCTAGGATAAAAATGTATTTTTATCTTTTAATAAAACTTATTTTGGTCATTTTTTTCAATGAACGCTATTTTTGTGAAAATAAACTAAGACTGCTATCCTAGGGAATTTCTCGAACTTGTATGAATGTAATGGAATGAAAATTTTCTCAATGTAATAGAATGAAAACAACAGACTTTGAAAAGTAATATCAAGTTATACGAAGTTTGACAAATGAAAATGACAAACTTTGACAAAGTAATATTTAGGTTTCGAATGGGTAACGCATATAAAAAAAAACAGATCAAGCAGAACAAATACAGATAATGCAGAACAAATGTAGATCAAGCTAATTTAATAAATTATTGTAATTAAATATATGTTGATTTTTTTAATGAATTAAATATCTAAAAAAAATACAACTTATTATAAATAAGTTATAAATATAATGGTGAAAATAATAACAATAAATATCATCATTCTAATAAATATAGTGAAATTGTAAATTATATGAAAATTCATCACAATTACAAAAATTATAAAGAGTATTCTTGTTTTGCTCTTCTTTTTTGCATTTTTATTTGACTTTCGGTTTTTTTTCTTACCATTTGGTTCAACTATAGAATTAATTAGGAATTGGCAAAAAAATCAAGAACCGAAAACCAAACCGAAAAAATAAACCCGAAACTAAAGTTTAAAATTAACTGAATGGTTCCTATATTTCTTTAGCTGAAAAAGTGAAACCGAAACGAGAACCAAATGGTACCTGAATATCTAAAATACAATTTATATACCTAAAAATATTATTTATATTTAGTATTAGAAATACCAAATATTCTAAACATACTACTTATACACCAAACTATAAAAGAAATAAAAAAAATGATTATTTTTTTCATCTTATGTATTTTAAATTATCTAAATTATCCTAAATCGAATTACTAGAATAGTTTTTTCCAATATTAAAAAATTTCTGTATTATCCGATTTATATCCGAAAAACCTCCAAAATTCTGCTTTTACCCCGAAATATCCAAAATCAACCAAAAAGCGGAACCAAATTGTAACCGAATTGGAACAAAAAAATTATCAGATATTAGACGGTTCTTATAGTTGTTACCGACCCGAAACCGAAAAGAACCGAACCAGACCCAAACCAAATTTCATAAATAATCGAAAGGTTCATATATCTCTAGAACCGAAAAAACAAAAAATCGAACAATAAAAACAAAGTAGCTATAAATATATTTCTATATCTATAAAATTATTATATATTTTTATATCTATAAAACTATTATAAAACCTGGAAATGTAAAAAGAATAGTTAAACAAAAAAAAAATATGAATGTTTTATAATACATACTTTCAAGTACTACAAACATAATTTATATGTAAATATTTTCATTAATGTTATATAAAAATACATGCATGTGATATAAAACATACTTTTCAATCATTACAAACACAATTTATAATTAAATATATTATTAATTTTTATTTAAATTATCTTAAATTAATCTAATAAAAGATTGAATGAATACATGTGTCCAACTTATTTTTAATAAAAAAATGAAATATTGTAGAATAAAAAACAATGTAACAAAAAAGCAATATTCAAAAAAGGAACAAAAAAAAGAGCAAAACATCACATTGGTCACTTGTCTATTGCCAAGCCCATTTTCCTCTCTTCATGGAGGACAAAAAAAGTAACACACAAAATAAATCTTCATGCAGCACATAATTATCTGAGTTGATTACACTAAGGCTAAGAGACACTTTTTGATTTTCTTTTACACCTATAGACACTTTTTACATATGATACACTTTGTTGTGGGCCAACGATAGATTGTGGACAATTTTGCCCTTGACAATTGTGGACACTCGATGTGTGGACGGTTGATGCATGGATGGGTGATGAATTAATTACTTGTGTTCGCTGTAAGATAGGAACGAAAATCTTCTTGTGGATAGAAACTACTAGTTTGGCGAAGGTTGTGGTTTGGAGTGAAACTTGTGAAGGTTGTGGTTTGGAGTGAAACTTGTGGATGACATGAGCAATGTGGACGTGATCATAACTATATACATGTTATAGAAAATTCAATAAACGAGAACACAACACTACGAGAAAACATGAATTTACCGACTGCATGTTGCGACTGATCGTGCAGTCGCAAAATATTGCGACTGGATTGCGACTGTTTTGAGACTGATTTGTGACTAAAATACGTTAGTCGTAAATCAGTCGCTAATGTGCGACTAAACAAATCAGTCGTAAATCAGTTGGTAATTAGCGACTGTTGTGCGACCATTTAATGTTGTCGGCAACTGTAGTCGTAAAACAGTCATAAAATAATGACTGATTTGCGACTATATACTCCACATAAGGTATAGAATACGTAGTCGCAAAACAGTCGCTAATTTTGCGACTGTTTTACGACTATAGATGTCGATCACAATAGGTAGTCGTAAAATTAGCGACTGTTTTGCGACTGCATACCTATACCCTAAACTCTTATCTTAACATCTATACCCTAAACCCCAAATTTAAACCTGCATGTAACATTATAAAATCTAATCTTTTCAATCTTATCATTTAAATTAAATTTAAACTTTAAATACTTTTTAAATGATATAATCAAAATATAAACCTCGTATATGCATTAAATTTAAAATTAAACTCCAAATACTATAAATTAATCTTAGGCTTTTTTTTTTTATAATTTACCTTATACCCAAATCTAAACCCAAACAACTCTATCTTAAAATTTGAACACCAAATCTTAAACATATATTTTACAAATGTTAAATTTGATATCTAATACTTTAAATTTAGAAAATTTCTAAACAAACTGTATATAAATGGAGAAGAAAATTTTATTAGTTTCAACTATACTATTCCAAACTTTAAATTTAACCCTCAAACCCTGTATCATAACTTTTAATCAAAACTCCAAACATAAAATCACAAACTTAAAAAAAATTAACCAAAATGTATCTACTATTTATACACTTAATCTTAAGTTAAAACTAAGACCTATAAAAATATATTTTTCAAGTCAAAACTCCAAAACTTCAAACCCTACACAAATATAATCAATAATCTCTTCTCTTAAAAAAAATTTCTTCTCTTTTTATATTGGTCAATACACTAATTAAGGGATACTATCTCAATCGTTGATTATCTTAAATTGCTTAAATCTAATGGTCTAGATTCATTTATTTTTTTTGTGTGTTTCTTTTCTTCTGAAACAAAAAGCAATCCATCCTTTTATTTTCTATTGGTTGAGTACCGATTGGCGAGGATAACCAATCTTTTAATCTCCACCTTTGATTATTCTTAATCCAATGGTCTACATCTCTCTCATATATCTCTTCCTTTCCACGAGTAAAGCAATCTTCTTCCTCTTTCATCTTCAACTTAGAACTCATTGTTCTCTCTTTCGTCCTCTCTTCTCTGTCTCTCCATCTCAGCTCTATCTCCTCTGTTCTTTATTTCTTTCTTCTTTCTGCACCGAAGCCGGTGTTCGTCTTCAAGCTCAAGCTGTTCATTTCCACCTCACTTATACTCAATCCTTCTCCTCACTTCTGCTCAAGCTATTAATAGACGACGACGGAAGGTACATAGAGACAATGAAATCTACACAGAGATGACGGAAGCTACAGAGATACAGTGGAGGCGTAAGCTACATAAAGACGACGACGACCACCGTTGTCTACGGTAAAGCTCTTCCCACCTCTCCTCACCTCTTCACAAGCTCACCGTCTGTCTTCTCGTCTCGGGCTCAGGCTCTTCACCGTTCAAGCTTGCCTCCTCTGTTCAAGCTCCGGAGACCCGCCGTCAATGGCTGTGAAGAAGCCCCACCGTAAATGGCGTGAAGAACCCTAGATCTAATTTTTTTTAGTTAGATTTAATTATTTTTCTGTTTTGTTCATTGTAAACCGATTTCAATTGTAAATCAATTCAATTGCAAACCATATTTTTGTGTTTTAATTGATTAATCAAAAATTTTTAATTGATTAAATAATAAGAAAAAATATATTTTTTAAAAAATATATTAATTGATTTTGTGACTGAAAAACGACTACGACATCGACCATATAACAACTTAAGAGCAGCCGTGGAGTAGTCGTAAACGAAATAGCAGTTAGTTGCATATCAGTCGTAATATTTTGAGACTGAATTGTGACTGTTTTGCGACTAAAAACAGTAATCTTAAATTAGTCGCTAGTCAGTCGCAAAATAGCAACCGATTAACGACTAATTGTTTTAGCGACGCGTGGTATTCCGACTATGCAATTCAGTCGCAAAATAGGCGCAAACACATGTTTTACGACTGATTTGTGACTATTTTTGCAGTCGGTAATTAAATGTTTTCTTATAGTGCAAGTTGCATAATAGATTGGAGTGATATGCAACTACAAAATAACAATCTATACTGTAAACTCAAAAGAGGAAACAAAAAATGTTACATATAGGACACCAAAAGAGGTCTTTGTATGCAGATTTATAACTATGACATAGCTCCCACTATTGTAACATCAACTGCAATGTTATTAATCGGTCAATTGGTTATGGACGGCTCACCTGCACCCACTAGTCCTCGGAGATCTTGTCCACACTGAGCAATACCACGACGCCCCATCCACATATCACCCATCCCCACATCAACCGTCCACACAGAACCCATCCACGTACCAGCTATCCACACACCGCCTTGGTAGCAATCTGTTTCAGTTGATGGATCACACCAGCCCTGAGAGTATCCACACATACTAGAGCTGGTTTGTAGTCTTTCTTCTGATGATAATAAGCATGCTTTGTACTCGTTGTAGTTTTACCAACACCTAAACATTAATAGTCAACACAAGTTTCAATACTACCATTGTTATCGGAGCCTAACACAGACTCATTATCAGATTCTTGGCCTTCTTATAATACAACAAAGAAAGAAATCTAGTAAAGTTAAAGCTTTACCGCTTTGGGTTTCTTCTCCTTTGTATTATTTTGATGTTCTTGTCTTCATCGCTTTTGTTCTTGTTGTTATCTTTATCTTCTTTTCAAGTTTCTCCCTGAGTTTAGCTTAAGAATGAACTTTGGAAATGGTGTATTATTTATAATCTACTCATAAAAGAAAATTAAAATTGTGAACTATAGATAGCTTAAGAATCCAGTAATATTTGAAATCTAAGCATAAAAGAAAGCTTCAACTTTAAAAGCTTGAGAAGAACTTTTTAATCATTAATTGTAAAAGAAACTTTTTTGAATCGATGATTATTGAAAGGTAAGAACTTTAAACATGCTTACGGAGATACTGACCTTCCACGTCGGGGACTCTTGACTCCAATTATGAAGATCTCTCAAAGTAACCACATCCAGAGCCAGTCCCAAGCTTGTTAACTGTAACATCCGCGTCGCCGTCATCGGTGGAGGTCCGGCAGGAGAGGCGCCGACGAAACTCTCGCTTAGGGAGGGTGAAGAAGATGAAGATGACGTAACCTCCTCTCAACTTGCCGCAAGACATCATTGACGGGAGGGTAACGAAGATGAAGATGATCTCTCCATCCAACATATAGTGAGGAGAGAGGTTCTTGACCAATACCTGAATCAGGTTACTTTGAGGTTCTTCCACCGGAATCAGATTGGAGATAATGGTCGGTGCTTGAAATTGGAATGAGGTCTTAATTAGGGATGATTTTCTCCCACCGATTGAGAAAAATGAGAGAGTAGTGGAGTTTATGAGAAACTAGAGTTTTTGATTTTATTGCAGCGAAGATGAAAGGGGGAAGAGTGGTTTGGGTTGGATTGGTTATTGTCTTTATTAAAATGGAAACAGCGGAATCTTTAGCTGACTATGTGTTTTTCTTAGTTTGCTTTTAGTTTTGACAAGTTAAGTGTAGACAAAGGGTATGGCAATAAAATAACATCCAAAATGTGTGTGACAAGTTCTGCATTTTAACTATTGAATGAGTGATAAATGCAGTTCATTCTGTAATTACTTTTCCTCTGCATCTCTCCTGCTTCTGTCCTGGTGCAATTCAAAGTCTTAGTTCCACAAACAAAAATGCCTAAGTAATACCAAGTTCCAAACAAAATGGAAAACTTTGACAAAGTAATACCAAGTTAAACAAACATAGATAACAAAATAATACCAATCTTCACAAAGTTTGACAAACAAAAATAACATGAATACCGATTTTTACCAAGTTTAACAAAAGAAAATGAGACTTTCAAAATGTTTTCCATTTACAGAAAATATAATAAAATAATTACAATGAATTTGAGATACATAGTTTAACCATCCTTCTTGCCTCTTGTCACAATGGAACTTATTTTGAACCTTTTTTATAAAACGATCTTCGTTTGCTTCTACTTTCATTTTCTTCTTGTATTTGTTGACAGTGATTGATTTGTTATTTTTCATTGTTTTCTTTCTTTGCTCATTCCCAATATCCTTGTTTTTCTACCTTCACCACCACCGAATGCTGCACTCCATAGAAAAATGTAACAAGTATATCAAACTTAAGTCATCATTGCACAAAGTATTATTAAGTTATACAATCCAAATCTTTTTACTAAGTTGCACAAGGTTTTACAATTGCACCAAGTTTTACTAGGTTTTACCATTCTAGGTTTGTATATTCTCCTCTTTCAATGGGTAATTCATGGTTCGTTATTTCATTATCTTTTTCTGGATAAAGATTTGACTCGTTTCGTATTACGCTTGAGAAAGACACGGCTCCTCTCCAGTGATGAAAGGATGAAAGGAGATCGGTGGAATTGAGAGGAATAATTTGTTTCAGTAAAGAAATAAAAAAGGAGAAGAATGGGTAAAAACTACAACACTTGGTCGATTTTGGGAGATTTTGGAGAGAATGAGTGGGTTGACCCGATGGATATTGAATTGGATTGGATAATCCGGCTGGTTGGGTTGTAATTATTTATGTTTTGACTGGTTTTGTTGTCATTTACTCATTTTAGGATTTAAATAAAGATTAATGAAAATAGAAAATAGGGAAGAGTATATGGAATAATTTCTTGGGGGAGATGAATATATAAACATTTGATCCAACACTCAAACACTGAACTGACCATAAACCTCTATTGAGTCTTCGTGGATGGAGAAAGGGCATGTTACGTTTCTCTGGTGCACTCGTCACTGCCGCTAAGCTAGGAAGTGGATGTAGAGAAGAGGCGGAAGTAACTGGCCTCGTTGCTCCTGAAGTAAGATGAGTTTGATGCCTTCAGAAGGTATGCGTAAAGATTCTCGCAAGATTGTGACATACGAAAGGCAGGAATTTTCACAAGCACTTGGCAGAGCTTCAAGAGCACCGAAACAAGCACTCAAAAAGAGATTCCTATTAAACAATCAATCCACAAATAGCTTAGGGGATTGTGTTTTAATCTAAGTATACACCTAAACCCAAATTGACTTAGATGAGACTGGAAGATGCAAAGGAAGATTGAGCATTTTCGTGAAGAGAGATCTTACTTGACAAAAAGTTAGAAGAGAAAATCGAGTTAGAGAGTTATAGAACAATAGAAATAAATAGTTGACTGAGAGGAAGAGAGAAAATCTGTGATGTGGTCTGCGAAGAAATCATGTGGAAGAAACAAGATTAGGTTTATGAAAATTTTAAAGCTAAAATCATGTGGCTGTAGATTAAGAGACGGGCCTGGCAACTGGTTTAGTCGGGAAAATAATATTCCCTCCGTATCACTTTAAGTGGTGTTTAGGGATTTTAATTAATTTTGTTTCATATTATGTGATGTTTTCATTATTATAGATAAAATTTAATGTCATTAAAAAATTGTGACCAATTATAAAATATTGTATTTTTTTTAATTGGTTAAACTAATTTTATTTAATGTTATTTTTATGTAACCAAGATAAATTACATAAAATTTTGTACTTTCTTAATCTTTGTGTAAAAACCTTAAACACCAACTAAATTGATACAGAGAGAGTATATGGTTAGTTTCTAATTTATAGATATGTTAAATTTTATAATTAAATAAGGTAAAAATTAGTTTGCAAGGAATACAAAATACTATTTACTAAAATTATTAGTGATACTTGTGATGAAAATAGGTAAAGCATAATGAGTGAACTTAAAGATTTAGGTTTTGGAATTTCAATATTGTGTTTGGATATAGGGTTTGGGAGTTAAGTTTATAATTTGTAACTAGTATTTTTTTAATATATTATAAATGCTAGATTTTCTTTTTTGTTATATTATGTTTGTTTTTCAAAAAGTTCTTATAAATATTGGATATTGTTGTTGACACATTATTTATTTAAAAAAAAATAAAATAAATAACGTATCAACAACAAAATCCAATATTTATAAGAACTTTTTGAAAAACAAACCGAATATAACAAAAAAAAACATTTATATTTTCTGATTAGAGAGCTATATTTTATGAAGAATAGCCAAAGTTTTGCAGTTCATGTGGATCAGACTATCGCCTAGTTACAGGGCCGTCTAACAGCACGTGAAAGTGGAGCAGTTGAACAGGGTCCGAGTAAAAATAAAAGAAAATTTAAGAATTTTTGTAAATAAATATATAAGTTATGATATAAAACTTTAACCTTTTAGATATATACTAAATTTAGAGTTTATAATTTCAAAAACGTCAAATATATATAAATAAAGCTATTTTTTTTAAACTACTCCATCACATCGTTAAATATTTAATTAATATTTTTTTAACAGGGTCCGTAAATAATTTGAGACGGTCCTGCCTAGTTATAGCAACAATATCGTGTGCCAATCAAAGTCATAAAAAACATTTCACTTTGACAAACTACTATTAGATGTCACAGACTTTAAAAATATATGTTTGGAAAGGATGATATGGCACACGGTCAGGATTGGACTGTTTTTAAGGTTGTATAAAGGAATGTAGAAAGTACATGTCCTATTGTCGTAAGAAAAATCTATATTATAATGATTAAGTTTTTGCTCTCTCCTCAACGCGTCATGTCAGTATTTTATGGGTCTAACTTTTAAAAACTGTAAAAAAATATCAAGTCCATGGCTCGAACCCGAGTTATTGAGATATAAACACCAACATTTATACTACTAAACTAAAGAATGCTTTGTACATTGATGACCGAAACTAATATATATTTATGAAGGTCGGAAACTCTTGCTTCTTCGGCTTTCTCTGTGGGCCGGGCCTAGGGAAGGAAAATAATATAGATTGTTTTTAATTGATTTCCTAATTCTTTGTTGAATAATATTATTTGCAGATTCTGTGATTCATAAGTTTATTTCCGCCGGACGTGCTAATCATTACATGCCATCTTTGAAAGCCGGTTCCATTGTGTAAGTCGGTCGTTTTGAGGTTGATAGGTGCACAAGCATGTACAAGATAACTGATCATTCATTCCTCATTCGTTTCATCTCACCAACTATTATTGATGAAGTCATCACAGATGCTCCTAAGATCAATCTCCAGTCATAATTAGATTATTCGACAATTTTCAAGTGATTGCGAACACAAACCTAGAACTCCCATGTATATTATCATATTGCATCTGAGTTTATATTATGTTTCGATATCATAATAGATATTTAAACTCGCAAATGTGGTTGGACAAATCCGTTCTGTCCAGGGCTCTGACCTTACCAAAGAAACAACCCGAGTCGTTATCCATCTCCTCATTGATCCGTAAGAAACAATCAGCACACAATTCTCTTTATATTATTATCTATATTGTGCTAACATCATAATCAAAAATATTTCCTACCCAAAATATGTGGTCGTCTATTTATCTCCCTTACTTATCAAACTAATTTTACACCAACCTTTATTTTATAGCTTAACAGAAACCACAACATTCCAAACAATCAAAACACCAAAAACTAGAATTCCAAAAAAGACAAATCATTAATGATCACCTCTTTTTTTGTCTAATCTTAGAAATAAACTTCAAAACAAATATACCAAATCAATCACCTCAACTAAAACTCAACGACACATACATCGAGTCAGCTAAATAAATACAAACTACACGGCCAACTATTTAACAATTTACAAACTTACTTTCGCAAAGAAGAAGATGGAGACGACAACCAAGATCAGTGAAATTACCAAAACAAAAAAGCAGAGTAAATTACGAACTCTGATAAATATAACTAACAATTATTTTTGTTTACATATTACCCATCAAATAAAAGAGAAACAAACACAACCAAACCAGAAGATAAAAGATAAAATCCCGACAGACACAAAGACGGCAACAACATCTCCACCTGCTCACTCCTCTTGTCTTATAAAAACAGCTTACATGTTCAATGTCAACAGGTCAATGTTATTGTCTTCTTATGAGAAATACATAAATTCGTTTAAAACCCATTAAGGCTCAAATACTCAGAACTGTCACTCATTTTATTGTTATTTATACAAGTCTTTATGTATTTGTCGTAAAGGTCCGGTAAGAGTAACAAGTTTAAGAATAAAAAAGAAACATATAACAAATATAATAAGGATAATAAAAATTATTACTTAATACACAAAACTTAAACAACTAAACTGGAGAAAAAATATCCAGAAACAAAAGGTACTCTCAACAACTTTAATATAATTTATGTACTCTTAATAGTACAAGAAACAAATTAAAAAGACAAACAAACAATAAGTCTCAGTGACACGGCAAACAACACCACGAACTATATCAATCACATTACTAACACAGTTTAGTACTTCATAAGTGGAGAACAATGCATACACAATTCATCATCACAACTCTAACCCTATAACAATAAAAAAAACTTGAAAAATAACTCAAAACGCAAAATTCACAATTACAATAACCCTAGCAAATATTGAGATGAAACAAAAACTCTGTCCACGACCTCCGCACTTGCGCGGGGGCAATGACGCTAGTAAACTTAATGCGGCTCATCAGATAGAAGTGTTTAATATGAACTGGATTTAGCTACAAGTACAAATGGCCCAATAAGATCTAGCACAAGCATATCGTGATGATGAAACATTTTGGTTTTAAAGTAGGAATAATTGGCTTTGCTGTGGGGATCGTAATACGCATTTTTATCATTTGTACTACCAAAGATCGGTATGTTAGGAATATGATTTTTTTTTATCATGGACGCTAATGGGGTTTTTCATGATGTAGATGTAGTGGTTGGTATGCATTCAGATGAGTTGTTTAAGGAAGTGTATCGTAGCAACAAAAGCACACCAATACCAGATATTTTTAAAGATTTCAGACCAAAGGTGACTTTGGAAATTAAGGGAAAAATTTACTAAGGAAGTGATTTATGAAGAAATATATGTGTCAGTATGCCATAGTGATGCGGATAAAGCACCAGGGCTTGATGGTTTAGCGGCAAGATTTTATCAGAAATGATGGACATTGTTGGAGAGGCAGTGGTGGATGAGGTTCAAAAAAAATTCAATACTGGTATTCTACTAACTGAATCTAAATTCAGAAATATTTGTGCGATACCAAAAGTACACCATCCCAAAACCCTAACTGAATATCGACCCATTACTTATTGTAATGTATTTTACAAAATCATCAGCAAAATTCTACTCAGCTGCCTGAAATCTTCTTTGGATAGTATTGTTCCACATCTTAGGCCACTTTTATTCTTGGAAAGATATATTACAGATAATGTCTTAACCGCTTATGAACTTATGAAGTCCTTAAAATCTGGAAAATGAGTTTCACAAACATATATGGCGATTAAACATATATATCAAAAGCTTATGGTCGAATTGAGTGGACTTTCCTGGAAAACACAATGCGTGCTTTTGGACTCTTAGAACTTTGGACAAGTTGGGTAATGACTATGGTCTCCACTGTCTAATATTCAGTTTTAATTAATGGAATCACACAAGGACAGATTAATCTAAATACAGGTTTACGACAAAGCGGTCCTCTAGCCCCATATCTATATATTTATATTCCCTGTGCTGATATCTTAAGCATTTAATCAATAGTAAAGTGTGGCAGAAAAATTTAAACAGTATTAAATTTGGTAACTGAGTTCCTGCCATCACTCATTTGTTCTTTACTGATGATTGTCTTTGTAGCATCCCCGATCCTAGATAAGATCGTTGGGACTGACCATGGGACGAGGGAACGTACAAGACGGTCGAAAGACTCAAAGGCAAGTGTTCCATGGTCTGAACAAAGGGCTAAGTCCGAGTGATGATCCGGACTTAGCTAAGAAAAAGAAGGAAAATAAAGAAAAGGAGCTGAACCAAGCTAAGGAAAAAGTGTAATGAGCTGGACGAGCTGGTGAACTGGCAACCTGTACGAATGTGGTATCGGTTTCAAAGATTTTGGACAACTTAAAGATGCATTTCTTGCCAAACAAGAATGGCAACTTATCAGTAAACTCTTTATAATACTTTGAATTCCGTATCAGTGCACCAACTATACCATATGGTGATCCGGTAGTTACTGCAAAGATCTGGGATTTGAATGTTATGCCAAAATTAGAATTTTCCTATCATATTTCTTCAACAAAAATATCTATACATACATATGTTGAGTATGCACTTCGAGGCGTCGAAGAATGGCCTGCTAGTGTTTCTTCGGATCAGCCAAATAAATAAGTCCGAAACGCTCAAGTATGTACTACTAATTGGGGTCGTTCCCCAGGTGAAATGCTGTGATGCAATTATGATACAACTTTCAATTTAAATGCAACTAGATCCTGATGGATATGAATTTTTAGTTTTTAATTAATTATTTTATTAAATGATGTATTTGTAAAATTCATTCATATTATATTCATTAAGTAAATATTTTTTTTTGCATCTTAAACTATCTATTTTTTACAAATGTGTGATATCATATAAAAAAAATATAAAAAAATGAGTATACATAGTTAATTAGATAATTGTAAAAACATAAATTTTTCTTTCGATTGTGATATCATATAAATAATGATCCGCCCAGTTAACAAAAATCATGATTTTTTATGTGTAATTTTTTTTATTTTGACCATTTCCTTAAAACTATATTAAATTTTACATATTTTAATTAGAATATTTTTAATATCTTTACATTTTTTTTTTGAAATGCAACTCAATATTTTTTTTTAAAAAATGATAACAAAATATTTAAAAAATATTTTTAGAATTTGTTTGCAAAATATGAAAATTACATTTTAAATTAAAATTATCCTAAAATATGATAAGTTTTGATGTAAACGAAAACTCAAATTATGTCAAAAAAAATTATATTCAATGATAATAACAATTTAAATTGATTATTTTTAAGAAAATACATTTACAAAAATATTGTTTGAAAGAAAATTCA